>NC_086116.1:3371853-3714597 GCF_963921235.1 Mobula hypostoma | reverse complement strand
ACACGAGTGGGCAGCACTGAGTGAACATGGGAACCCAGCACTGGGTGAACACGGGAACCCAGCACTGAGTGAACACGGGAACCCAGCACTGGGTGAACACGAGTGGGCAGCACTGAGTGAACACGAGCGGGCAGCACTGAGTGAACACGGGAACCCAGCACTGAGTGAACACGAACGGGCAGCACTGAGTGAACACGGGAACCCAGCACTGGGTGAACACGGGAACCCAGCACTGAGTGAACACGAACGGGCATCACTGAGTGAACACGGGAACGCAGCACTGAGTGAACATGAGCGGGCAGCACTGAGTGAACATGAGCGGGCAGCACTGAGTGAACACAGGCAGGCATCACTTAGTGAACATGAGCCGGCATCACTTAGTGAACATGAGCAGGCAGCACTGAGTGAACACGGGAACCCAGCACTGGGTGAACACGGGAACCCAGCACTGGGTGAACACGGGAACTCAGCACTGAGTGAACACGGGAACCCAGCACTGAGTGAACACGGGAACCCAGCACTGGGTGAACACGAGCGGGCAGCACTGAGTGAACACGGGAACCCAGCACTGAGTGAACACGAACGGGCAGCACTGAGTGAACACGGGAACCCAGCACTGAGTGAACACGAGCGGGCAGCACTGAGTGAACACGGGAACCCAGCACTGAGTGAACACGGGAACCCAGCACTGAGTGAACACGGGAACCCAGCACTGAGTGAACACGGGAACCCAGCACTGGGTGAACACGAGTGGGCAGCACTGAGTGAACACGGGAACCCAGCACTGAGTGAACACGGGAACCCAGCACTGAGTGAACACGAGTGGGCAGCACTGAGTGAACACGGGAACCCAGCACTGAGTGAACACGAGTGGGCAGCACTGAGTGAACACGGGAACCCAGCACTGAGTGAACACGAGTGGGCAGCACTGAGTGAACACGGGAACCCAGCACTGGGTGAACACGAGTGGGCAGCACTGAGTGAACACGGGAACCCAGCACTGAGTGAACACGAACGGGCAGCACTGAGTGAACACGGGAACCCAGCACTGAGTGAACACGAGTGGGCAGCACTGAGTGAACACGGGAACCCAGCACTGGGTGAACACGAGTGGGCAGCACTTAGTGAACATGAGCAGGCAGCACTGGGTGAACACGAGTGGGCAGCACTGAGTGAACACGGGAACCCAGCACTGAGTGAACATGGGAACCCAGCACTGGGTGAACACGAGTGGGCAGCACTGAGTGAACACGGGAACCCAGCACTGGGTGAACACGAGTGGGCAGCACTGAGTGAACACGAGCGGGCATCACTGAGTGAACACGGGAACCCAGCACTGGGTGAACACGAGCGGGCATCACTGAGTGAACACGGGAACCCAGCACTGGGTGAACACGAGCGGGCAGCACTGAGTGAACACGGGAACCCAGCACTGAGTGAACACGAACGGGCAGCACTGAGTGAACACGGGAACGCAGCACTGAGTGAACATGAGCGGGCAGCACTGAGTGAACACGAGCGGGCATCACTGAGTGAACACGGGAACCCAGCACTGGGTGAACACGAGCGGGCAGCACTGAGTGAACACGGGAACCCAGCACTGAGTGAACACGAGTGGGCAGCACTGAGTGAACACGAGTGGGCAGCACTGAGTGAACACGGGAACCCAGCACTGGGTGAACACGGGAACCCAGCACTGGGTGAACACGAACGGGCATCACTGAGTGAACACGGGAACCCAGCACTGAGTGAACACGGGAACCCAGCACTGGGTGAACACGAGCGGGCATCACTGAGTGAACACGGGAACCCAGCACTGAGTGAACACGAACGGGCAGCACTGAGTGAACACGGGAACGCAGCACTGAGTGAACACGAGCGGGCAGCACTGAGTGAACACGGGAACCCAGCACTGAGTGAACACGGGACCCAGCACTGAGTGAACACGGGAACCCAGCACTGAGTGAACACGAGTGGGCAGCACTGAGTGAACACGGGAACCCAGCACTGGGTGAACACGAGCGGGCAGCACTGAGTGAACATGAGCGGGCAGCACTGAGTGAACACGAGTGGGCAGCACTGAGTGAACACGGGAACCCAGCACTGAGTGAACACGGGAACCCAGCACTGGGTGAACACGAGTGGGCAGCACTGAGTGAACACGGGAACCCAGCACTGGGTGAACACGAGTGGGCAGCACTGAGTGAACACGAGCGGGCAGCACTGAGTGAACACGGGAACCCAGCACTGGGTGAACACGAGCGGGCAGCACTGAGTGAACACGGGAACCCAGCACTGGGTGAACACGAGCGGGCAGCACTGAGTGAACACGGGAACCCAGCACTGAGTGAACACGGGAGTGGGCAGCACTGAGTGAACACGGGAACCCAGCACTGAGTGAACACGGGAACTCAGCACTGAGTGAACACGAGCGGGCATCACTGAGTGAACACGGGAACCCAGCACTGGGTGAACACGAGCGGGCAGCACTGAGTGAACACGGGAATCCAGCACTGAGTGAACACGAACAGGCAGCACTGGGTGATCACGAGTAGGCAGCACTGAGTGAACACGGGAACCCAGCACTGGGTGAACACGGGAACCCAGCACTGGGTGAACACGAACGGGCATCACTGAGTGAACACGGGAACCCAGCACTGAGTGAACACGGGAACCCAGCACTGGGTGAACACGAGCGGGCATCACTGAGTGAACACGGGAACCCAGCACTGAGTGAACACGAACGGGCATCACTGAGTGAACACGGGAACGCAGCACTGAGTGAACATGAGCGGGCAGCACTGAGTGAACACGGGAACCCAGCACTGAGTGAACACGGGAACCCAGCACTGAGTGAACACGGGAACCCAGCACTGAGTGAACACGGGAACCCAGCACTGGGTGAACACGAGTGGGCAGCACTGAGTGAACACGGGAACCCAGCACTGAGTGAACACGGGAACCCAGCACTGAGTGAACACGAGTGGGCAGCACTGAGTGAACACGGGAACCCAGCACTGAGTGAACACGAGTGGGCAGCACTGAGTGAACACGGGAACCCAGCACTGAGTGAACACGAGTGGGCAGCACTTAGTGAACACGGGAACCCAGCACTGGGTGAACACGAGTGGGCAGCACTGAGTGAACACGGGAACCCAGCACTGAGTGAACACGAACGGGCAGCACTGAGTGAACACGGGAACCCAGCACTGAGTGAACATGAGTGGGCATCACTGAGTGAACACGGGAACCCAGCACTGGGTGAACATGAGTGGGCAGCACTGGGTGAACATGAGTTGGCAGCACTGGGTGAACACGAGTGGGCAGCACTGAGTGAACACGGGAACCCAGCACTGAGTGAACATGGGAACCCAGCACTGGGTGAACACGAGTGGGCAGCACTGAGTGAACACGGGAACCCAGCACTGGGTGAACACGAGTGGGCATCAATGAGTGAACACGAGCGGGCATCACTGAGTCAACACGAGTGGGCAGCACTGAGTGAACACGAGTGGGCAGCACTGAGTGAACACGAGCGGGCATCACTTAGTGAACACGGGAACCCAGCACTGGGTGAACACGAGTGGGCAGCACTGAGTGAACACGAGTGGGCATCACTGAGTGAACACGGGAACCCAGCACTGGGTGAACACGGGAACCCAGCACTGGGTGAACACGAGTAGGCAGCACTGAGTGAACACGGGAACCCAGCACTGGGTGAACACGGGAACCCAGCACTGGGTGAACACGAGCGGGCATCACTGAGTGAACACGGGAACCCAGCACTGAGTGAACACGAACGGGCATCACTGAGTGAACACGGGAACGCAGCACTGAGTGAACATGAGCGGGCAGCACTGAGTGAACACGAGCGGGCATCACTTAGTGAACATGAGCCGGCATCACTTAGTGAACACGGGAACCCAGCACAGGGTGAACACGAGTGGGCAGCACTGAGTGAACACGAGTGGGCATCACTGAGTGAACACGGGAACCCAGCACTGGGTGAACACGGGAACCCAGCACTGGGTGAACACGAACGGGCATCACTGAGTGAACACGGGAACCCAGCACTGAGTGAACACGGGAACCCAGCACTGGGTGAACACGAGCGGGCATCACTGAGTGAACACGGGAACCCAGCACTGAGTGAACACGAACGGGCATCACTGAGTGAACACGGGAACCCAGCACTGGGTGAACACGAGCGGGCAGCACTGGGTGAACACGGGAACCCAGCACTGAGTGAACACGGGAACCCAGCACTGAGTGAACACGGGAACCCAGCACTGGGTGAACATGGGAACCCAGCACTGAGTGAACACGAACGGGCAGCACTGAGTGAACACGGGAACCCAGCACTGAGTGAACACGGGAACTCAGCACTGAGTGAACACGGGAACCCAGCACTGGGTGAACACGAGCGGGCAGCACTGAGTGAACACGGGAACCCAGCACTGAGTGAACACGGGAACCCAGCACTGAGTGAACACGGGAACGGGCAGCACTGAGTGAACACGGGAACCCAGCACTGAGTGAACACGGGAACCCAGCACTGAGTGAACACGGGAACCCAGCACTGAGTGAACACGAGCGGGCAGCACTGAGTGAACACGGGAACCCAGCACTGAGTGAACACGAGCGGGCAGCACTGAGTGAACACGGGAACCCAGCACTGAGTGAACACGGGAACCCAGCACTGAGTGAACACGGGAACCCAGCACTGGGTGAACACGAGTGGGCAGCACTGAGTGAACACGGGAACCCAGCACTGAGTGAACACGGGAACCCAGCACTGGGTGAACACGAGTGGGCAGCACTGAGTGAACACGGGAACCCAGCACTGAGTGAACACGGGAACCCAGCACTGAGTGAACACGAACGGGCAGCACTGAGTGAACACGGGAACCCAGCACTGGGTGAACACGAGTGGGCAGCACTGAGTGAACACGGGAACCCAGCACTGAGTGAACACGAACGGGCAGCACTGAGTGAACACGAGCGGGCATCACTTAGTGAACATGAGCAGGCAGCACTGGGTGAACACGAGCGGGCAGCACTGAGTGAACACGGGAACCCAGCACTGGGTGAACACGAGTGGGCAGCACTGAGTGAACACGGGAACCCAGCACTGGGTGAACACGAGTGGGCATCACTGAGTGAACACGGGAACCCAGCACTGGGTGAACACGAGCGGGCAGCACTGAGTGAACACGGGAACCCAGCACTGGGTGAACACGAGTGGGCAGCACTGAGTGAACACGGGAACCCAGCACTGAGTGAACACGAACGGGCAGCACTGAGTGAACACGAGCGGGCATCACTTAGTGAACATGAGCAGGCAGCACTGGGTGAACACGAGCGGGCATCACTTAGTGAACACGGGAACCCAGCACTGTGTGAACACGAGCGGGCAGCACTGAGTGAACACGGGAACCCAGCACTAAGTGAACACGAATGGGCAGCACTGAGTGAACACGGGAACCCAGCACTGAGTGAACACGGGAACCCAGCACTGGGTGAACACGAGCGGGCAGCACTGAGTGAACACGGGAACCCAGCACTGAGTGAACACGAACGGGCATCACTGAGTGAACACGGGAACGCAGCACTGAGTGAACATGAGCGGGCAGCACTGAGTGAACACGAGCGGGCATCACTTAGTGAACATGAGCCGGCATCACTTAGTGAACACGGGAACCCAGCACTGGGTGAACACGAGTGGGCAGCACTGAGTGAACACGAGTGGGCAGCACTGAGTGAACACGGGAACCCAGCACTGGGTGAACACGGGAACCCAGCACTGGGTGAACACGAACGGGCATCACTGAGTGAACACGGGAACCCAGCACTGAGTGAACACGGGAACCCAGCACTGGGTGAACACGAGCGGGCATCACTGAGTGAACACGGGAACCCAGCACTGAGTGAACACGAACGGGCATCACTGAGTGAACACGGGAACCCAGCACTGAGTGAACACGGGAACCCAGCACTGGGTGAACACGGGAACCCAGCACTGAGTGAACACGGGAACCCAGCACTGGGTGAACACGGGAACCCAGCACTGAGTGAACACGGGAACCCAGCACTGGGTGAACACGAGCGGGCAGCACTGAGTGAACACGGGAACCCAGCACTGAGTGAACACGAACGGGCAGCACTGAGTGAACACGGGAACCCAGCACTGGGTGAACACGAGCGGGCAGCACTGAGTGAACACGGGAACCCAGCACTGAGTGAACATGGGAACCCAGCACTGAGTGAACACGAACGGGCAGCACTGAGTGAACATGGGAACCCAGCACTGAGTGAACACGGGAACCCAGCACTGAGTGAACACGGGAACCCAGCACTGAGTGAACACGAACGGGCAGCACTGAGTGAACACGGGAACCCAGCACTGAGTGAACACGAACGGGCAGCACTGAGTGAACACGGGAACCCAGCACTGAGTGAACACGGGAACCCAGCACTGGGTGAACACGGGAACCCAGCACTGGGTGAACACGAGTGGGCAGCACTGAGTGAACACGGGAACCCAGCACTGGGTGAACACGGGAACCCAGCACTGGGTGAACATGAGTGGGCAGCACTGAGTGAACACGGGAACCCAGCACTGAGTGAACACGGGAACCCAGCACTGAGTGAACACGAACGGGCAGCACTGAGTGAACACGGGAACCCAGCACTGGGTGAACACGAGTGGGCAGCACTGAGTGAACACCGGAACCCAGCACTGAGTGAACACGAACGGACAGCACTGAGTGAACACGAGCGGGCATCACTTAGTGAACATGAGCAGGCAGCACTGGGTGAACACGAGAGGGCATCACTTACTGAACACGGGATCCAAGCACTGTGTGAACACGAGCGGGCAGCACTGAGTGAACACGGGAACCCAGCACTAAGTGAACACGAATGGGCAGCACTGAGTGAACACGGGAACCCAGCACTGGGTGAACACGAGCGGGCAGCACTGAGTGAACACGGGAACCCAGCACTGGGTGAACACGAGTGGGCAGCACTGAGTGAACACCGGAACCCAGCACTGAGTGAACACGAACGGACAGCACTGAGTGAACACGAGCGGGCATCACTTAGTGAACATGAGCAGGCAGCACTGGGTGAACACGAGCGGGCATCACTTAGTGAACACGGGAACCAAGCACTGTGTGAACACGAGCGGGCAGCACTGAGTGAACACGGGAACCCAGCACTAAGTGAACACGAATGGGCAGCACTGAGTGAACACGGGAACCCAGCACTGAGTGAACACGAACGGGCATCACTTAGTGAACACGAGCGGGCATCACTTAGTGAACATGAGCAGGCAGCACGGGGTGAACACGAGTGGGCAGCACTGAGTCAACATGGGAACCCAGCACTGAGTGAACATGGGAACCCAGCACTGAGTGAACACGGCAACTCAGCACTGAGTGAACACGGGAACCCAGCACTGGGTGAACATGAGTGGGCAGCACTGAGTGAACACGGGAACCTAGCACTGAGTGAACACGGGAACCCAGCACTGAGTGAACACGAACGGGCATCACTGAGTGAACACGGGAACGCAGCACTGAGTGAACATGAGCGGGCAGCACTGAGTGAACACGAGCGGGCATCACTTAGTGAACATGAGCCGGCATCACTTAGTGAACACGGGAACCCAGCACAGGGTGAACACGAGTGGGCAGCACTGAGTGAACACGAGTGGGCATCACTGAGTGAACACGGGAACCCAGCACTGGGTGAACACGGGAACCCAGCACTGGGTGAACACGAACGGGCATCACTGAGTGAACACGGGAACCCAGCACTGAGTGAACACGGGAACCCAGCACTGGGTGAACACGAGCGGGCATCACTGAGTGAACACGGGAACCCAGCATTGAGTGAACACGAGCGGGCATCACTTAGTGAACATGAGCCGGCATCACTTAGTGAACATGAGCAGGCAGCACTGAGTGAACATGGGAACCCAGCACTGGGTGAACACGAGTGGGCAGCACTGAGTGAACATGGGAACCCAGCACTGGGTGAACACGGGAACCCAGCACTGAGTGAACACGGGAACCCAGCACTGGGTGAACACGAGTGGGCAGCACTGAGTGAACACGAGCGGGCAGCACTGAGTGAACACGGGAACCCAGCACTGAGTGAACACGGGAACCCAGCACTGAGTGAACACGGGAACCCAGCACTGGGTGAACATGGGAACCCAGCACTGAGTGAACACGAATGGGCATCACTCAGTGAACACGGGAACGCAGCACTGAGTGAACATGAGCGGGCAGCACTGAGTGAACATGAGCGGGCAGCACTGAGTGAACACAGGCAGGCATCACTTAGTGAACATGAGCCGGCATCACTTAGTGAACATGAGCAGGCAGCACTGGGTGAACACGAGCGGGCAGCACTGAGTGAACATGGGAACCCAGCACTGGGTGAACACGAGTGGGCAGCACTGAGTGAACATGGGAACCCAGCACTGGGTGAACACGGGAACCCAGCACTGAGTGAACACGGGAACCCAGCACTGAGTGAACACGGGAACTCAGCACTGAGTGAACACGAGTGGGCATCACTGAGTGAACACGAGCGGGCATCACTGAGTGAACACGGGAACCCAGCACTGGGTGAACACGAGCGGGCATCACTTAGTGAACACGGGAACCCAGCACTGAGTGAACACGAACAGGCAGCACTGGGTGAACACGGGAATCCAGCACTGAGTGAACACGAACAGGCATCACTAAGTGAACACGGGAACGCAGCACTGAGTGAACATGAGCGGGCAGCACTGAGTGAACACAGGCGGGCATCACTTAGTGAACATGAGCCGGCATCATTGGGTGAACACGAGCGGGCAGCACTGAGTGAACATGGGAACCCAGCACTGGGTGAACACGAGTGGGCAGCACTGAGTGAACACGGGAACCCAGCACTGGGTGAACAGGAGTGGGCAGCACTGACTGAACACGAGCGGGCAGCACTGAGTGAACACGGGAACCCAGCACTGGGTGAACACGAGTGGGCAGCACTGAGTGAACATGGGAACCCAGCACTGGGTGAACACGAGTGGGCAGCACTGAGTGAACACGAGCGGGCAGCACTGAGTGAACACGGGAACCCAGCACTGAGTGAACACGGGAACCCAGCACTGGTTGAACACGAGTGGGCAGCACTGAGTGAACACGAGCGGGCAGCACTGAGTGAACACGGGAACCCAGCACTGAGTGAACAGGGGAACTCAGCACTGAGTGAACACGGGAACCCAGCACTGGGTGAACACGGGAACCCAGCACTGGGTGAACACGAGCGGGCAGCACTGAGTTAACATGGGAACCCAGCACTGAGTGAATATGAACAGGCAGCACTGAGTGAACACGGGAACCCAGCACTGAGTGAACACGGGAACCGAGCACTGAGTGAACACAGGAACCCAGCACTGAGTGAACACGGGAACCTAGCACTGAGTGAACACGGGTACCCAGCACTGAGTGAACACTGGAACCCAGCAGTGAGTGAACACGAGCGGGCATCACTATGTGAACACGGGAACCCAGCACTGGGTGAACAAGAGTGGGCAGCACTTAGTGAACACGGGAACCCAGCACTGGGTGAACACGAGCGGGCAGCACTTAGTGAACACGGGAACCCAGCACTGGGTGAACACGAGCGGGCAGCACTGAGTGAACACGGGAACCCAGCACTGGGTGAACACGAGTGGGCAGCACTGACTGAACACCGGAACCCAGCACTGAGTGAACACGAACGGACAGCACTGAGTGAACACGAGCGGGCATCACTTAGTGAACATGAGCAGGCAGCACTGGGTGAACACGAGCGGGCATCACTTAGTGAACACGGGAACCAAGCACTGTGTGAACACGAGCGGGCAGCACTGAGTGAACACGGGAACCCAGCACTAAGTGAACACGAATGGGCAGCACTGAGTGAACACGGGAACCCAGCACTGAGTGAACACGAACGGGCATCACTTAGTGAACACGAGCGGGCATCACTTAGTGAACATGAGCAGGCAGCACGGGGTGAACACGAGTGGGCAGCACTGAGTGAACATGGGAACCCAGCTCTGAGTGAACATGGGAACCCAGCACTGAGTGAACACGGGACCCCAGCACTTAGTGAACACGGGAACCCAGCACTGGGTGAACACGAGTGGGCAGCACTGAGTGAACATGGGAACCCAGCACTGAGTGAACACGGGAACCCAGCACTGGGTGAACACGGGAACCCAGCACTGGGTGAACACGAGTGGGCAGCACTGAGTGAACATGGGAACCCAGCACTGAGTGAACACGGGAACCCAGCACTGGGTGAACACGGGAACCCAGCACTGAGTGAACACGGGAACCCAGCACTGGGTGAACACGGGAACCCAGCACTGGGTGAACATGAGTGGGCAGCACTGAGTGAACACGGGAACCTAGCACTGAGTGAACACGGCAACTCAGCACTGAGTGAACACGGGAACCCAGCACTGGGTGAACATGAGTGGGCAGCACTGAGTGAACACGGGAACCTAGCACTGAGTGAACACGGGAACCCAGCACTGAGTGAACACGAACGGGCAGCACTGAGTGAACACGGGAACCCAGCACTGGGTGAACACGAGTGGGCAGCACTGAGTGAACACCGGAACCCAGCACTGAGTGAACACGAACGGACAGCACTGAGTGAACACGAGCGGGCATCACTTAGTGAACATGAGCAGGCAGCACTGGGTGAACACGAGAGGGCATCACTTACTGAACACGGGATCCAAGCACTGTGTGAACACGAGCGGGCAGCACTGAGTGAACACGGGAACCCAGCACTAAGTGAACACGAATGGGCAGCACTGAGTGAACACGGGAACCCAACACTGGGTGAACACGAGCGGGCAGCACTGAGTGAACACGGGAACCCAGCACTGGGTGAACACGAGTGGGCAGCACTGAGTGAACACCGGAACCCAGCACTGAGTGAACACGAACGGACAGCACTGAGTGAACACGAGCGGGCATCAGTTAGTGAACATGAGCAGGCAGCACTGGGTGAACACGAGCGGGCATCACTTAGTGAACACGGGAACCAAGCACTGTGTGAACACGAGCGGGCAGCACTGAGTGAACACGGGAACCCAGCACTAAGTGAACACGAATGGGCAGCACTGAGTGAACACGGGAACCCAGCACTGAGTGAACACGAACGGGCATCACTTAGTGAACACGAGCGGGCATCACTTAGTGAACATGAGCAGGCAGCACGGAGTGAACACGAGTGGGCAGCACTGAGTGAACATGGGAACCCAGCACTGAGTGAACATGGGAACCCAGCACTGAGTGAACACGGCAACTCAGCACTGAGTGAACACGGGAACCCAGCACTGGGTGAACATGAGTGGGCAGCACTGAGTGAACACGGGAACCTAGCACTGAGTGAACACGGGAACCCAGCACTGAGTGAACACGAACGGGCATCACTGAGTGAACACGGGAACGCAGCACTGAGTGAACATGAGCGGGCAGCACTGAGTGAACACGAGCGGGCATCACTTAGTGAACATGAGCCGGCATCACTTAGTGAACACGGGAACCCAGCACAGGGTGAACACGAGTGGGCAGCACTGAGTGAACACGAGTGGGCATCACTGAGTGAACACGGGAACCCAGCACTGGGTGAACACGGGAACCCAGCACTGGGTGAACACGAACGGGCATCACTGAGTGAACACGGGAACCCAGCACTGAGTGAACACGGGAACCCAGCACTGGGTGAACACGAGCGGGCATCACTGAGTGAACACGGGAACCCAGCACTGAGTGAACACGAACGGGCATAACTGAGTGAACACGGGAACGCAGCATTGAGTGAACACGAGCGGGCATCACTTAGTGAACATGAGCCGGCATCACTTAGTGAACATGAGCAGGCAGCACTGAGTGAACATGGGAACCCAGCACTGGTTGAACACGAGTGGGCAGCACTGAGTGAACATGGGAACCCAGCACTGGGTGAACACTGGAACCCAGCACTGAGTGAACACGGGAACCCAGCACTGGGTGAACACGAGTGGGCAGCACTGAGTGAACACGAGCGGGCAGCACTGAGTGAACACGGGAACCCAGCACTGAGTGAACACAGGAACCCAGCACTGAGTGAACACGGGAACCCAGCACTGGGTGAACATGGGAACCCAGCACTGAGTGAACACGAATGGGCATCACTCAGTGAACACGGGAACGCAGCACTGAGTGAACATGAGCGGGCAGCACTGAGTGAACATGAGCGGGCAGCACTGAGTGAACACAGGCGGGCATCACTTAGTGAACATGAGCCGGCATCACTTAGTGAACATGAGCAGGCAGCACTGGGTGAACACGAGCGGGCAGCACTGAGTGAACATGGGAACCCAGCACTGGGTGAACACGAGTGGGCAGCACTGAGTGAACATGGGAACCCAGCACTGGGTGAACACGGGAACCCAGCACTGAGTGAACACGGGAACCCAGCACTGAGTGAACACGAGTGGGCATCACTGAGTGAACACGAGCGGGCATCACTGAGTGAACACGGGAACCCAGCACTGGGTGAACACGAGCGGGCATCACTTAGTGAACACGGGAATCCAGCACTGAGTGAACACGAACAGGCAGCACTGGGTGAACACGAGTAGGCAGCACTGAGTGAACACGGGAACCCAGCACTGGGTGAACACGGGAACCCAGCACTGGGTGAACACGAACGGGCATCACTGAGTGAACACGGGAACCCAGCACTGAGTAAACACGGGAACCCAGCACTGGGTGAACGCGAGCGGGCATCACTGAGTGAACACGGGAACCCAGCACTGAGTGAACACGAACGGGCATCACTGAGTGAACACGGGAACGCAGCACTGAGTGTACATGAGCGGGCAGCACTGAGTGAACACGGGAACCCAGCACTGAGTGAACACGGGAACCCAGCACTGAGTGAACACGGGAACCCAGCAGTGAGTGAACACGGGAACTGAGCACTGGGTGAACACGAGTGGGCAGCACTGAGTGAACACGGGAAACCAGCACTGAGTGAACACGGGAACCCAGCACAGAGTGAACACGAGTGGGCAGCACTGAGTGAACACGGGAACCCAGCACTGAGTGAACACGAGTGGGCAGCACTGAGTGAACACGGGAACCCAGCACCGAGTGAACACGAGTGGGCAGCACTTAGTCAACACGGGAACCCAGCACTGGGTGAACACGAGTGGGCAGCACTGAGTGAACACGGGAACCCAGCACTGAGTGAACACGAACGGGCAGCACTGAGTGAACACGGGAACCCAGCACTGAGTGAACATGAGTGGGCATCACTGAGTGAACACGGGAACCCAGCACTGGGTGAACATGAGTGGGCAGCACTGGGAGAACATGAGTTGGCAGCACTGGGTGAACACGAGTGGGCAGCACTGAGTGAACACTGGAACCCACCACTGAGTGAACATGGGAACCCAGCACTGGGTGAACACGAGTGGGCAGCACTGAGTGAACACGGGAACCCAGCACTGGGTGAACACGAGTGGGCATCAATGAGTGAACACGAGCGGGCATCACTGAGTGAACACGGGAACCCAGCACTGGGTGAACACGAGCGGGCATCACTTAGTGAACACGGGAACCCAGCACTGGGTGAACACGAGTGGGCAGCACTGAGTGAACACGAGTGGGCATCACTGAGTGAACACGGGAACCCAGCACTGGGTGAACACGGGAACCCAGCACTGGGTGAACACGAATGGGCATCACTGAGTGAACACGGGAACCCAGCACTGAGTAAACACGGGAACCCAGCACGGGGTGAACACGAGCGGGCATCACTGAGTGAACACGGGAACCCAGCACTGAGTGAACACGAACGGGCATCACTGAGTGAACACGGGAACGCAGCACTGAGTGAACATGAGCGGGCAGCACTGAGTGAACACGAGCGGGCATCACTTAGTGAACATGAGCCGGCATCACTTAGTGAACACGGGAACCCAGCACAGGGTGAACACGAGTGGGCAGCACTGAGTGAACACGAGTGGGCATCACTGAGTGAACACGGGAACCCAGCACTGGGTGAACACGGGAACCCAGCACTGGGTGAACACGAACGGGCATCACTGAGTGAACACGGGAACCCAGCACTGAGTGAACACGGGAACCCAGCACTGGGTGAACACGAGCGGGCATCACTGAGTGAACACGGGAACCCAGCACTGAGTGAACACGAACGGGCATCACTGAGTGAACACGGGAACTCAGCACTGGGTGAACACGGGAACCCAGCACTGGGTGAACACGGGAACTCAGCACTGAGTGAACACGGGAACCCAGCACTGGGTGAACATGGGAACCCAGCACTGAGTGAACCCGGGAACTCATCACTGACTGAACACGAACGGGCATCACTGAGTGAACACGGGAACCGAGCACTGAGTGAACACGAACGGGCAGCACTGAGTGAACACGGGAACCCAGCACTGGGTGAACACGAGCGGGCAGCACTGAGTGAACACGGGAACCCAGCACTGAGTGAACACGGGAACTGAGCACTGAGTGAACACGAACGGGCAGCACTGAGTGAACATGGGAACCCAGCACTGAGTGAACACGGGAACCCAGCACTTAATGAACACTGGAACCGAGCACTGAGTGAACACGAACTGGCAGCACTGAGTGAACACGGGAACCAAGCACTGAGTGAACACGAACGGGCAGCACTGAGTGAACACGGGAACCCAGCACTGAGTGAACACGGGAACTCAGCACTGGGTGAACACGGGAACCCAGCACTGGGTGAACACGAACGGGCAGCACTGAGTGAACACGGGAACCCAGCACTGGGTGAACACGGGAACCCAGCACTGGGTGAACACGAACGGGCAGCACTGAGTGAACACGGGAACCGAGCACTGAGTGAACACGAACGGGCAGCACTGAGTGAACATGGGTGCCCAGCACTGACTAAACACAAGCAGGCAGCACTGAGTGAACACGGGAGCTCACAAATCTGACCTACTGTAATTTGCCTTTGGCCAAAACAGGTCTATGGCAGATGCCATCTCCTGGTCCTACATTATTTTCTGGAGCATCCAGACTGTGTGGACCGTGATGCTGTCAGTGACAGAAAGATGTTGGTACACGAAGCAGTTGAGCAGTTTAACAGTGAGTAATCATCTTTTGGACATTGTTGTGTAGAATATTTCAAGTCCAATTCATTGGTTTATTGGTGAACAGTGGGAGGGCTGTGTGGCCTCAGTCATTGAGAATTAGACCTCAAGCTGCATTCATAGAATCATAGAAAAGTACAGCACAGAAGTAGGATCTTTGGCCCATCTAGTTCATGCCGAAGCATTTAAATTGCTTACTCCCATTGACTTGCACCAGGACCATAGCCCTCCATACCCCAACCATCAATGTACCTACTCAAACTTCTCTAAAATGTTGAAATCGAGCTTGCATGCACCACTTGTGCTGGCAGCTTGTTCCACACTCTCGCAAACCCTCTGAGTGAAGAAGTTTCCCTTCACATATCCCTTTAACTTTTCACCTTTCACCCTTAACCCATGACTTCTGGTTATAGTTCCACCCAAGATCAGCAGAAAAAGCCTTCTTGCATTTACCCGCACTATACCCCTCAAAATTTTGTATATCTCTATCAAATCTCTTCTTAATCTTTTACTCTGCAAGGAATAAAGTCCTAACCTATTCAATCCTCCAGACCCAGCAACATCCTTGTTAATTTTCTCTGCACTCTTTCAACCTTATTGACATTTTTCCTTTAAGTAGATGACCAAAACTATACACAATACTCCAAATTAGGCCTTACCAAAGCCAACTCCAACATAACATCCATCTCCTGTACTCAGTACTTTGATTTATGAGGGCCGATGTGTCAAAAGCTTTCTTTATGACCTGTTACTTTACTTTCAATGAATTATGGACCTATATTCCAAGATCACTCCTCAGTGCTCTACTGTTCACCGTGTAAGACCTACCTTGGTTGGTCCTATCAAGTGCAACACCTCACACTTGTCTGTATTAAATTCCATTTGCCATTTTTCAGCCCATTTTTCTAGCTAGTCTAGATCCCACTACAAGCTCTGATAGCCTTCCTTGCTGTCCACTACACAACCAATCTTGGTGTCATCTGCAAATTTGCTGATCCAGTTAACCACATTATCATCCAGATCATTGATACAGATGACAAACAACAACCAACCCAGCACCGATTCCTTTGCACTCCACTTGTCACAGGCATCCAGCCAAAGAGGCAACCATCTACTACCACACTCTGGCCTCTCCCACAAAGCCAATGTCTCGTCCAATTTACTACCTCATCTTGAATGCTGAGTAACTGAACCTTTCTGACCAACCTCCTATGCGAACCTTGGCAAATGCCTTGTCGACAACATCCACTGCCTTGACTTCATCGACTTTCCTGGTAACTTCCTCCGAAAACTCTATAAGATTGGTTAGACATGACCTACCACATACAAAGCCATGCTATCCTTAAACACTCCATGTCTTTCCAAATACTTATATATACGATCCCTCAGAATACCTCCCAGTAACCTTTCCCACTGCTGATGTCAGGCTCACTGGCATATAATTTCCTGGTTTATATTTAGAGCTATTCTTGAACACTGGAACAACACTGGCTACCCTCCAATCCTCTGGTACCTCACTTGTTGTAAGGATGATTTAACTGTCTTTGCTAGGGTTCTGGTAATTTCTGCATTTGCCTCCTGTAGGGTCCAAGGGAACACCTCACCATTCCCTGGGAATTTATCCACCCTACTTTGCCTCAGGACAGCATACACCTTCTCCTCTGTAATTTGTATGGGGTCCATGAAGTTTGATGCCACTTTGCTTCACTTAGGCCATAAGACCATAAGATATAGGAGCAGAATTAGGCCATTTGGCCCATTGAGTCTGCTCCACCATTTCATCATGGCTGATCCAATTTTCCTCTTATCTCTAATCTCCTGCCTTTTCCCCATATCCTTCAGGCCCTGACCATTCAAGAATCTGCTCTTCTCCCTGTACACTCATTACTGCATGGCCAGATTCTGCTCTAATTCTATCTACAAGTTTGCAGATGATACCACTGTAGTTGGCCATATCTTAAATAATGATGAATCAGAGTACAGGAAAAAGATAGGGAGTTAGTAACGTGGTAGTAACAATCTTTCCCTCATGTCAGCAAAACAAAAGAGCTCGTTATATCCTGTTTACACCTATGGTGCTATGGTTGAGAGCTTCAGGTTCCTAGGAGTGAACATCACCAATCGTTCATTCTGATCCAACTGCATCCAAGAAAGCTCACCAGGCCCTACTTCCTCAGAAGGCGAAAGAAATTTGGTATGTCCCCTTTGAGCCTTACCAGCTTTTATCAATGCACCATTGAAAGCATCTTATCTGGACGCATCACCATTTAGTATAGCAATTACTCTGCCCATGATTGCAAGAAATTGCA
This sequence comes from Mobula hypostoma, assembly GCF_963921235.1. Lineage (NCBI taxonomy): Eukaryota > Metazoa > Chordata > Chondrichthyes > Myliobatiformes > Myliobatidae > Mobula > Mobula hypostoma. The sequence continues at coordinate 3,697,083 of NC_086116.1, read as the reverse complement.
GAGAGTTGTGGACACTGCTTAACACATCATGGAAATCAGCCTCCCCCTTCATGGACTTGGTCTATACTTCTTACTGCCTCAGTCAAGCAGCCAGCATACTCAAAGACCCCACCCCAGACATTCACACTTCCCTTCCCCCACCCCATCAGGCAGCGGATACATCGGCCTGAAATACATACCACTAGGTTCAAGTACAGCTTCTATCTTGCTGTGATAAGGTTATTGAATGGTTCTCTAGTATATGAACTTTGACCTCACAGTCAACCTTGTTATGCTTTGCACTTTTTCTGTAACAGTAACACTTTGTTCTGCACTGTTACTATTTTACCTTGTAGTACATCATTGCATTGTGTAATGAATTGATCTGTATGAATGATATACAAGACAAGTTTTTCACTCAGTATAATTGGCAACAATAAATCAATTTGCCAATTTAAAAAAAAAGTCCCATCCTGCTAAGCCCTTCTCGATAATTCAGTCACTCGAATCCCAGAAACATCCCCATAAATCTCCTCTGTACTCTTTCCAGCTTAATGGTACCCTTCTATATCAAAGTAATCATAATTGAACACAATATTCCAAATATGACCTCACCAATATTAACTGCAACATAACATACCAATTTCTGTACTACTTCCTCAGGAGGCAAAAAAAAAATCCATTGGCTCATACCAATTTTTCATAGAAAGCATTCCATCTGGATGTATAATGGCTTGACATGACAGGTGCTATGCACATGATCACACGAAACTGCTGAGAGGTATGGACGTAGCTCAGCACATCACAGGAACCAGCCTCCTCCTTTAGAAATTGTCTACACTTAGCATTGCCTTAATAAAGCAGCCAGCATAATCAAAGACCTCTCTTCTCCCTCTCCTATGGGGTAAAGATACGAAAGCCTTTAGTACATACCAACAGGCTCAAGGAGAGCTTTTACCCCATTGTTATCAGACTGTTGAACAAACCTCATACAATAATATGGAATCTTGGCTTCATAATCTACTTTGTTATGATTTTACACTTTTTCAGTAGCTTTTACATCTTATTTTGTATTGTTATTGTTTCACCTTATTCTAGCAAATGTATCGTGTAATGGTTGGATCTGTATAAACAGTATGCAAGACAAGCTTTTCACTGATTCTTGGTATGTGACAATAATAAATCAATACCAACAATAAACCAATACCAATACTCAGTGCCCTGACTGATGAAGGCTAGAGCATCGAAGGCCTTTTTTTACCACCCTGTCTACCTGCAATGCCGCTTTCAGGGAACCACATACTTGTAATACTAGGTTGCTCTGTCCTACACATTCCCTAGAGCCCCACCATTCACTGTGAATGTCCTACTGTTATTTGTCTTCCATTTTTCAGCCCACTTACCCAGCTGATCAAGATCCCTCTTTAAGACTTGATAGTCATCTTCACTATGAGGACATCATGTATTTATAGCGCCTTGTACAATCTCATCCAAATCGTTGCTATAGACATATATGGGCCTAGCACCAACCCCTGGGGAACACCTCTGGTAATAGGACTTCAGTCCAATAAACAACCTTTCACTTTGACCATCTGCTTCCTACCATCAATCCACCAGTGTATCCAATAAGTCAGCTCTCTCTGAAGCTGACTGTATGTACTCTAACTTTTCATAGCAGCCTACCATGTGGAAACTTATTAAAGGCCTTACTGTAGTCCATATAGACCAGATCTACCTCCCTGCCCTCATCGATCTTTGTAGCCATTTCATTAACTCAATGAAATTTATAAGACATGATCTCCCACACACAAAACCACACTGACTACCCTCAATCAGCCCCGGTCAAGATAGACAAAATTCGCCATGCTGCAGTCAAGGCTATGGCTCAGATTTAGTTGTTTTAGGTTCATAGGGTTGGTTTTGGGGTCAGAGAGGGATGTTAGAGATCAGGATAGGGTTCAGGGACAGGAGTGTAGGAAGATCAAAGCCCGAAAGTCAATCAGAAATCTGCAGTCCAGCCCGATGATGAAAGCTTTGTATCTGTGAATCTACAGACGAAGTTGGAGGTTGATGTCTCTGAGACCAATGGAGGCAGGAGGCCCATCTTGTCTTGGGGTTAAAGGACTGCATGTGTGAGTGAGTGGGTTGGTGGATGGGAGGGAGGAAAGGGGCTTGTTGTTGTTTCATTGCTATTATACTGCTGAATATTGTGGGAATGTATTAGTCAATGTACATGTGATAAATCAATTGATCAATCAATCTGAAACAAGAGAAAATCTGCAGATGCTGGAAATCCAAGCAACATACACCAAGTGCTGGAGAAACTCAGCAGGCTGAGACTGATGAAGGGTCTCGGCCCAAAACGTTGCTTGTTTACTCTTTTCCATAGATGTTGCCTGGCCTGCTGAGTTCCTTCAGCATTTTGCGTGTGTTGGTTAAATAAATCTGAATCTGTCTTTCCAAATACTTGTATATTCCTCAGAAATCCCCTCTAGTAAGTTACTAATACAGATGTTAATCTTACTGGTCCATAGTTCTCATATTTTTACTTTGCCACCCTTCTTAAATAAGCCACAACTTTAGCCACCGTCCAGTCTAAGCACTTCATCCATCACTACTGATGATACAAATATCTTAGCCAGGGCTCTGCAATTTCTTTTCCAGCTTCCCACAGTGTTCTTGGAGATACCCAATCAGGTCCTGGAGATTTATCTACCTATGTTTTAATACCACCTCCGCTGTAATGCAGACTATTCCCAAGGCCTGCTCATTAACTATCTCAATGCTCAAAATCTTCATGTCTTTGTCCATGGTAAAAATAGAACAAAAATAGTCATTAAGTATTTCACCCATCCCCTGTCCGTTCACACAAGATGTCCACTTTGGTCTTTGAAGGAGCCCTATTCTCTCCCTAGTTACTCTTTATTCCCTTGATATAGTTATCTCTTTGGATTTTCCTTAATCTTCTCTGCCAAAGCTAACTATCTCATGCACCCTCGTCACACATCCAAATTTTCTTCTTTAGTACACTCCAGCACCTCCTCTACTCCTCCTGGGATTCACTTAATCCCAGCTGCCTGTACCTAATCCAGGTTTCCTCCTTTTTTCCTGACCAGAGCCTCAATATCTCTAGTCATCCAGGGTTTCCTACCTCTTTCAGCCTTACCCATTACTCTAACAGGAATTTGCAGATCCTGAACCTCCAATATAAAAACTTGCCAGACGTCCCTTTGCCTGTAAAACACTCTGGTTCTGTCAGCTGTGTAGGTCTAGGGAAGACAATCTCCAGCCCCGCCAAACGTGTGAGATTGAGATGTGAGCCCAGCCCAAAGCCCCCGTTTGTGTGGATGCTGTGTGACTTGTTCCCAGGTTACAAATCAGTACCACGAAATAACAGACAGTGCACTGCATACAATTAAACAATTAGGTTTATAATTCTTAATTTGACGAAAGGGTTAGTAAAGAAAAAGCAAAATAAGAAAAGGGCCAATTTTAATGAAACAGTCTAATGTGCACAAGGTGGAGCTCATGGTTTCCCCTTCGCTGACCCTCCTTTGATCTCCTCGGCCTTTGTTGGATCATGGCTCTGCTCCAGGTCGAGTCCTATGACTTTTTCTCTCCGGTGTCTTCTGCCTTCATCTCCCACCGAACACAAGACCCAGATCACCCCAGTGTCAGGCATATGGCATGAAAACACACTCCCTTCATTGGATGGTACCTGTTATCTCTGACCAAAACCCAAACACAGCTTCTACAGAAGGACCATCATATTAGCAGTGAAACCTTTCCCAGGATGTTACGACCTATTCTAATCCACTTTTGTTAGTTGCTTTCGAACTTTAACTTGTGACCCAGTTGTGTCCCTTTCCATCATTAATTTAACACTAATAGAACAATGGCTACTGATCCTACAGTGCTCCCCCACTAACCTCTGTCACTTATCCTGCCCCAGTTCCCAAGAGCAAGTGAAGCTTTGCATAATGAGACTTTCAATGCAAAATTATAAGACAAAAGCAGAATTAGGCCATTCAGTCCATCAAGTCTGCTCTGCCAATCTATCATGGCTGATTTATTTTCCCTCTCAGCCTCATTCTCCCCATTACATTTGACACCCTTACTAATCAAGAAACTTAACAACCTCCGCTAAATAAAAAGTGGTTAAAACTGTATCCAATGACTTGACATTCCAGATTCACCATTCTTTTTGATATTTTGAACTAGAGTAGTAACTGTTGAGAAAAACAGAAGAGAAGGAAATAGATAATGGTAAATATGCACGTCAAAAATGAAATTTTGCTTTTACCATGAATCAAATGTTTTTCCCAGCATTCTTGAACACCAACAGAAAGATTATTTTCTAATCAGATTTGAGTGTTAAAAGGAGTTATTTAAAAACAAGTGAAGTAATTCTTGCATGTTAAGATATGTTAGTACCACTTCTCAATGAAAAAAATTCTCCCAATCAGAATTGATCCTTTCCTCAGCCTGAAAGTACTTATTCTTTCTCTTTCCTGAACACATCAGATTCGGCAGATGCTGGAATTCCAAAGCAACACACAAAATGCTGGAGGAACTCGCAGGTCAGGCAGCATCTATGGAAATGAATAAACGAGATGTTTTGGGCCAAGACCCTTCATCAGGACTGGAGTGGAAGGGGAAATGAGCCAGAACTAAGATACTGTGTGAAGAAAATTTCCTGAATACACTTAACAGCTTCCACCCCATCTAAGTCCTTATCAATATGTCAGCCCCAGTCTATATTAGGAATATTATACTATAACAACCCTATTATTCTATAACTTCCTGCATATTTTTCCTCTAATTTTCGTTGATACTATTGTGGACCTTCAGTACAATCTCAACAAGGTTATCACCCCCTCCTTATTGTTGGCAGTGTTTCAGATGGTGACGAGAGGGCAGACAAGAGCAAGATATACCAGCTAGTTGAGTGGTGTTGCAGCAACAACCTTAAACTCAACTTCAGTAAGACCAAAGAACTGATAATGGACTTCAGAAAGGGGAAGACGAGGGAACACACAGCAGTCCTCATAAAGGGATCAGAAGTGGAAAGAGTGAGCAATTTCAACTTCCTGGGTGCAGCTACAAAGAAAGCATACAGTGGCCATATTTTATTAGGAGTTTGTGGAAATTTGATATGTCACCAGACACTCACATATTTATATAGATGTAACATGGAGAGCATTCTAACTGGCCACATCACCGTTTAGTACAGAGTGAGGAGTTGCTACTGCACAGGATCGAAATATGCTGCTGAGACTTGAAAACTTAGTCAGCTCCATCATGGGCACTAGCCTTTGTAATATCCAGGGCATCTTCAAGGAGCAATGCCTCAAAAAGGTGGCATCCATCATTAAGGACCCCAACACCCAGGACATGTCTTGTTTTCATATTTACCATCAGGAAGGAGGCACAGGAACCTGAAGACACACATTCAATGATTCAGGAACAGCTCTGGCATTAGATTTCTGAATGGAAGTTGAACCCAAGAAGACTACCTCACTACTGTTTTTTTATTTTTATACTGCTTATTTCATTTATACTGGATGATCCTTCAGTAATTTCATGACTACTGCTGTCTTGTTCTCCTTAATTAGAAATACAACTCCCCATCCACTCTTCCCTTTATCTCTATCCTGTATCCCGGAATATCTGGCTGCCAGTTACGTCCCTCCCTTAGACATGTTTCTGTAAGACTATAACATCCCAGTCCCACATAGCTATCCATGCCTTGAATTCATTCACCTTACCCGTCAGACCTCTTGCATCAAAATAAATGCATTTTAATCCAACAGTTTTTCCTCATTGACCTGCCATTGAATTGTTTCAACTTTCAGCCTTCCACCTGCCTCACTTCTGCTTTCAATCCCAACACACTGCCAATCAAGTTAAAATTCTCCCAGGTAACACTAGCAAATCTGTCCATTAAGATATTGGCCCCATTCCAGTTCAGGTGCAACTTGTCCCTTGTGCAGGTCTCTACTATCTCAGAAGTTAACTCAATGGTACACAAATTTGAATCACTGCCCCCTGCACCGGCTCTTTGGCTGCATAATCTCCTCTTCTTATCCTCACTAGCACATGCCACTGGGAGTAATCCAGAGATTACAATCTTCGATGCTCTACTTTTTAACTTTCCTAATTCCCCTTACTCACTCCGCAGGACCTCAGCCCTATTGCTATCTATGTCTACAATGACTTCTGGGAGCTCAACCTCTCTTTGAGAATGTCCTGCAACCACTCAAGAGACATCGCTGATCCTGACATCCTGCAGTTTCTTTTTCAGCCACAGAATCTCCTAGCTGTCCACATAATTATCAAGTATCCTATCATTATAGTCTTTTCTGCCTTCATCCTTTCCTGCTGAGAGTCAGTGCTTGTCCCACAGACCTGGCTACTGCTTCTGCCCTGTCAAACCCTAATGGTATGCAAAATGGTACAATTGTTTGAAAAGAATGACCACAGGAGAATACTGTACTGTTTACCTCTCCACCTTTCCTGGTGATCATCCTACTTTCTACAACCTGTACTCTGAATGTGACCACCCACTGAAACTCTTATCCATGTTGCTCTCAGTATCACAGATAATCTTTAATGCATCCTATATTCAGTTAGGAACTGCAGATGGATACACTTCTCACAGGTGTAGTCATCTAGGACAATGGACACTGATATCCCACATCCTGTAGAATGAGCGTACCACTGTCCTAGCTATAATTACACAGGGCCTTGTGGAGACCATAATTGGAATATTGCGTGCTGTAATTGCATGCTTGCTTTCATTGAGTTGTGCACAAGAATACTTATGTCCCATGGAAGTATAGAACAGGAGATGGTCCCTACAGCCTTCCGTGGTAAACAATTCCACAGGTTCACCACCTACCTTGAGTGAAGGAATTTCTCACAAGGGGTATTGATCTCCTTAGCAATGAAACAATAACAGAGATTCACCGATTGATCCATAGAATAGCAGGATTGTCCAATGAGGAGAGATTGACTTGGTTTGTATTCAGAAGAATGAAAGGAAATGTACAAAGTTCTGACAGGGGTAAGAGTGGATACAGGGAACCTTTCCCCTGGTGTGGTTATGGAAGTGGGTCCAAATCCAAAGATCACTATGTAAGAACATGATAAAGGCATTTAGGACTGAGTTATGAAGAAACTTCATGCATTGCGCATGAACTTTTCTACTATAGTAGGCAGTGGATCCCAAATCATGAATGTTATTTAAGGAAATAGATTGGTTGACTTCACCAGTTATGGCGAGAGAGCAGGAACATAGTGCTGAAAGAAAAGGTCAACTGTGAATTCACTGAAAAGCTGAGCAGGCTCAAAGGCGTAAAAGGCTTGCTATTCTTGCAAGCTTCAAATGGATTGGATATCCTTGTACATAATATGCAGGCAAATATATTGTAGGATCATTGTACTATATTCACATGGGACTTTGGTGAGATCTCAGAAGGCAGTAGAGGCCAATTCTCCGGATGCTTTCAAGAAAGAGTTAGATAGAGCTCTTAATGATAGCGGAGTCAAGGGATATGGGGAGAAGGCAGGAACGGGGTACTGATTGTGGATGATAAGCCATGATCACAATGTATGGCAGTGCTGGCTCGAAGGGCCGAATGGCCTACTCCTGCACCTCTTGTCTATTGTCAGCCAAATATTGTGTACCATTTTGGTCAAAAAGAATGCAACTTCTGAGAAAGGCATTGTGGTCCTTTGCATTTCTGCCTGCCACATTATTACAGAATCAGCTTCTATTCTCCAGTAGTTAGAAGAGTGAGACATAACATTTAAATTTCCTTAGCTATCACAAAATTGGTGTATGAAAGATATTTCTCTGGGACAATGAGTCTAAGGCTATGTCCACACTAGACCGAATAATTTTGAAAACGCCGGTTTCGCGTAAAAACAATAGGTGTCCATACCAGGTGTTGTTGAAAATACCTCTGTCCACATTAAAACGGGTATTTGGGCGAATCTCCTCCTACTGGGCATGCACAGGACACATCTACAGAAAACAAGCGAAGAGGCAACCGACAGGGAGTTCACGGACAGTACGACCCGGGGTGATGATGAACATTGAAAAACTGACTAACTCTGTTGCAGAGGGATTTGCGATGATTAGGAATATGATGGCTCCCCCCAGTAATCTTTACCGTTACAATACCAGCCTCACAGCCACTACAATAGCTACACATACGGACACACAGACCCCCGGGTGGCCCCACCAACATCTTCCCCACTCCCACAGAGGGGTCACCCTGGAAACATTTCCTACAGTCATAGTCTCTTCACCGATGAAAGGGACGACAGCTACAACTAAATGCAATAAGGCTTATTACTGGGCAAAAGTTAAATTTGCTGTTACCTCATTTGTTTGCCTTTACTTTTGCCATGTCTTTCTGTATTATTTTGCTGTATCTAACATGTCAGTGTTTTTAAAAAGCTCCGGTTACCCCGTGCACACTACACCGTCCAACCGGCATTTTCAGATTTACACATTCTGGACAGCATTTCAGAAAAGCTCCGTTTTCAGGGGAGGAAAACAGCGTTTCAGTGTGGACGGAGGGTCAAAATGAAGAGAAAAAGCTTTTATCCGGTCTAGTGTGGACGTAGCCTAAGACTACAGGCTATAGACTCACAATAGTACATCATTTAAGACACAAAAACAATTTTTTTTAAAAAGTGAAGATTTGATACTTTCTACCTGGAGGCCTAAGGAGTTTTGGTAACTGACTGAAAACAGAGATCTACTGATTTCTGAATATTTATTGGGGCTATTGATTCAGGGAAGAATATTGGCCATTATATTGCTGAGAAATGGACCAGGGTCAAGGGGCCGAATGGCATTTTCCATTTCCTGTTTCCTGTGTTCTCAAAGGTTCAAAATGTTGACAAAGGCTTTCAATGCATTCTACTGATCAAAGGCGACAATTGCTCTTTCCTTGTTGACTGCTCCAAGCTGGCAACCATCCAGGGATGCGGAACAGCTTGGAGACCGCCGCCTCTTCCTGTGCATGAGACTGCGGAACTGCCGTTCTTCATCACAGTCCCAATGGCGGGTGGTGGGGTAGAGGGGTAAGGGGTAACAGTAAGGAGGAGGGTGGAGGGCGGGGTAATGGGGATGGGGGTGGGCAGGGGGAGAGGGGGTTCAGTGGGGTGTGCCGGAGAGAGGGGGGGTCATTGGGGTGTGCCAGGAGAGAGGGGGGTTGAGTGGGGTGTGCCGGGAGAGGGGGGGTGAATGGGGGGCAGGAGAGGATGGGAGAGTGGGAGGGGGCCAGGAGGGAGTGGATGAGTGAGGGGGGGAGGGAGGGAGGGAGTGGATGAGTGAGGGGGGGAGGGAGGGAGTGGATGAGTGAGGGGGAGGGAGGGAGGGAGGGAGTGGATGAGTGTGGGGGAGGGAGAGAGAGAGGGGGAGGGAGGGAGAGGGGGGGAGAGAGAGAGGGGGAGGGAGAGAGAGAGGGGGGAGGGAGAGAGAGAGGGGGGAGGGAGAGAGAGAGGGGGGAGGGAGAGAGAGAGGGGGGAGGGAGAGAGAGAGGGGGGAGGGAGAGAGAGAGGGGGGAGGGAGAGAGAGAGGGAGAGGGAGAGAGAGAGAGGGAGAGGGAGGGAGAGAGGGAGGGAGAGGGGGGAGGGAGAGAGAGAGGGGGAGGGAGAGAGAGAGGGGGAGGGAGAGAGAGAGGGGGAGGGAGAGGGAGAGAGGGGGGAGGGGGAGAGGGAGAGGGGGAGGGGAGAGGGGAGGGGGAGGGAGGGAGAGAGGAGGAGGGGAGGGAGGGGTGGATGAGGGGGGAGGGATGGAGTGGATGAGGAGGAGGGAGGGGATGAGGGATGGAGGGAGGGAGGGGATGAGGGGGAGGGGGGATGAGGGGGAGGGAGGGAGGGAGGGGATGAGGGGGAGGGGATGAGGGGATGAATGAGGGGGAGGGAGGGAGGGAGGGGATGAATGAGGGGGAGGGAGGGAGGGAGGGAATGAATGAGGGGGAGGGAGGGAGGGGATGAATGAGGGGGAGGTGATGAGGGGGAGAGGGGGAGGGGATGAGGGGGGAGGGAGGGGATGAGGGGGGAGGGAGGGAGGGGGTGAGGGGAGGGGATGAGGGGGGAGGGAGGGAGGGGATGAGGAGGGAGGGGAGGGAGGGAGATGAGGGGGGAGGGAGGAAGGGAATGGGGGGGAGGGAGGAAGGGAATGAGGGGGGAGGGAGGAAGGGAATGAGGGGGGAGGGAGGAAGGGAATGAGGGGGGAGGGAGGGAGGAAGGGAATGAGGGGGGAGGGAGGGAGGAAGGGAATGAGGGGGGAGGAAGGGAATGAGGGGGAGGGGGGAGGGAGGGGATGAGGGGGAGGGGGAGGGAGGGGATGAGGGGGAGGGGGAGGGAGGGGATGAGGGGGAGGGGGGAGCGAGGGGATGAGGGGGAGGGGGGAGGGAGGGGATGAGGGGGAGGGGGGAGGGAGGGGATGGGGGGAGGGGATGAGGGGGAGGGGGGAGGGGATGAGGGGGAGGGAGGGAGGGGATGAGGGGGAGGGAGGGAGGGGATGAGGGGGGAGGGGATGACGGGGAGGGGGAGGGGATGACGGGGAGGGGGAGGGGGAGGGGATGACGGGGAGGGGGAGGGGATGACGGGGAGGGGGAGGGCGGGGAGGGGATGACGGGGAGGGGGAGGGAGGGGATGACGGGGAGGGGGAGGGAGGGGATGGGGAGGGAGGGAGAGGGAGTGTGGGTTGAGGGAGGGGGGAGTGTGGGTTGAGGGAGGGGGGAGTGTGGGTTGAGGGTTGGGGTTCAGGTACGGGAAAAAGGGGTAAGGATAGTGGTAGGGGAGGCGGGAAAGGGGAGAAGGTGGGTTCTGGAGGGATGAAAGCGAAGGGACTGTGGTAGAGGAAAGGGTGGGTGACGAAGGGTGCAGAGGTGAGTTTGCAGGTAAGAAGCGGAGGTGAAGAGGAAGGGGGCAATGGAGTTCGAGGAGGCGGCGATTAGGGTTATTGGACGCGAGAAGTTTGGGGGTGGGGGACGTAAGGTGAAGCTGGCGGGGGTGGGGCCGTTCGGCTGGCTTCTGCGCACTACAGTGCAGCTATTGTCCCGTGTCGGCGCCGTAACTCTGTGCAGCAGGGGGAGCCTCACCACCCTCTCGACGTTAGTCATCGAAGTGTATGGCGGCCTTTACTCGGGCCTAGGGAATTCTCACGCCTCTCCGCCGCTCTCCAGCGTCCCCGAACGCCCTCGCAGTCTGACGTGCTCCCTTCCGTTTGCCGGCGCCGGTCCGGGGCGCGCCGTCACCAGCGGTTTCCGCGCAGCCGGTGTCGCCGGGTAACGCCACGGCTCGCGCTCCGCACCACGCCGAGGACTCTGGGATAGAAACGGCCCGTGAGTGACCCGCTCGAGACCGTAACCTGGGAGACGGGCGCGTGGCGACGAGGTGGTCTGCGGTAGCTCTTGTCGCCGATAACGGGCGGGCAGCAGCGGCGCGCTACCGGCCGAGCTCGTTGACGCCATTATCCTGCACAGGTAAGGTCTCAGGTTTCGGTTAACAGGCGGGGAGCTCGGGGGTGTGGTGAAATGTGGCGGAGTCTGGTTTGTTGCCGTTGGCCTTGGCCTTTTTTTGTTAGTTGTTTACTTGTCGGGGTTGGGTTCAGTGACGGGAAGTGGAGGGTCTGAACTGGCGTGGGCGGTGGAGGTAGGAGTGTGTTACCGGGCGGATGTTCGTGTCTCGGCCACTGAGATCAACAGGCAACACCGTGTGGGAAGAGGCAGCTGCCGTGAGATTCCTGGCCCGTGATCTCATCCCCAGTGAAGGAGCTCCAGCCCTGTTCAGACTCATCAGCAGCGCCTACCACCCCGGGGCACCTCCGAAACACCTGGATCTCTACGGCACTGCTAGCGGTATCAGGGCAACCCAAAGCACTGGCGAAGTACTTTATGTAAAAGCCACAGGGATTCGTCCATGACACCACCAGGTACAAGTGAGAGCTTTGTGTGGATCCCCCGGGGAATCTTGTAGATTACCATCTTCCCCAAATTGACTCGTTAATTGTATTTTAAAATAAATTGCTTAAACGCTCTATCCAACTCCTTGTTAGCCTTGTTAATTATTTTCCCTCCAGTGCGTATTTCTTGGAAGGCCCTGAATACTTATCTCTGCAGCTCATAGATTTCAGTTTCACCAATTTATATGTTTAATGAATTTGTCCTTTCATCTTCCTTTATCTTTCGTCAATCACTTTATAATGGTAGATTCTGATCCTTCAACGACTTGCAAATATTCCACCTGCTCAGTCTAAAGCCACAGGGATCTTGTACACCTTTATCAAATTTCCCCCTAGCTTTTTTGTTCAAAGGAAAATAGGCCCAGTTTCTCTCATTTAGCTTGGAGCTAAAATCTCTCAGCTATGGAATCTTTCCTGGTTCTATCTGGACTTTTCTCAATTTGTTAATTGATAATTATTATTACTGAAGAATGGGCACCAAAGTTGAGTTTACACTCCCAGTTTTTTCTGAATATCCATTTTCATTTTCCCTTTGTTGTATTACTTTACTTAGGAAACTCAGGATTTGTATATTTCACTTTCATTACTTGAAAGGGTTGCTAGGCTTCAACAAGCTGCTGTTCATTCAGTTATATCTTTTGTCTGAAAGTTAATGAGTTTGAACCTGGATTCAAATTCAAAATATTAATGGCAGTATGATGTGAATTGTATACTATAACTTGCTGAAACCACTGTTGTTGGCTGAATCAAAGGTGGTGATGAATCAGCATATAGATTCAGGGAGATTAAAAATCTGGCTGAATGGTGCCACAACAACCACCTCTCACTCAATGTCAACAAAACTAGAGAGCTGATTATTGACTACAGGAGAAGGAAAGCAGGGGTGTCTGACCTATTCCTCAGACAACACCGTAGGAAGAGGTAGGTGCCATAACATTCTTGGCCCGTAATCTCATCCCCAGTGAAGGAGCTGGCAACCGGAGCCCCAGCCCTGTTCAGATTCATCAGCAGTACTACCTTCAGGCTGAGCTGCCAGTACCAGGGTAGCTCCGAAAGACCTGGATCTCTGTGGCATTGTTAGTGATGTCAGGTGTTCCTTCGGACCCTACGGAAGGTGTGCAGACATTGCCAGGATCCTAGCAGAGACATTTAAGTCATCCTTAGCAATAGGAGAGGTATTGGAGGATAGCCAATGTTGTTCCGCTGTTTCAAACGGCTCTAAAGAAAACCAGGAAATTATAATTCACTGAGTCTGACATCAGTTGTGGGAAAGTTATTGTATATACGAGTATTATGGACTGATTAAGGATAGTCAGCATGGCTTTGTGCATGGTAGGTCATGTCTAACCAATCTTATGTAATATTTTGAGGAAGTTACCAGGAAAGTGGGTAAAGGCACGGCAATAGATGTTGTCTACATGGACTTTAGCAAGGCATTTGACAAGATCCCGCATGGGAGGTTGGTCAAGAAGGTTCAGTTACTCAGCATTCAAGCTGGGGTAGTAAATTGGATTAGACACTGGCTTTGTAGGAGAAGCCAGAGAGTGGTAATAGATGGTTGCCTCTTGACTGGATGCCTGTGACTAGTGGAGTGTTGAGAGATCGGTGCTGAGTCTGTTGTTTGTCATCGATATCAACGATCTGGATGATAATATGGTTTACTGAGTCAGCAAATTTGCAGATGAAACCAAGATTGGGCATAGTGGACAGCAAGACTTGCAAAGGGATCTGCATCAGCTGGAAAAATGGGCTGAAAAACGGCAGATGGAACTTAATGCAGGTAAGTGCGAGATTTTGCACTTGGGTAGGACCAACCAGGGTAGGTCTTACACAGTGAACAGTAGGCACTGAGGAGTGTGGTAGAATAAAGTGATCTGGGAATACAGGTCCATAATTTGTTGAAAGTGGCGTCATAGGTAGATGGGGTTGTAAAAAAAGGTTTTGGCGCATTGCCCTTAATCAATCAATGTATTGAGTACAGGAGATGGGATTTTATGATAAAGTTGTATATAAGACATTGGTAAAGTCTAATTTGGAGTATTGTGTCACGTACCTGCAGGAACTATGTAAATAAGGTTGAAAGAGTACAGAGAAAATTTACAAGGATGTGGCCAGGTCTGGAGGATCTGAGTTATAAGATAAGATTGAATGGGTTAGGACTTTATTCCTTAGAATATATTCGTTAGAGATTTGATAGAGTTACATGAAATTATGAGGCATATAGATAGGATAGATGCAAGCAGGCTTTTTGCTCTGAGGTTGAGTGGGACTACAGCCAGAGGTCATGGGTTAAGGGGAATGGAGAAAAGTTTAAGGGGAACATGAGGGGAAACTTTTTCACTCAGAGGGCTGAGAGTGTGGAACAAGCTGCCAGCACAAGTGGTGCATGTGAGCTTGATTTCAATGTTTAAGAGAAGTTTGGATAGCTATGTGGATGGTAGGGTTTATGGAGGCCCATGTCCCGGTGCAGGTTGATGGGAGTCGGCAGTTTAAGTTGTTTCAGTATGGCCTGAAGTGCCTATTTCTGTGCTGCACCTCTATGATTCATCAGAGGTGGAGGGGGGGGTCAATCATTTTAAATTCCTCGGCGTTATCATTTCAGAGGATCTGTCGTAGGTCTGGCGCGTAAGTGCCACCGCAAAGAAAACACAGCATCATCTCTACTTTCCTGGAAGTTTGTGAAGATTTGGCAAGTCATCTAAAACCTTGACTAATTTCTGTAGATGTATACTGACTGGCTGCGTCACGGCTTGGTATGGAAGCTCTAATGCTCTTGAATGGAAAAGCCTACAAAAAATAGTGGATACAGCCCAGTCCATCACAGGTAAAGCCCTCCTCGCTATTATGTACATCTACAAGGAGCACTGTCCCAGGAAAGCAGCATCCATCATCAAGGACCCCCACCATCCAGGCAGTGCTCTCTTCTCGTTGCTGCCATCAAGAAGAAGGTACAGGAGCCTTAGAGGTCCCTTACTACCAGGTCCTGGAACAGTTATTACCCTTCAGCTGTCTTGAACCAGAGTGGATTTCTTCAAGCACCCCAACACTGAACTGATTCTACAAACAATGGACTCACTTTCAAGGACTCTACAGTTCATGTTCTCAATATTAATTACTTATTTATCTATCTATGTTTTTATTTTTCTGTTTTTTTATTCGTACAGTTGGTTGCCTTTCAGATATTGGTTGTTTGTTAGTCTTTGTTGTGTGCAGTTCTTCATTGATTCTGCTGTGTTTCTTTGTATTTACTGTGTATGCCCACAAGAAAATGAATCTCAGAGTTTATATGGTGACGTACATGTACTTTGATAATACATTTACTTTGAACTTTGATGACCAAGGCAGCAAGATATGGTCCTTATCACAAAGAGTTACAATATCATTACACTGGAAGTTTGACCTTGTATTAGTTATTTCTAGATGTCCTTTTTTGGAAGACAATAACCTGAATTACAATTTATTTCTGAGAACTGGTCAAGTCAATATTGGTTAGTTCATTTAAGGATAAGAAGGCAGCTTAATCCGTTGAGATCTGTGGTGATGCAAGTTAGTCTTTTTTTTAGGAAAAATATGAATTATAGGGCTTGTTTCTTCGGAGATAGAATTGAAATGTGTTATATAAGAGCAACACGGACCTGCGTTGGATCAGATTGAAGAAAGATGATGTCTTTATAATTATAAAAGGGCACGATAGATTCAACTTAACAGCAAATAGTTAAAATATTAAATGTTCTACTGGGAGCTGTGGAGGCAAGTAATCTGTTGATTAGTTTTTATGTTATCAGTACTTCATATCAGCTGATATTGTAATTCTGAATAGGAAAACAAAAATGGTATGTCAGATTTCCTTCATAAATCTTATTTTCAAAATCTTACTGCTAAGGTATATGATGTGTGACTTTACAAATTATGTAATCAGTAGGTTAGGCTGATCAACACCAATAAGACTGACCAGTTTAGTGATATAATTATTTCTGATGACTGGAAATGTGAGGGTGCAGTTTATTTACTGTAGCTGAGAAATCACATCGATTCGAATGGCATTCACTTGTGGTTTCATGCTTTTCTTGTCATGTTAGTGGATTCATTTGTATGTTTTAGATAGGTTTACAGGTGGCCCCAGTTTTCTGAACATTCGCTTTACGAAACCTCGCTGTTATGAAAGACCTACATTAGTTACCTGTTTTCGCTAACAGAAGGTGTTTTCACTGTTACGTAAAAAGGCAGCTAAGCTCCTCCCCCGGAACTGCATTCTAGCCTGCATTGCTTAAACACGTGCTTTATCTCGATTTATTTTGTGGATCCGTTAGCAAGATGAGTTCTAAGGTATCGGAAAAGCCTAGAAGAGCTCATAATGGTGTTACACTTAGCATAAAACTACACATAATTAAGCGTTTCAATCGTGGTGATCAAAGTAAGGACATTGAACTTGCCTGCGTCCACTATTCGCATTATTTATACGCAGAGAGAAAGAGTTTTGAAAGTTGCCAATGTTGCTGTTGGTTCTGCTCGTAGCAAAGTGGTCTGTCTTAAGCCTGATTTATATTTCTGCGTCAACTCAATGCCGTGACCTACGAAAGTGACCGACAGGCGTTGTGAGCATTTATACTTGTGCGTTGGTATGTCTGCGTCGTTCTGCAATTCGGGCGCATCGTGTGTGCGCGCACACCTGCCCGTGCAAGGCATCATGGTCATGGTAGTCTTTCTCAGGGTAAACAAGAAGCGAGCGTCCTTTTTCGTAAAAGCGAAATGTGTCCTCCATAATATCGGAGGTCTGTAAAGCTTTATGGAAAGTATTGCAGCCAGAGTTCCTTCCCTGCCCTTCAGTCGCCCAATGGGAAGCTATTGCAGCGTAGGATGAAATGTGATGCTACCAAGCGGACCAATCACAGTTCTTACGGTCTGTGTTGCTGCGACACGCGGTTACGTTTTGGGAGAGGTGTGCGTCGCAGCAACACAGGCTCTGGTGTAGGGATCTGCGTTGGCTTTGCGCAGTGTTTGCAGCGACACAGTACTTACGGTGTCGTGTTGATGCAGAAGTGTAAACCAGGCTTTAGTCGGCATCCAATAATGGATAAAATGGAAAGTCTATTGCTTGAGTGGATTAATGGGTATACAAAGTGTGGCGTTCCATTAAGTCTTCTTATACTTAAGGAGAAATCAGTCTTTTTAATAAGCTGAAACAGAAAGCACTGGTGATGAAAGTGGAATTTATAGGTTTGATCAGTTTCTGAGGCAAGGGCAGCTTCATAGTTTAAGCAGTTGTCCCCAACCTCTGGGCCGCCGACCGATACTTTGCCGCGATGAATGCAGTGGTGCAGCAGTAGTCGGAATGCACCCAGCACATCTTTAAGAAAAAAGCCGAAATAAACAAGCTAATTAATTAGGTGCCGCCTGGCACGTAAATGTCAGCCCAGATCAGAGACCATTGCCAATTGCGTCAGGTGGTTATTCGTATAAGCAAGTGTTTAACTGTGACGAAACTGCAATTTATTGGAGCTTTTCTGATTCCAGTAAGTGAAACTACACTGTACATACATTATTTCTACTTTATATAGGCTGTGTATTTTTATGTGTTATTTGGTATGATTTGGCAGCTTCATAACTTAAAGGTTACTGGAGAGAGTGTTTCTGCTGGGAGTGCTTGCGCCGTGCTTTTGCTGAGAGCACTTTTGTGAGATTTTTGCTGTGCTATACAGTGCTGCAGAAAAGTATTTCTACTTTTTATAGGCTGTGTGTTCATCATCTCATTCCTGCTTTTACTAAATGTTACTGTTATTTTAGGTTTTGTGTTATTTGGCATGATTATGTAGGTTATTTTTTGGGTTTGGGAACACTCAAAATTTTTTCCCATATTAATAAATGATAATTGCTTATTCACTTTACGACATTCCGGCTTACCACCCATTTCATAGGAACGCTCTACCTTCGGATAGCAGGGGAAACCTGTATTTAAAACAACGGAGTAACTTCAAATGAACACATTTGTGCATCGTTATAACACATGCCAAATTTCAGGGCCTGAAAAGTAGTAAGGTATGATTCCATGCAGTTGATTATTGTACTATACAATATTGTACTATACATTACTATACAATAAAAAAATTACAGTAAGTGTATATAAAATATGTGCAAAGTGAGAGGGAAAAATGGTATGGATTGACTGTCCATTCAGAAATCTGATGGCGGGAGAGAAGAAGCTGTTCCTGAAGCATTGAGTGTGTGTCTTCAGGCTCCTGTACCACCACCACAGGTGGCTGTGAGAAGAGGGCACTTCCTGGGTGATATGGGTCCTTAAAGATGGATGCCACCTATTTGAGCCATCGCCTTTTGTAGGTGTTCTTGGTGCTGGGGAAGCTAGTGCCCATGATGGAGCTGGCTGAGTTAACAACTTTCAACAGCTTTTCCCGAACGTGTGCAGTGGTGCCTCCATATCAGATGATGATCCAACCAGTTAGAATGCTTTCCATGGTACATCCATTGAAATTAGTAACATGTTATAATTAGTGACATACCAAGTCTCCTCAAGCTCCTAATGAAATATCGCCATTGTTGTGCCGCCTTTTAATTGCATCAGTGTGTTGGGCCAGGGGTAGATCTTCATAGATGTAGAAATCCAGGAACTTGTAATTGCTCACCTTTTCCACTTCTGATCTGTCGAGGAGGACTGGTGTGTATTCCCTAGACTAGGGGTTGCCAACCCGTCGATCGCGATCGACCGGTCGATCTTTGAGACTTTCCCAGTAGATCCCGAAGAAAAATCAAAAATAAATACACAAATACTGTTGTAATGTGAGCATTATAAAAGTAATACTAATTAGGATAATGGTAATATAGCAATATTTTCGCTAAAAAGCTGTTTGTAAAGAGAGATTGTTTCCGGGTTGCGGGGGTTTAGTTCTGTTCTTTCTACCCAGTGCGCATGTGTGTAGTTCCGCCGCCACGCACTGCGTTTTCAGCGTAGCCTGTGCTGCATCAAAGTGACCAATCAGATTAGATAAGAGGACAGACGGTCGCAAACATCAATATACGGCAGTGTCCCCAACCTCCGGGCCCTGAAGCATGCAGTGGTGCAGCGGTAGTCAGGATGCACACAGCACATCTTCAAGAAAAAAAGCCGAAATAAACAAGCTAATTAATTAGATGCTGCCCAGCACATAAATGTCGACCCAGATCAGAGGCGACGCAATCGGCAATCACTCGTGATATCCTGATAGCGTGGTGGAGGATCCACGAAAGAAGGCGAAAACATACAAATTCCATCCAGAATGGGAAGAGGAATTTCCATTTACCTTGGTGAAAGACAAGTGTGTATGGATGTTGTGCCACCAAACACAAGCACTGACTAAAAGAGGGAATCTGGAGCAGCACCGCAACACCAACCACCAGGAATTTAAAGACACCTACCCTCCAAAGAGCGCAATTCGTGCCTGGAAAGTTGAGCTGAAATCGGGGTTGAAGGCCCAGCAATCGTTTTTCACAAAACACATGCTGCTCAAAATAAGTCTGCTACTGAAGCATCATTTCCTGTAAGTCACCTTTTGGCTAAACACAAGTAGCCTTTTACAAATGGCGATTTATTCAAGGAAGCAATGGTCATTACCGCAGAGACTGTTTTAATGACTTTAAAAACAAAAACGGCATCACAACTGCAATACATAATGTACCGCTTGGCCCTGCAACAGTGACAAGAAGGGTAGAGTCACCGTCAGAGGACGTGAATATTTTTCACTACAGTTTGATGAATCCCTGGATGTAATGCAAACAGCTCAGCTTGTTGTATTTGTCAGAATGGCTTTCCAGGATTTTACAACAAAGGAGGACTTCCTCACTCTTTTGCAATTAAAGGAAAGAACGAGAGGTGAGGATATTTACAATGAGTTAAAAAATATGTCTGTGAAAATGACATCCCCATTCATAAACTGGTGGCAATTACTACTGACGGGGCCGAGCAATGCGCGGTGTGCGCGTTGATTTTATACCACTAAAAGTCAGTGCCTACTTTCTATGTGAGATTGCATTTTCACAGATGAAAATTATTAAATCTAAGTACAGGAGCTGACTTACTGACAGACACCTCACTAGGGTTGCCAACTTTCTCACTCCCAAATAATGGACAAAAGTAGCATTCAAATCCCGGGACATTTGTGTTTACCCCGAGAAAGACTACCATGACCATGAAGTCTTGCACGGGCACCTGTGTGCACATGCGTGTACGTGCCGATTTTTTTTAACCCCATGAATCGGTTTTGGCTTAATTTTCATTATTTCTACTTTATATAGGCTGTGTATCTATCATATCATTCATGCTTTTACTATATGTTAGTGTTATTTTAGGTTTTATGTGTTATTTGGTATGATTTGGTAGGTTTTTTTTGGGTCTGAGAACGCTCAAAATTTTTTTCCATATGAATTAATGGTAATGGCTTCTTCGGCGTAAAGCATTTCGGCACGAAAGGTTTTATAGGAATGCTCTACCTTAGCGGCGGAAATACGGGACAGTTGGCAACCCTACACCTCACAGACTGTCTCAGACTGGCTGTCTGTAGTTATGAGCCAAATTTCAGGGAACTAGCAGAAAGTATTCAGCCCCAGTCATCACACTGAGTGCAACAGTCAATTTTTATTCATTTATTTTTTGTGTTGAAATAAAATTAAATAATGAAACTTAGAACTAAAGGTGTGAAGTATTGCAATATTCTTAAAGAAAGACAGCTATGGCCTGTTTGATATGCTAGTTACAGTGTTTTCTTGTTTGAATTAATTTGAAAGTTTGACAGAAGTATTTTGTGTAATTCAAATACAATTCGCCCAAATAAAAGGCCTCAAATTGGAAGTACAATCTGAGCTGTTTTTTCTCTAAACGATTTAGTAGGTAGATCTTGCCTTTCACTGAGGTTGAGGTAGGGGATCTTGGGCTTAAAAAGGTTGGTGACCACTACCCTAGACTTTCCCCTTCCTGAAGTCCACAATCAATTCCGTGGTCTTACTGATGTTGAGATCTATCTCGCTACTGTGTCTCCTCATCGCCCCTGTATGTCTCCTCGTCGCCATCTAAAATTCTGCCAACAATAGTTGTTGTTATTTTAATTTTTCTTTAAATGCTGGAAAATAATCAGAAGATAATGTCGTATCAGTAGAAAGATACAGTGTAAAGAGGTTAAGGGTTTCTGCAATTGTACTTGCTATTTGTTGTTCCATTGCAGAAGTTTAAATTAAATTCAATAAATCTGGTCAGGTAATGTTGGGCCTAGGGAGGACTAGGAGAAAAAATGACCAAGAGGTCACACTGGATTTTTAAATTAAAACTTCACTGGTTCAGTCATATCTTTCAAAGAGGGGAACTTGCTTAGTCCTGGGCTGAGTGAAATTGTTTTTCAAAAAAAAATCACATTTCCAAGAGAGTCCATTATCTTTGGTAAACGGGAAATGAGCAATAAATTGCTTTGATATCCACATCCTGACAACATTCACATTTAAAGAATTGCAGTTAGTTTTGTATCTGAGAGAAAATGGTGGTGAATGTTATAATTCTAATATTTATCTTCCTATTACTGTTAGTCAGTAGTCCACCAATTTGGTTTCAATCTTGATCTCTTGGTATTCTTTCCATGACCACTGTTTTCTCTGGAAAACATAAGAGCAACATTTAGGCAACTCGGCCCATCAAGTCTGCTCTGCCATTCATTCATGATGTTCAACATATTATTTTCCCTCCTTGAGTTGTTCGGTAGAACATGTTTGTGCCCGAGTGTGACAAGCCCTCCCATAATGCAAGGGTCACTTGTTTTATCTTTTGTTCTACAGTGGAATCTACATTTATTGGTGTCGTAGTAACTGTTAATCATGTCTAAACAATATATAATAGTGAATAGCAACATACACAAAATGCTAGTGGAACGCAGCAGGCCAGGCAGCATCTATAGGAAGAGGTACAGTCGACGTTTCGGGCCGAGACCCTTTGTCAGGAATAACTAAAAGAAGAGATAGTAAGAGATTTGAAAGTGGAAGGTGGAGGGGGAGATCCAAAATGACAGGAGAAGACAGGATGAAGCTACACTCAGGTTAGAAGAGCAACACCTTGTATTCCGTCTGGGTAGCCTCCAACCTGACGGCATGAAGATTGACTTCTCTAACTTCCGTTAATGCCCCTTCTCCCTTTCTTACCCCATCCCTTATTTATTTATTTATTTATTATTATTTTTTTCCCCCTTTCTTTCTCTCTCTCTTTTCTCCCTCTGTTCCTCTCACTATATCTTCCTCTGGTGCTCCCCTCCCCCTTTCTTTCCCCCTAGGCCTCCCGTCCCATGATCCTCTCCCTTCTCCAGCCTTGTATCCCTTTTGCCAATCAACTTTCCAGCTCTTAGCTCCTTCCCTTCCCCTCCTGTCTCTCCTATCATTTCGGATCTCTCCCCTCCCACTTTCAAATCTCTTACTATCTTTTCTTTCAGTTACTCCTGACAAAGGATCTCAGCCCAAAACGTTGACTGTGCCTCTTCCTATAGATGCTGCCTGGCCTGCTGCGTTCACCAGCATTTTGTGTGTGTTGCTTGAATTTCCAGCATGTGCAGATTTCCTCGTGTTTACGATAATAGTGAATGTACATAATTTAGCTTAATGTATCCAGACCGTGGCTAAATATTAATTATTCTGCAATGTCATTTTACTGCAATGCACTTTGCATGTATGCCATATGCTTCTGTAACCCCAAAATAAGTAATTGATCTTCTTAATATAACTACTGCATATATAAATTGACGGCCGGTGGTGTAGTGGCATTAGCACTGGACTTCAAGACGAATAGTCTCAGGTTCAAATCTGACTGGCCCCTTGCGACTGGTGCTGGGTTGAACATTGAGCTAGCAACTTCGCCCCCTTTAAAAACAAAAATGCTAAGGAAATGAAAAAAATACCGACCAATATGCCTCAAGGTGCGATATGGAACAACAATATATAAATTGGAAGAAGGAATTCATATATACATCCTACTTTTCAGTACTTTTTCAAAGTACGATTGAGTAAACCATCACTTCAAGGTTACAGTACATAGAAACATAGAAAGCCCACAGCACGATACAGGCCCTTCGGCCCACAAAGCTGTGCAGAACATGTCCTTACTTTAGAAATTACCGAGAGTTACCCATAGCACTCTATTTTTCTAAGCTCCATGTACCTATCCAGAAGTCTCTTAAAAGACCCTATTGTATCCACCTCCATCACCGTTGCTGGCAACCCATTCCACGCACTCACCACTCTCTGCGTTTATATAAAAAAAACCTGCCCCTGACATCTCCTCTGTACCTACTTCCAAGCACCTTAAAACTGCCCCCTCATGTTAGCCATCTCAGCCCCGGTAAAAAGCCTCTGACTATCCACACGATCAGAGCCTCTCATCATCTTATACACCTCTATCAAGTCACCTGTCATCCTCCGCTGCTCCAAGGAGAAAAGGCCAAGTTCACTCAACCTATTCTCATAAGGCATGCTCCCCAATCCAGGCAACATCCTTGTAAATCTCCCCTGCACCCTTTCTATGGTTTCCACATCCTTCCTGTAGTGAGGTGACCAGAACTGAGCATAGTACTCCAAGTGGGGTCTGACCAGGGTCCTATACAGCTGCAACATTACCTCTCGGCTCTAAAACTCAATCCCACGATTGATGAAGGCCAATGCACTGTACACCTTCTTAACCACAGAGTCAACCTGCGTAGCTGCTTTGAGTGTCCTATGGACTCAGACCCCAAGATCCTTCTGATCCTCCACACTACCAAGAGTCTTACCATTAATACTATATTCTGCCATCATATTTGACCTACCAAAATGAACCACTTCACACTTATCTGGGTTGAACTCTATCTGTCACTTCTCAGCCCAGTTTTGCATCCTAGCCATGTCCTGCTGTATCTTCTTACAGCCCTCCACACTATCCACAACACCTCCAATCTTTGTGTCATCAGCAAATTTACTTACCCAGCCCTGCACTTCATACAAGCTAGTATCTTGGCTTTTATTGTATATGGCATATAGAGCAGAACTGCATTGGTTTTAAACCAATGACTTTTTTGTTGCCATATGTAATTTAATTACCAAGTGTCTAATGAATTTTGCCTCATGTTTCCTAATTATTAAAGACAATTATGGTGCTTCATTTAATGAGACAGGTACTCCCTAGATGTCGCAAAAACAAAGGAGCTTGTTGTGGACTACAGGAGGAATGGAGACAGGCTGAGGCCTGTTGACATCAATGGATCTGGGGCTGAGGGGGTGAACAGCTTTAAGATCCTTGTCATACCCAGGATCTCACCTGGTCTGTACGTACCGGCTGTGTGGTGAAAAAAACACAACAGCACCTCTTTCACCTCAGACAGTTGAAGAAGTTTGGTATGGGCCCACAAATCGTAAGAACTTTCTACAGGGGTGCAATTGAGAGCATCCTGACTGGCTGATATCACTGCCTGGTATGGGAACTGTATTTCCCTCAGTCGCGGGACTCTGCGGAGAGTCTTGCGGACAGCCTAGCGTATCTGTAGCTGTGAACTTCCCAGTATTCAGGGCATCTATAAAGACAGGTGTGTAAAAAGTGTCCGAAGTGGATGTACAGTTAATTGGGGCACTTCAGGACCAGTACTTTTTGGCTGAATTAAGCAACTGTCCCATTTAGCTGAAGTTTCATGGAAATACTTAAAAAGGTATATAAAAAGACAAATTATCATTTAACTGAGTAACATATTCTGTATTCATAGGAAACACTGTACTGAACAAATTAGAACATTATCAATTCTACTACATTACTATGCAAAAGTCTAAGGTGAAGATAATTTGCACAGTGCTGTATTTGTCAATGTGGACTGTAGAGCAAGTTTGTAAATCTAATAGGAGCAAAGAATGTTGGAAATGGTGAGGGTGGAGTGCCATGGAAGGGGTGTAGGACAGGTAGCGGAGGAGTGCCAGAGGCAGGGGGAAGTGGCATGGGTGCAGACACACCCATCCCCGGGACACCAGGCAAGGTCATTTAATTCCGAACAATTAGTTTA
This sequence comes from Mobula hypostoma, assembly GCF_963921235.1. Lineage (NCBI taxonomy): Eukaryota > Metazoa > Chordata > Chondrichthyes > Myliobatiformes > Myliobatidae > Mobula > Mobula hypostoma. The sequence goes on along the minus strand of NC_086116.1, from coordinate 3,672,078 downwards.
TTGGTCATTACAGAATGTCTTTCTGGAGCTTCCCATCTCCCTTCCTCTTTTCTCAACCACAGTTCTACTCTCCCTGCCCTCTTCTCATTCTCAATCCATAACAGAGATCCATATCAGGATCAGGTTTATCATCGCTCACATATGCCATGAAATTTGTTTTTTTTTGTAGCAGCGGTATAGTGCAATACATAAAATTATAGTACTGTTCAAAAGTCTTGGGCACTCTAGCTACATGTGTATGCTTAAGATTTTTGCACAGTACTGAAGTTCCTAATAGTTATCGACAGAGGAACATAAGAAATAGGAGCAGGAGTAGACCATCTGGCCTGTCAAGCCTGCTCCGCCATTCCATAAGATCATGGCTGATCTGACCATGAAATCATATAATGTATACTGCCATGTGCTTTTGATTGACTGTAAATTACAAAATCAGTGCAGACACCTAGTACAAACAATGCCTTCATTTGACAATTGCATCCTCCAAATCATAATTTTCATTTGTAACATTCAAGATGATTGTCAATACTGTGCTTCAAATTCTTCTTGTCCCTAACTTATTGGGTAGTGAAATAGTTTCATTTTCACTTCCAGCTGTCTCTGTTATATCCACGAGAGCAAAACAGTTCTAAATTGTTTTACTGCTTATTTCTTGCCAACTATTAGTAAGAGAAGTCACTACTTCTTGAACACAAACACACAAGCAACTGACGCTATTTAAAAACTGTTCTAAGCTCAGTGTGGTATCTAATGCCCACACGGATCAGTTTTCAATAACTCTGAAAATTACGCAGATTAAATTGGCAAATAATCTTACGACTGATGAAAGTTTGATAACAGGTGGGATAAAAAATTCACACTGTGGGAAGTTTGGCTTGCTCATATAAGTGTAGGCAAAATTTAGTTTTCTCTGTTTGCCTTTCTTGTTTTTAAAATATGTAAATGATGACTGCTTTTAGAAAGTTCCAGTAATGCATGTACTGCTGGTAATCAGAACTTTTTTTAAAAAAGGCTATTTAGGGAGAAAAGGCAATTGTTTCTTTCTCTTTAGGACATATCATTATCTCTGCATAAGTTGGTAGAGTTGATGAGCATCTTTGTCCTTTGTCCATCTTTGTCCTGTTGTTCAAGCTTTAATAAAATGAGGGGGATGGTTAAATGAATATTTAAGTCCCATTTATGAAAGAAGAAGGGGGAATCTCATTGAAAACTACCAAATATTGAAAGCTACACACATCAGAGTTGCTGGTGAACGCAGCAGGCCAGGCAGCATCTCTAGGAAGAGGTACAGTCAATGTTTCGGGCCGAGACCCTTTGTCCTGACGTCTCGTTGACTGTATCTCTTCCTAGAGATGCTGCCTGGCCTACTGCGTTCACCAGCAACTCTGATGTGTGTAGCTTGAATTTCCAGCATCTGCAGAATTCCTTGTGTTTGCGTTTTTAAATATTGAAAGGCCTAGATAGAGAGGATGTGGAGAGCATATTTTCAATAGTGGGAGATTTTAGGACCAGGGAGCACAGCCTCAGAATAGAAAGTCATCCATTTAGAACAGATGAGGAAATTTCTTAGATTGATTAGTACTTAGATTGTCAGTCCTTCATGAAGAATTTGGTAAGTGATTGATAGAAAATAGAATAAATGGATAGTATAAGAGGATGGGAAATTAAAAACTACTTTTTTTGCACCCAAGATAAGCATTTCTGTGGTCTATATTCATCTTCTACAATTGATCACAAGTTTATTGTAATCTTACATCAGCGGGACAAGGCAGAAAAATGGTGCGACACAGCCAAGAAGAGCCAAAAGGCCTTTTTCTGTGCTATAATGTTCTATGGTTACATTAATCTTTTTTGTCTCTATATTCTTACCAACTCCCCCATATTCCACCACTCACACACTAGGGTGGCCATTAACAGTCTTCAAGCTGAAGTCCCAAATTTTAACATTTGCTTTCTTTAGGATAAATCCGCTTTCCTACCTTTTTACTTATAAAGCATCACTTTTAAATATTTCTTTTGACCAGATTTTTCAACTTATTCTTAACCCTGTTGTGTGGTTTAGTATCCATATGTGCTCCTTAATGCATATAGGTGTTTTGCATGAACTGTATTAATATATATGTTGGTTCATTGTTACATCACAGATATCAATGAGTACATCAGATGTGCTTGGCGAGGACACTGCTTCACTTAAATATGTTAGTGTGAAGGAGCTTCCTTGATGTTGGCATCATGGTAACTGAACAGACTCCTGTGTGTGCAAAGAAGAGAAGAATTTCCTGAAATATCTGTGAGATTTAAGTAGGCAAGTCTCAAACTGATATAATGAAATAAGGACATTCCATCAAACTTGAGAATACAAATGTTGCAAGCAAAAGACCATATTCTAATTTTAGTCTTCCCACTGCTGAAATGCTTGAAGGCATGTTGAAAATCAAACCAGTGTAGGAATTGAGTGAGCACTATGATTAGCATTGACTTGTTGGACCAAAGGTCCTATGCTCATGCTGCATTGACTCTGTACTTATCAACAGAAAGAAGTATAACTGGATCGAGTAAAACAACACACAAAACAGACCCCTTAGACCATCTTGTCTATGCTGAGCATGATGCCAATCTAAGCTAGTCCCATTTCATGTTCTCAATATTTATTGCTTATTTATTTATTATGAAATACCCTGGCTGCATAAGTCTAGGGAAGACCATCTCCAGCCCCACCAAATGTGTGAGATTGAGGTGCGGGCCCACTACAAATCCCCGCTTGTGTGGATGCTGTGTAATTCGTTACCCTGTTACAAATGAGTGCTACGAAGTAACGGACAGTACACTGCATAGAATTAAAAGATTTAGCTTTATAATTCTTAATTTGACTAAAGGGTTAGTAAAGAAAAGAACAAAAAAAAGAAAAGGGCCCATTTTAATGAAACAGTCCAATGTGCAGAAGTTGGAGATCATAGTTTCCCCAGGTCACTGATCCTCAATCGATCTCACCCCAGGCTTCGTTGAATCACGGTCCCACTCCGGGTCGAATCCTACGACCTCTTCTCTCTGGCGTTTTCTCTCTTCATCCCTCACGAACCCAAAAAAAGCCCAAGCCCAACCTCACCAGAGAAACCTCCTCTTCAATTCAGCCATCGTAATTGGATTGCAGACATTTCGCCTCATCTCGTCTTCAACAATAACCCAAACATAAGCTGAAAACAAGCAGCTCGAACAGAACAGCACAAAATTAAATACCTGCAGCATAACAGTAAAAAAATATGAACCAGGGCATTACAATTAGTTACAGTTCTCTGCAGAACTCCACTAATTACAGACTTCTAGCTCAAATATTGCCCTTCAGCAGGACTGGAGGAAAAAAAGCTGAGGAGTACATTATCGGGTTCTATAGAGCAAAAGGGTACAGCACAGGAAAAGGCCATTCAGCCCACAATGTTGTGCTGAACTAGCTAAAAAGCAAATCAAAAATACCAAACACTAATTCCTCCTACCTACACCATGTCCATTTCCCTCCATCTTTCTTACGTCCATGTGCTTATCCAAACATTTCTTAAACGCCTCTAATGTATTTGCCTCTACCACCGTACCAAGCGGTCACAACTCTTGAGTAAAAAAACTTTCCTCTCACGTCCCCCTTGAACCTACCCCCTCTCACCTTCAATGCATGTCCTCTGGTATTAGACATTTCAACCCTGGTAGTCAGATGCTATCTATCCACTCTATGCCTCTCCCATCAGCCTGTGATGCTCCAGAGAAAATAACCCAAGCTTATCCAGCCTCTAGTGACATCACATGCCCTCTGAACCAGGCGGTATCCTGGTGAACCTCTGTTGCACCCTCTCCAAAGCCTCATCATCCTTCCTATAGTGGGTGACCAGAACTGTATGCAATACTCCAGATGTGACCTAACCAGAGTTTTATAAAGTTACAGCATAACCTGACTTTTGAACTCAATGCCTTGATTAATAAAAACAGGCATTCCATAAGCCTTCTCAGCCGCCTTATCGACCTGTGTAGCCACCTTCAAGGAGCTATGAACTTGGATCCTAAGATCTCTCTGCTTAGCAACATTGTTAAGGACCTTGCCCTTAACAGTGCACTGTCTCCTTGCATTTGCCCTTCCGAGGTGCAACACCTCTCATTTATCTGGATTAAATTGCATCTGCTATTTCTCAGCCCATATCTGCAGCTAGTCTATATCGTGCAGTATTCTTTACCAGTCTTCAACACTATCTGCAACTCCACCAATCTTGGTATCATCTGCAAATTTACTAATCCACCCATCTACATTTTCATCCAGGTCATTTATATATGTCACGAATAGCAGAGGTCCCAGCATACATCTCTGCAGAACTCCATTAATTACAGACTTCTAGCTCAAATATTGCCCTTCAGCAGGACTGGAGGAAAAAAAGCTGAGGAGTACATTTAAAAGGTGGGCGGAGGGGAAAGAGAAACACCAGGTGATAGTGAAACCTGGAGGGGGAGGGATGAAGTGAGGAGCTGGGAAGTTAATTGGTGAAAGAGACAGAGGCCATGGAGGCAAGAAAAAGGGGGGAGAACCAGAGGGAGGCGATGGGTGAGCTCACTTTATCTCCTTGCCCACCCATCACCACCCTCTGGTGCTCCCCCCTTCAACTTCCTAGCTCTTTACTTTATCCCTCCCCCTCCAGGTTTAACTCCTCAGCTTTTTTATCCTCAGCCCTGCGAAAGGGTTTCGGCCCAAAACGTCGACTGTACTTTTTTCCATAGATACTGCCTGGCCTGCTGAGTTCCTCCAGAATTTTGTGTGTATATAATGTATAGGTTGATAATGTGTTGTATAACTATCATGGAGTGATCATCTCGACAGTTTCCAAAGCAAACTGTGTTGATATACAGAGGGATCCTATGGTCTAAGTCCATAGCTCCCTGGAAGTGGCCTCATAGGTTGATTGGGTGATAAAGAAGACATATGGAATTCCTCCCTTTATTAGTTGAGGCATTGAGTTCAAGGATCAGGAGGTTGTATTGAAGCTTTATAAAACTCTGGATGGGCCTCATCTGGAGGATCGTATTCATATCTGGTCAACCATTATAAGAAAGATGTGGAGGCTTTAGAAAGGATATAGGTGAGGTTTATCAGGATGCTGTTTGGATTAGAGGACATGTGCTATATGGAGAATTTAGGCAAACTAGGGTCATTTTTCCTTTTTCCCTGAGATTGCAGAGACTGAGGAGAGACTTCCTAGAAATTTATAGGAAGGGCACAAATAGACAGCCAGTATCTTGCGCAGGGTCGAAATATCTAATGTAAGAAGGCATGTGTATGAGGTGAGAGTGTCTAAGTTCAAAGCAGTATGCAGGGCAAGTTTATTATTATTAGCGGTGGGTACCTGGAATACATTGCCAGTTGTAGTGGTGGAGGAGTTTAAGAGACTCTTAGATAAGCACATTGATATATAAAGAATGGTAAGATATAGACTATGTATAGACAAGAAAGGATTAGTTTATTTAGACATCATTAGTTTAATTGGTTTGACACAACATGGAACAAACAGCCTGCTCCTATGCTGTATGGTTCTGTATTCTAAATCTCTTTTAAGTGCCTCCTTGCTATGAATCTGCAGCCTGTTGTCATTGTTCTACGTAAACCAGTTCACTTCTCTGTGCACTTTATGTTTCAATTTTCCCCTCACAAACTTTTTATTCTGTATCTCAGTTTTCCAGTAGTGATTTATGTGCTTTGTAGAAGCCAACTTTTGTCACCTGAAATGCCAAAATGCAGTGGTATACTGTTTATTTTCCAATTTACCCTTGAATGAGTAAACAATCTTTCCTACCTTTTTATGAAGCATTTCCTGCTTCTTGAGTTTAATAAAACATAGTTTCCTCTAATCACACTCTAGCTTCCCAGTGACTGTTTTAAATTTATTTAATGCCTTAATCCCAAATCAAAGAACTGGAGATCTTGAATTTCTATCACTAAGCAAAGCCCCAAAATAATTTAAGGAACCTTTTTACCTTTCTTTACCATGATAGCCCTGATGGTAAAACTTCCCATTGTAACAATCATTCATATAGATCCAGGAGACATAGTACATAGTACCAAATGTGAGTGTGCAATTACAAAAGCAAACAGCAAATTGGTGTTTATTGTATTAGGATTTGAGTAAAAGAATAAAGACTTCTGAATGGAATTGTTATGGATGCTGGAGAGTCTATATGTGGAACCCATATACATGTCCGATCTAATGTATGAAAGGATACACTAGTTCACCAGATTGATCCCTGAGTAAAAGATCTGTCCTCACTGAGTAATAAGATTTTCTCTTGATGGGGCTTGGCATGCAAAGGTGATGTTTTCCCAGGCTGTACTGTCTGGAACCAGGTGTTGGCCATGTTGGACTAAACTGACGAGAGGTTATCACACTGAAGAGGTAGTAAAGCTGAAACATTTTGGAACTTTCTAGCCAAAGAAAGCTGGGTACACATGAAAGTAGCAAATTAACAGGTGTAGTTTCAAATGCTACAGTTAGGTACTCATAGTGTATATCAGAACACCCATGTGATTTCCCTATGCAATGGATTCTACGAGACAGCTGCTTATGTGGGATAACTCTGAAAGAACAAAAACAAATTGAGAAAATAGCCATGTTTCCCTTCATTTATTTGGGACACTATGCTGCCTAATTGACTGCCTAAGAGACTGTTACCAAACAGTTCCTTACTAGCGTTAGTCGTGTGCACTTGCATGACTGTTGAACAGGAGACAGTTGCTGAACAGTTTTTAACTAGCATCAGTTGCGTGCTTAGAGTGAACAATTTTTAAATAGCATCAGTTGCATATGTTTGTGCTCAAAAAGGCAATGGTTTTTGTCATTGTTAGTTAGTGAGATGTAAGCAGAAGGACAATTCAGAACTGTTTTATTCACTGAGCTTTCAAGCATTCAGATTTGGAAATGCCAGAAACAGTCGGGAGTGAAAATGAAATTATTTCACTACTTTGTTAGGAACTACAAAGAATTCGAATGTATTGACAATCATCTTCAATGTTACCTTTGGTCTCTACCAGAGATTCAGCTCTCACCTGTGGTTCCAAGTGACTGTATGCAACACTGGCTACATTCTTGTACACCGCTTCGCCAGGCAAGCTAAACCAGGTTAGCCAGCAGGTCACATACCTCAGTGAGATAGGGATGTGCCTGTCCTAGCATGTAAAGTCAGCTCTGGTGGACTGGATGGATGAGATGTACAGTGAGATCCAAAGGTCAGGAAGGCAGTTCTGCAACCATGTGGAGAATGAAGGGCATGACGAGGTACAGAAGAAGTCATGTTCACCGCAACCAGGGAAGACCCCAGTTGTGATGTCTACTTGTCCTACTGGATCCGGATGTCCAAGGTTCAGAGGGTAGAACTGTCTTTTCCACTTTAAAAACTCCCACACAGGTTTTCTGTCATTGTCATTGTCAGATACAACAGACAACCACCAGTAGTATTGGTAATGTTCTAATTTGTTGTGTATTTTATTTAAGTACATGATTTGTTACTCAGTTAAATGGCAGTTTGCCTTTTTTAAATATCTTTATAATTATTTCCATGAAATTTCAACTAGTTGGGTCAGCTGCTGAATTGGGCTAAAATGTACTGGTCCCAATGTGTCCCAATTAACTGGAATCCATTGTACTCACTAAAAATGAATAATAAAAATATTGCAATACATTTAGTGACTAATATATCTTTGATTTCTCAATATATTTAAATTTTTAAATACTTACTAATTTAAACTATTTTTAATGTTTTTAATATTTAGTATTTGTAATCCAGGGAGTGTGAAGCGCAGAATCAAATATTGCTGTGATGATTGTACATTCTAGTACCAATTGTTTGGTGACAATAAAGTATAAAATATATTTCAAATATCCAGGTCGTTTCTCAACTGGTCTGAAGTGCTGGTAAAGTTATGACTTTGTACCCAATAGTTTGAAAATGGCTCACTTTAACTATGGTTCACAGTGTATTTAAAAATGTCTACTGGCATTCAGGGTACTAACTTGAATTTTATTCTATGATGTTGTTTCAAAGGAATCCAAGAACATTGAAAGGAAAAATAATTCATTTCTGATGTTTACTTAGTTCTCAGTGTATCTAATTGTATCCCACTGGTTCTGGAAGCTTGCTACTTGTAAATTGGCTGCCCTATTTCCTACATTAAGCTGAATGTAGGACAGTGAAAAGTCTTTTTTTAAATTTTGCCGTGGTCTGTGTAATTGGAAATTATTAATTCATTTTGTGATTAAAATACTAATACTCTGTTGCGTGGATAACGTTCATGCCCCAGATAGAGGGATCTTTATTTTCTGTTTCTCCATTGTTCGCCATTATAACCTCTAACTAAGATGATTATTCTGTTGGATGATGCCAGATTTGTTCGATCAGATTCTATATTTGATATTAATCGGTGTTGTTATCCCTGCTTAACGGATTACTTATCATCTGCTACCATTAGTGAATTAGTACTTTATAGATCAAATTCACAGAGAAGCAAACAGGTTTTTGGCACACACGTTCTCTTCGATAGGGTTTGTGAATATGTTACATTTACTGCTACATAGCTTATTGAATTATATCAAAAATAAAGTGGTCTGAAGGGCAAAAGCCATAATTGGGAATTACTTAATGTGATGGAGGTAGAATAAAGCACTCGTGATTTTCCTCTGATGGTGACTGAGTCATTTTTGGTAAGGGCATTTGCAAACTATTTATCCCAGATAGTCACTTTAATAATAAAGGGGGAATCATGGTCTGAACTCTTGATATTTTGTAAAACAAAAACTGTTTTATTGTGCAGCACTTTGTTGTGGCTTTGTCTGGTACTTGTCCAGCCAGCTACGTATCCTCAGCTAAGTTAATATGAGTGTCCTCAAAGAAAAATACAGTAGTCTCAGTATATTTGATGTACAGTGTGTGGGGGAAAGAATTCAAAACCATCTTGAGGCATAGTGTACCATTCTTTTATAATTTTATTATAACACTTAATTTTTCAGTGTTCTTATTTATAAATAATCATGTTTCTAAAGTTAGCTATTCTCTCCTGGTATTATAATTTAAAATATTTTTATAAGCCATGTCTAATGTATTCTGGCATTGTATTCTTCCCAAGAAACCAAAGAATGTGATACCCATTTTGCTATATAAAATATATTTTAAGAAATTGTTTAATAAACTTAACACTTTTTTCATTTTCAGATATAGTTGTGCTAACTAGGAAGAAATATAAATTCTATACATTATAGTGCCTTGAACATAGCTCTTTTTGTCTTTGTGTCCATTTGTTTGGCTCTTAATCTTCATTCCTGTGAGTGGATTCTTTTTCCTGATATAATCCCTAATTCTGATTAGGGACAGTGGGCAACAGTGACTGTCTCACAACTGATTTTCACTCCACTTATTAACCAATTCTCTTTTCTCTCCCAGTTCTATGATCCCACCATAGAGTGTCATGTCATTATTTTCCCACTGGATATCTCCCCTCTACAGCACTCGTTAAATTCTCCAACTGAGCATTGATTGTTTTTATCTCCTCACAAAGATACATAATAAAGGCTTTTAAATTTGACTAATCTGTTTGATCTGTACTTTCATTATTATTTTTCCTATGTCGACTGGCTTCTTTCACATATTGTATGGTTTTACTTCACATACATCTGTGACACTTTTATTTATGTTTTCAATGATCCTACTTTTTCATTTAAATTCATGTTGAAATTTGTAGGTAACACCACCACTTTATCACTTAATCTTTTCTAGTCTCTACAGATATAGTCTAGTTGTTGCCACCCTCCTTCTAACAACTTGAAACTTGTTTCATTTCCAGCTTTTCTTAGCAGTAAAGAGGTTCCACAATGACATATCTTTATAAGCATTACATTTAAAAATATGTGCTGAATACAGCTGAAGAGAAAATTGATGGAAGCCAACCAGTTGTTGACTATACAGTTTTTAGAAGGGGACTGAGTTGAGTTAAGGGGAAGCTTCGGCAGCATTTGTGGTTACACACAATTAGATTGCACAGGATGTGTTAAATAAAGATCAAAGATGTGTGAGCCGGTGGAAGAAGTAAGTGATTCTGTTATGAGACAAAAGAGAAGAATAATAGGACAAGTTAAAAGATAAAATGTGTTCTGTGAAAGTTTTAATAATCACTGTGGATTTTCTCTGAGTGCTCCAGTTTCTTCCCACAACCAAAAGACTTTGTAAGTTGTCTTTGTCTTGTAAAAAGGTCTTTGCCCTGTGATTGGGCCAAGGTTAAATCCGTGGGTTGTTAGGTGGCGTAACAAATAAAATAAAAAAGTTAACAAATAAGAAATAAAATAAAAATTCAATATGACAGGGTGAAAGGAAGTTCAAGAAAATCTCAAAGATGTATTTTGTATCTGAAGACTTCTATGAAACTGTTATAGTGAAGCAATTCAAATGTTTAGGATTTCTTTCTTAATTGATCAATCAACAGGTATTAGTAGATCAAATTACACAAATATTTTTAGTTCCTGTGGCATAAAAGAACTATTTTAATTGGTATATAATTTCCATTTTTTGTTATTTGTTCTCAGCCATCGGAGAGATTCCCTTTATTAACTTGTGTCCTTTCTCTCTCTGCCGTTTCTGGTGAGGAGTCCTGGATCTGAAATGGTATAGGTGTCCCCCGCTTTTCAAACGTTCGCTTTACGAAACCTCACTGTTAACGAAAAAAGCAGCGCGTGAAAAAAAAGGCAGCGCGTGAAAAAAAGTTGTGGATTTACTCTTGTGTTACAGATCATTGTCTTGTTGCATCATCCAACTTCTATTAAGCTTCAGGTGACAGACCACTACCCTGACATTCTCCTGTAAAATGTCTTGATACTATTTTGAATTCATTGTTCCCTCAACGGTTGCAAGCTGTTCAGGCCCTGAGACAACAAAGCAGCCCCAATCCATGATCACAAACAAGAGAAGATCTGCAAATGCTGGAAATCTGTGCAACACACACAAAATGCTGGCGGAACTCAGCAGGCCAGGAAGGGTTTTGGCTTGAAACGTCGACTGCACTTTTTTCCATTGATGCTGCCTGGCCTGCTGAGTTCTGCCAGCATTTTGTGTGTGTTGACCAAACCATGATGCTCCATCCGCCATGCTTCAAAGTTGGGATGAGGTTTTAGTGTTGTTGTGCAGTGCCCCTTTTCCTCCAAACAACTGCCAGAAAGTTCAACTTTTGTCTCATCTCTCCATAGAACATTGTTCCATGGAACATCCAGTTATTCTTTTGCAAATTTGAGATGTGCAGCAATGTTTTTGTTGGAAAGCAGTGGTTTCCTCCGTGGTGTCCTTCCATGGGCACTATTCTTGTTCAGTGTTTTTTCTTGTAATGGACTTTCTTGTAACAGAGACTTTAGCAAATTCTAGAGATTTCTGCAAGTCTTTTGCTGTTACGCTTGGGCTCTTTTTCACCTCCTTCAGCATTGCTCAGTTGTGTTTTTGGTGTGATCTTTGTAGGATACCCACTGCTATGGAGAGTAGCAACAGTACTGAGTTTCATCTGTTTATAGACAATTTCTCTTACTGTGGACTAATGAACACTCAGGTCTTCAGAAATACTTTGGTAGCCTTTTCGAGCTTCATGCATTTCTACAATTCTTTTGTGGTCCTCTGAAAGCTGTTTTGATCGAGGCATGGTGCACATGAACAGATCTTTCTTGAGAGGAGCAGGCTCTGTCAGTAACCTGACTTTATATGTCTTTTTTTTAATAGGGCAGGGCACCTCTATAACCTACATCTCCAATCTTAAGTCATTGATTGGAACACCTAACTCCAAATAGCTTTTATAGAAGGCATTACCCCAGAGGTTCACATACTTTTTTGGACCTGGGCTGTGATTGTTCTACAGTTCTTCTACAGTTGTACATTCTGACAGGCTGCATCACTGTCTGGTACGGACAGGACCAAAAGAAGCTGCAGAAGGTTGTAAATCTAGTCAGCTCCATCTTGGGTCTAGCCTACAAAGTACCCTGGACATCTTTAGGGAGTGGTGTCTCAGAAAGGCAGCGTCCATTATTAAGGACATCCAGCACCCAGGGCATGCCGTTTTCTCACTGTTCCCATCAGGTAGGAGGTACAGAAGCCTGAAGGCACACGCTCAGCGATTTAGGAGCATCTTCCACTCTGCCATCAAATTCCTAAATGGACATTGAAGCTTTGGACATTACCCCACTTTTTTTTTAATGTACAGTTTCTGTTTTTGCACATTTTTAATCTATTCAATATATATAATTGATTTACTTGTTTATTTATTATTTTAAAAAATTAGTTATTATTTTTTCTCTGCTAGATTATGTATTGCATTGAACTGCTGTTGCTAAGTTAACAAGTTTCATGTCACATGCTGGTGATTAGAAATCTGATTCTGATTTAAGAAGTTATTAGTTTAGGCAGATTGTGTTTGTCTATTATTGTGACTTAGATGTTGATCAGACCACATTTTATGAATAATTAATGCAGAAAACCAGGTAATTGCAAAAGGTTCACAAACTTTTTCTTGCAACTGTATTATGAGCACAAGAAGGAGAGTAAATTAATTCTTCAAAGTATAGGAATTATTTTATACAGCTTCGTTGGCAAATTAGAAATACAGGTGTCCCCCGCTTTTCGAACGTTCGCTTTAGGAAACCTCACTGTTACGAAAGACCTACGTCAGTTCCCTGTTTTCGCTAAGAGAAGGTGTTTTCACTGTTACAAAAAAGGCAGCGCGCCGCACGCCCCGAGCAGCCGCTCTCCCCCGGATTTAGAACGGCATTCTCGCCAGCATTGCTTAAACACGTGCCTGTGAGCAGCCGTTTGCAAGATGAGTTCTAAGGTATCGGAAAAGCCTAAAAGAGCTTGTAAGGGTGTTACACTTAGCATAAAACTAGACATAATTAAGCATTTCGATCGTGGTGAACGAAGTAAGGACAGAGTGAGTTTGGCTTGTGGAAGTTGACGAAGATGATGTTGAAGAGGTTTTGGCATCCCATGACCAAGAACTGATAGATGAAGAGCTGATGCAATTGGAAGAGGAAAGGATAACAATTGAAACCGAATGCAGTAGCGAACGGGCCATGGACAGATACCGATTCACGGAGAATGCAGTGATAGCCGGGACGCACACAGCACATCTTTAAGAAAAAAGCCGAAATAAACAAGCTAATTAATTAGGTGCCGCCCGGCACGTAAATGCTGGCCCAGATCAGAGGCAACGCAATCGGCAATCGCCTCTGATCTGGGCCGACATTTACATGCCGGGCGGCACCTAATTAATTAGCTTGTTTATTTCGGCTTTTTTCTTAAAGATGTGCTGGGTGCGTCCTGACCACCACTGGACTGCTGCATGCTTCGCGGATTGGTATCGGTTTGCTGCCCAGAGGGTGGGGGCCACTGCACCATCCCAACCTGCGACGACTCAGCCTAACACACCATCATCAGTGTGCTCGACGCTGTCTTCCCGATTCTGGTAAGTGATACTACACTGTACATACATTATTTTTACTTTATATCGGCTGTGTATTTTTACGTGTTATCTGGTATGATTTGGCAGCTTCATAGCTTAAAGGTTACTGGAGAAAGTGTTTTGCCAAGAGCGCTTGCGTGAGATTTTCGCTATGGTGGACAGTGCGCCAATGGTTGTGGAAAAATATTTCTACTTTATATAGGCTGTGTATTTATCATATCATTCCTGCTTTTACTATATGTTACTGTTATTTTAGGTTTTATGTGTTATTTGGCATGATTTGGTAGGTTATTTTTGGGTCTGCGAACGCTCACAAATTTTTCCCATATAAATAAATGGTAATTGCTTCTTCGCTTTACAGCATTCCGGCTTATGAACCATTTCATAAGAATGCTCTACCTTCGAATGGCAGGGGAAACCTGTAGTGTGTGAGAATATGTTAAAGGATGGTGCAGAAAGAGGATTTCTTTTTTCGAAAATTATGATGACTACTTAAGGGTAATCTAGTCTTTTAGAAACATACTGAGTTTCTGTAAATATCAATGAAATTAAGTACCATTATCAGTTTGAAAAATGGCAGTTCCCGAATCTAAAGCAATTTATGGGAGTTCGAGCCAACTGTGCTCCTGAGCTTTTATTACTCTATCATTTTGGCATTTTAATCCATTGCATGCTTATAAAGACAATTTATTTGTGACAAACTGAGATTGAAAACACCTTCCTTCTTGGGTTCATTCAACAGCTGGCCAAGCAAATGGTTAAGGAAGGCTTTGTGTTTACTGATAATAAATATCACAGCAATGTTGGAACTGATGTGGCATGCATTTGAGTTTGAAAAGGGGGAATCAAGTTTAGTAGTCACTTCTATATATGTGTATACATGCTTATTTGGAGAAGTAGACTTATCCTCCCCCTATCATCTGTCATCTTCTCTATCATCTTCTAGCTTGTACTCATTCCCCCACATCCCCCCCCCCCACCTTACTTGGCTCATTTCTCCTTTCTTTCCAGTCCTGATGAAGGGTCTTGGCCCAAAACATCTCAACTGCTTATTCATTTCCATATTTGCTGCCTGACCTGTTGAGTTCCTCCAGCATTTTATGTGTGTTGCTCTGGAATTCCAGCATCTGCGGAATCTGTTGTGTTCAGGAAAGAATAAGTACTATTACGCTGAGGAAAGGATCAATTCTGATCTATTTCCTTCTCCTTTTTTTCTCAAGGTACTACCCTTGTTCAAAATCTCCTTTTTTTTTAGCTATTTCTCTGTACTGCCCAGATCTTCTTGTTTATTTTTCTCTTCCTCCTTTCTCAAATGAAGATGTAACAGTTTGCTGGTTCTTACTGTTTTGTGTTCACTCTGAATGCTCAATCCCTGTACGTAATTCCCCATGAGGATTGCTGAGGACCCTTTGCTGCTTATTTCATGAAAGTTGGCAATGCAGAGATAGGGCTAACAGAGAAATTGGATGATTAGAATTGAGTGCTTCCAGGAAGCTGGAGTGTAGAAGTGTATTTAACTTGGCTATGGATAAGAACTTGCATGGAAATTTTGAATTTGACTTCTGATCTAGAGGGTTATTTCAATAAAATCTTGCACATAATTTACAAAGTGCAAGTTCTTAACTTGCTCTTGCAGTTCTTACCACACTGTTTTACCCTTTGCAGCTATATGGCCTCAAAATAGAAGGGTGTGCCTTTAGAACGTTGATGAGGAGGAATTTCTTTGGTCAGAGAGAGGATGGTGAATCTGGAATGTCAAATCATTGGATATATTGTTTTCAATCTTTATTTAGTGGAGGTTGTTAAGATTCTTGATTAGTAAGGGTGTCCAAGCTTATGGGAAGAATGGGGCTGAGAGGGAAAATAAATCAGCCATGATAGAATGGCAGAGCAGACTTGATGGGCTGAATGGCCTAATTCTGCTTCTTTGTCTTATTGTTGTACTGTTCTAAATTTCTGTGCATGCTGTCTCAGGAAACTGCTGCACAAACAGAAACTTGTTACCTTTGGGACTTGATTTCCTGAGTAAATCTGCTCAAAGACAGTGAGGGAGGGACCAAAATGTGGCTTTACCAACAATGTTCACATCCTGTATGAATTTAGGAATGGTACATCATTCTTATTACCACATTTTGCAACATATTCCTGTGCTTTGTGTATTTGTTTACTTTCTTACTGTACTTACAGGTATAAAATAATTGAAGATTCAAGATCATAATGCTCTCTATTTTGTATTTGTTGTTGTTCGTCAGTTTTACCAGTTGTTTTTATTTTAACCACCTGCTCAACTTCCTGATCTCTTGTTTCTATTATATTCTTTTATCTTCATTTTGATTTTTTGTGGTCAAGAAAATGCTGTGCCTCAATTATGTTTTCACCTGATTCTCATCAGATTCAAAGAATCTCTTGATATCAGCCTTCAAGGATTTTAAAAACTGAGTATCCACATTCCTTTGAGGTAAAGAATTCCAAAGATTTACAATCCCTTTTCAAAATTAAAAAAACATTCTCAGTACTAGCTCCCAGCTCTCTAGTTAGAATGAACAATTTGTTAATCCCCGTCAGAAGCTTGAAGATGCTTTGCATTTGTTTAAACTCCAATACTAACATTCCCCTCCACATTGAGCCACATTCTCACCAAAGTATATAGGTCCAATGATTATATTTTGCATTTACTCCAAGTATGTCATTCTGAGGATGTAGCTACATATGTTGTTCAAGTGGTGGTTCAGCAAACCTCAATCTATTCTTATTCTTAATATTTGTCTTCCTAATGGCTTAATATTTACTTTCTGCTTCTCATGAACCAGCAGACTAAAATATCTTCTCACACTAACATATACTAGTTTCCTATTGTTAAAAAATATTGTTTTATGTTCTTGCTACCAAGCTATTTAACTTCCATTTTCCCACATAGTATTTCCCATTTGGCAGGTTTTTTTTTGCTACTTAATCGGACCATATCACTTTGCATACTTTTTGAACCTTGCTCACAACTGATTTACTCTTCTGTTTATGTGCCATCAGAAAGTTTAATTAAATAAATGTTTGCTAATCTCTGATCTACACTTAAGCCAATCCACTGCTCATGCTAATTTGTTAATTTTAATGCACTGAGCCTTTATTTTATGTACTTGCTCATTGAGATAGCAGGAACCCATTCAGCCTATCAGACTAATGTCAACTCCCAACCGAGCATTCCTATTGTTCCTCTTTCCCTTCTCTAATTTCCCTATAACCCCTCAACTCTTTCACATGCTCAGCATCTCTCTTTTGATTCCTTTTTTTTCAGTTACCTGTAAGAGTGGGAATTTAAATTATCCAATTAACCTACAAGGTTTATTTTTGGGAAGTGGGAGGACAGTGGAGCACTCCATAAAAACTGACAAGATTTCAAAGAGAATTTGCAATCTCTATACATATAGCACTTGAAGTCCACGCCAAATCTTGGTCCCTATAGCTGTGAGACTGCAGCTCTAAATACTGCACTAGTGTACTGCCTATGCAACAGCATTTTTTAGATTATGAGAACACTCAGTCCTCTTTTGCATGGTACCTTGGAAATATAGATTAATTACATTCACTGATTTGTCTCAATGACCCTTTTGTAACATATACAGAAATTTTCACAATTTTAAGCATAATTATAACAAGATAAATATCTTTTTGACACTGCAATAAGATTTTTTGCTGTCTCCAGCTATGCATGGGGATACTCTGCTGATATCAGCCCAGCTCATATACCATTCATATTTTATTTTTCTCTTTCTTGAATAGCTGTGTTGAATTTTCTGCCTTCTATTCTGCTGAGATTGTTACACAATCACTGGAATTTTAAAAGATCATTATTACTATACCCACTGTTTTGTAGTCAGCTCGTTTAAAAGCCTATCCTTAAGAAATGTGTTGGGTTAAAGTCCTCTATCTTTAGTACTTGCTCTTTATTGATACCAGTGACTCCAATATTTTGTAGATACTTGTTTTTCGTCACCTTTTACCAGCATAACTGCACCTTCTGCAGTGATATATATGTGTGTGTGTATATATATGTATATATGTATTGTTTATGAAATTAGTCATTTTAAATAAAGATTTAGTTTGCATGTAAAGTTCTGTCGTAGCATCGTCATTTTGTCAAAGGGCTTCTCTGATTATAAAGCTACAGATTAACACTGTCTACAGAACCAATAAGTGTTTGTGCAGAAATCAGACATGGGCATTATGAAATAGGATACAAAAGGTGCAGCATCAAGGAACTCAAGATGGCATCAGTGCTGCAATATTTTTTCCAGCATCACTTGATGACCATCTGCAGGAAGTTTAGATCTATTGTGGACCTGTTGGTTAAGATTACAATTTGCTTATCATAAAGCAAACATACATGAGATTATTGTCACATGACATTTCAATAACCTTGCAGAATAGGTTGATAATTGTCTGATGAAGTTCAATGTTGATATGTGTAAACTGGTGCAATTTAGTACAATTTAGTACTCAAAACAGGGAGTTCATTTGTTTCTTAGATGTTATATGTTCTTGTTGGGGAGAAGCAGATGAATATGCTAGTAGTTATCACTATGTGGCTTTAAAGACTTGCATGTGCCTCCTAGCTGAGTCTGCGGCCTATAAGGTCCTATGGGAAATTATATTTTTTTTGCAGTTTAACAATTAGTTATCTGCTTGTATTTTATATAATATACACACACCTACCGACCGACGACCTCGATGGATCTGGGATTGAGAGGGTTAACAGGCTTTAAGTTCCGCGGCATACACATCACCGAGATCTCACGTGGCCTGTACATACCGGCTATGTGGTGAAAAAAGCACAACAGCACCTCTTTCGCCTCAGACAGTTGAAGAAGTTTGGTATGGGCCCCCAAATCCTAAGAACTTTCTATAGGGGTGCAATTGAGAACATCCTGACTGGCTGATATCACTGCCTGGTATGAGAACTGTACTTCCCTCAATCATAGGACTCGGCAGGGAGCGGTGCGGACAGCCCAGCGCATCTGTAGATGTGAACTTCCCATGACTCAGTACATTTACAAAGAAGGGTGTGTAAAAAGGGCCAAAGGATCATTGGGGATCTGAGTCACCCCAACCACAATCTGTTCCAGCTGCTACCATCCTGGAAATGGTACCACAGCATAAAAGCCAGGACAAACAGGCTCTGGGATAGCATCTTCCACTGGGGATCAGACTGATTAATTCATGCTGATAAAGATATATTTCTATGTTATTTTGACTGTTCTGTTGTACTTATTTACAAGTCCTGTTGTATTTATTATAAATTACTATAAATTGCACATTGCACATTTAGGAGACATAACGTAAAGATTTTTACACCTCATGTCTATGAAGGATGTAAGAAATAAAGTTAATTCAATTCAATTCAAAACAGCAGAATCCAACAGTCCACAAAGAGAAGTTTCCAAAGATGTCTCTCACTGACATGATTGCCAATAATTCTTGGAAATCCCAAAATAGCTTTAACTCCTTAAAGTAATGGTCCATGAGATGTTGAAAATCAAAATGGTACAAATGTAGGGGATTTGCAATGAAAGTAGAAAATGAAGATAATCGGAAAGAGAAAGAAACAATTGTTCAATGGGTTTTTTTATATCAGTTTCTTCACATGCTGCCTTATCTGCTGCATACTTCCATAACTTTGTTTTATATGAATTGTTGCAATCAAAAAGCAACACTGAAAACATGGCAAATGGAACAAGGGGTGGTCATTGACATATTAGGACGATAAAGAGGCAGTGAGCACAACAATGAGAGCTATGGCTTTAGCATTTTTACATGTTTCAAGACGCTTTTTGACATTCAAGGGAAGACATAGGAGCAGAATTAGGCCATTCAGCCCATCGAGTCTTCTGCCATTTCGTCATGGCTGATCCTAGATCCCATTCAACCCTATAGGCTGAGTACAGGGCTACAGTAGGAAACTTTGTGACATGGTGTGAGCAGAATTATCTGCAGCTTAATGTGAAAAAGACTAAGGAGCTGGTGGTAGACCTGAGGAGAGCTAAGGTACCGGTGACCCCTGTTTTCAACCAGGGAGTCAGTGTGGACATGGTGGAGGATTACAAATACCTGGGGATACGAATTGACAATAAACTGAATTGGTCAAAGAACACTGAGGCTGTCTACAAGAAGGGTCAGAGCGTCTCTATTTCCTGAGGAGACTGAGGTCCTTTAACATCTGCTGGACGATGCTGAGGATGTTCTACGAGTCTGTGGTGGCCAGTGCTATCATGTTTACTGTTGTGTGCTGGGGCAGCAGGCTGAGGGTAGCAGACACCAACAGAATCAACAAACTCATTCGCAAGGCCAGTGATGTTATGGGGATGGAACTGGACTCTCTGACGGTGGTGTCTGAAAAGAGGATGCTGTCCAAGTTGCATGCCATCTTGGACAATGTCTCCCATCCACTACATAATGTACTGGTTTGGCACAGGAGTACATTCAACCAGAGACTCATTCCACCGAGATGCAACACAGAGCATCATAGGAAGTCATTTCTGCCTGTGGCCATCAAACTTTACAACTCCTCCCTTGGAGGGTCAGACACCCTGAGCCAATAGGCTGGTCCTGGGCTTATTTTCTGGCATAATTTACATATTACTATTTAACTATTTATGGTTTTATTACTATTTAATTATTTATGGTGCAACTGTAACAAAAACCAATTTCCCCTGGGATCAATAAAGTATGACTATGACTATATACCTGCCCTCTCATCATATCCCTTGATACCCTGACCAATCAGGAAACCATCAACTTCCACTTTAAATGTACACACAGACTTGGCCTCCACCACAGTCTGTGGCAGAGCATTCTACAGATTCACCACTCTTTGGTTGAAAATAATTCCTTCTTACCTATGAAAGTTCACCCCTCAATTTTGAGGCTGTGCCCTCTGGTTCTGGATACCCCCCCACAGAGGAACATCCTCTCCACATCCACCTTATTTAGTCCTTTCAACATTCGGTAGGTTTCAATGAGATACCCACATATTCTTCTAAATTCCAGTGAGTACAGGCCCAATGCTGCCAAATGCTCCTCAAACATGAGGAAATCTGCAGATGCTGGAATTTCAAGCAACACACATAAAAATTGCTGGTGAATGCAGCAGGCCAGGCAGCATCTATAGGAAGAGGTACAGTCGACGTTTCGGGCCGAGACCCTTCGTCAGGACTCTCGTATGTTAACCCCTTCATTCCTGGAATCATCCTCGTGAACCTCCTCTGGACTCTCCAATGACAATACATCCTTTCTGAGATAAGGGGTCTGAAACTGTTGACAATACTCCAAGTGCGGCCTGACTAAAGCTTCAGCATTATCTCCTTGCTTTCATATTCTATTCCCCTTGAAATGAATGCCAACATTGTATTTGCCTTCTTTACCATAGACTCAACCTATGAATTAACCTTCTGGGAGTCTTGCACTAGGACTCCTCAATCCCTTTGCACCTCTGATGTTTGAATTTTCTCTCCATTTAGATATAGTCTGCACCAAAATGTATTATCATACATTTCCCAACACTATATTCGATCTGCCACTTTTTTGCCCATTCTTCCAATTTGCAAGGCTGCAATTATTACAACAAAAAAAATTAAAGGTAGTGTTGGTCAAGAATGCCTTTTGGAGGTCATTTGGGTCAAAAATATGTCCCTTGCAAAACTGTGTCTATTACTCATCAAGAATATATTTGATATCTGTTTTGTTATTCTGTTATTGATATTGGAATTCCATACATTGCAACTCTTCAAGAGGTAGTTTTCATGAAGGACTTCGAAAAATGTCTTTTGAATTTTTAGCTGAATGCCTCCAGAGTCAGGATTTATCTCTTGGGTGAAATTGGAATTTAAAAGGAACAAAATAATTGTAAACATCAAGGGGGTATTGATTAGTCCATACATGGAGTAATGCATCTGCCCTTGAGCATTCATAAGACCTTAATATTCAAGGGTATGTGATGGGAGTCTGGGTATCTTAAAATTGGAAACACAGAAAAATATTGTCATTGTTAGGAAGCTTTTGTCAGGACGAGCAAGAGGTCTACCCCAAACTTCTTTGTTTATGCGCCAGAAGAGTGAATTTAAGTAATCTTCATTGCAGTAATCTAGTCTATTTGATATAAAGGCAGGAATTAGTTTATCAGGATGATTATGTGACAGAAAAGGACATATCTTTGCAGTATTTCTTAAATGTAGAAATGCTGCTCTGGTTACTTTGTTTATGTGAGATTTAAAATTAAAATTTGAGTCAAGATAACACCCAGGTTTGTTACTTCTGATTTTACAAAGGAAGCCAAGTTCGCAAGTGTATCAAGAAGTTTGAGTCTTGATTAAACCATCCCCTTTTGATCAGACACTTTCTAAAGAATAGCATGATCAGACATATTAATGAGTGGCTGAGAGACTGGCATAGGGGGCAGGGCTTTGGGTTCCTGGATCATTGGGGCCTCTTCTGGAGGAGGTATGACCTGTACAAAAAGGACGGGTTACACCTGAACCCAAAGGGGTCCAATATCCTAGCCGGCAGGTTTAATAGAGCTATTCGGGAGGGTTTAAACTAATTTGGCAGGGGGATGGGAACCGGAGTGATAGGGCTGAGGAAGGGGAAAACAAATAAATCAAAGATAGCATGCCACAGAGATGATATAGAGGACAGGCAGGAGATGGGACATAATCACAGCCAGTGAGATGAGTTGGAGGACAATAGAGGTGTGGTGCAACTAAAACAAAAAGCAACAAATACTGGACTGAAAATGTTATATTTGAATGCACGCAACATAAGAAATAAAATGGACAATCTTGAAATTCAGCTACAGATGTGCAAGTATGACGTTGTAGCCATCTCTGAAATTTGGCTACAAGATGGCTGCTATTGGGAGCTGAACATCCAAGGATATACAGTGTATTGGAAAGTTAGGTTAGTAGGCAGAGGGGGTGGTGTGGCTCTGTGTATAAGAAATAATATTAAATCATTAGAAAGGGATGCCATAGGATTGGAGGGTGTAGAGTCTCTAATGAGTCACATCACCAAGATACTTCTAAGAATTTTGATGACAAGAGCTAAAAGTAAGATACAAGCTGAAATAGGTAAAGAACAATGGGATTTTCTGAAAGACAAAGGTACAAGAAATGCAATATTGATGTTAAGGATACTATCAGAACGAGTTATTCAAGTGCAAAAAGATTTGTTTGTTTTATTGACTACACAAAAGCATTTGATAAAGTGAAGCACAATAAGTTATTTGAAATATTACAGGAAACTCTAGATCTAGATTCGAAAGACCTCCGCCTAATCAGAAATCTGTACTGGGAACAAACTGCTGCTGTAAGAATAGATGGAGAAGTGAGTCAGTTTACGAAAATCAAGAGAGGTGTTAAGACAAGGGTGTGTATTCTCCCCTGATTTGTTTAATGTGTACAGTGAAACAATATTACAAAAAATAAGAGACACCTTGGGAATCAAAGTTGGTGGTGAAAACATCAATAATTTCAGATATGTGGGTGACACTGTGTTAATTGCAAGAACGGAGGAAGAACTACAAAACTTAATTGATATAGTTGTTGAAGAAAGTGCAGAGTCGGACTGTGGTTGGGTGCTTCCAGGGTGATGCATTAGCAAGTTTGCGGCGCTGGAAGCTCATGGCAGGGAGAGTTTCTTTCTTCTACCATCTGCGTGAGATGTTGGGGCTATCGGGACTTTGAGACTTTTTTTTTACCGTGCCCATGGTCTGCTCTTATCAAATTATGGTATTGCTTTGCACTGTTGTAACTATATGTTATAATTATGTGGTTTTTGTCAGTTTTAGTCTTGGTCTGTCTTGTGTTTCTGTGATATTATACCGGAGGAACATTGTATCATTTTTTAATGCTTGCATTTCTAAATGATAATAAACGAGGACTGAGTGTCCTCATAATCTTTAAAAAAAAGGGTCTATCTATCAATTGCAAAAAGACGGAATGTATGGTGATATCCAAAAAGAAGGCGAATCCTATCTTCAGGCTGAGAATAAATGGGGAAGACATAAAACAAGTACAGAACTTTTGCTACTTAGGAAGCTGGGTGACATCAGATGGCAGGTGCGACATGGACATCAAAAGAAGAATAGGGATGGCAAAAGACACCTTTACGAGAATGAAGAGTATACTGACCAACACTAAACTAGGCATGCCAACCCGCCTCAGAGTACTGAAATGTTACATTTATCCAGTTATGTTGGACAATATCCAGTAACATGAAACGAATTGAAGCAGCAGAGATGTGGTTTTTGAGGAGGAGGCAAAGAACATCATGGACGAAACAAATATCTAACGAGGATGTCATGAACAGAGCAAACACAAAAAGAGAAATAATGTATGAGATCATGAAAAGGTAACGTAACTTCATTGGACATGTGATTAGGAAAGAGGAGTTAGAATGCACGGTAATTATGGGAAAAATTGAAGGGAGGAAAGCAAGAGGAAGACAAAGACAAATAATGATGGAGACAGCAGCCAGAGAACTGGAAATGAATACCAATGAATTGATCCACTTGACCCAAAACAGGAGTATGTGGGTCATGGCAGTCAAAGCTCAAACTGGGCATGGCATCTGATGATGATAAGAGTTTCTATGGGTTGAGTTAAGAGATGAGCGTAAAAGAACCCTAATGGCAGTTGTATATAGGCCTCCAAACAGTCGCTGGGATGTAGATTACAAATTACAGCAGGATATAGAAAAGGCATGTCAGAAAGGCAAAGTCATGATAGTCGCTGGGGATTTTAACATGATAGTGGATTGGAAAAACCAGGCCAGTACTGGACCTCGAGAAAGAATTTGTAGAATGTCTAAGGGATGGTTTTTTCGAACAGCTTGTTGTTGAGCCCACTGTGCTGGATTGGGTGTTGTGCAATGATCTGGATGTGATAAGAGAGTTTAAGGTTAAGGAACCCTTAGGCAACAGTGATCACAATATGATCAAGTTCACTTTGAAATTTGAGAAGGAGGAACTAAATTCCAACTTGTCGGTATTTCAGTGGAATAAAATAAATTACAGTGGCATGAGAGGGGAACTTGGCCAAGGTTGACTGGAAAGACACACTGGCAGGAAGAACAGAGCAGCAGTGGCTGGAGTTTCTGCAAAAAATGAGGGAAGTGCAAGACAAATATATTCTAAATAAGAAGAAATTGCGAAAGGAAGAAGGTCACTAGTGTGGCTGACAAGTGAAGTCAGAGCCAAAGCAAAAGCAAAAGAGAGGGCATACAAGGAAGCCAGAGCTAGTGGGAAGATAGAGGATTGGGAAGCTTTTTAAAACTTGCAGAAGGAAACTAAGAAGGTCATTAGGAAGGAAAAGATGAATTATGAAAGGAAGCTGGCGACTATGGTGAGGCAGAAATGGATGAAAATTCAGAATTTAACAACATATAACTTTAGAGTACTGCGGATACAATAGAGTATTTTAAGATACTCTTGGATAGGTACATGGAGCTTAGAAAAATAGAAGGCAGTGGATAACCCCAGGTAATTTCTAAAGTAAGTACATGTTTGGCACAGCATTGTGGGCCGAAGGGCCTGTATTGTGCTGTAGATTTTCTATGTTCTAATATCAAAGAAGATGCTAAAAGCTTTTTAAAGTATACAAAGGGTAAAAAGAGAGTTGAAAGTAGATATAGGACCAATAGAAAATGACGCTGGAGATATTGTAATGAGAGACACAGAGATGGCAGAGGAACTGAATTCATATTTTGCATCGGTCTTCACAGTGGAAGACATGGAGTGTCAGGGAAGTGAAATTACAACTGAAAAAGTGCTCAGGAAGCTTAATGGTCTGAGGGTGGATAAATCTCCTGGACCTGATGGAATGCACCCTCAGATTCTGAAGGAAGTAGCTGGAGAGATTGCGGAGGCATTAACGATTATCTTTCAAGAATCGATAGATTCTGGCATTTTACTGGATGACTGGAAAATTGCAAACGTTACTCCGCTATTTAAGAAGGGTGGGAGGCAGCAGAAAGGAAACAATAGCCTAACATCAGTGGTTGATAAGTTGTTGGAATCGATTGTTAGGGTTGAGATTACGGAGCACCTGGAGGCACATGACAAGATAGGCCAAAACCAGCATGGTTTCATGAAAGGAAAATCCTGTCTGGCTAACCTACTGCAATTTTTTGAGGAAATTACAAGCAGGGTAGACAAAGGAGATGTAGTAGATGTGGTGTACTTGGATTTTCACAAGGTCTTTGACAAGGTGCAGCGCATGAGACTGCTTAGCAAGAGCCCATGGAATTACAGGGGAGTTACTAGACTTGTGTGGCCAAGTGGTTAGGGTGTTGGGCTCACGATCTGAAGGTCGTGGGTTCGAGTCTCGGCCAAGGCAGCGTGTTGTGTCTTTGAGCAAGGCACTTAACCACACACTGCTCCAGTCCACCCAGCTGAAAATAGGTACCCGCAAATGCTAGGGGTTAACCTCGCGATAGACTGGCGTCCTATCCGACTTGGGGGGTGGGGGGAGGTCTCATATTCTCAGTGGCTTCACGCCACAGAAACCAGCATAAGGCTCAGGACAGACCTTAACTTTTTTAACTAGCATGGGTGGAGCTTAGGTTGATTGGCAGAAAACAAGAGCGTGGGAATAAAGGGATCCTATTCTGGCTGGCTGCCAGTTACCAGTGGAGTTCCACGAGGTCAGTGTTGGGACCGCTGCTTTTTACAATGTGTGTCAATGATTTGGACTTTGGGATTAAAGGATTTGTGGCTAAATTTGCCGATGATACAAAGATCGGTGGAGGGGTGGGTAGTGTTGAGGAAACAGAGAGCCTGCAGAGAGACTTAGATAGTTTAGGAAAATGGGCAAAGAAGTGGCAAATGAAATACAATGTTGGAAAATGTATGGTCATGCACTTTGACAATAGACAATAGGTGCAGGAGTAGGCCATTCAGCCCTTTGATCATCCACAATCAGTACCCTGTTCCTGCTTTCTCCCCATATCTCTTGACTCTGCTATCTTTAAGAGCTGTATCTGACTCTTGAAAGAATCCAGAGAATTGGCCTCCACTGCCTTCTGAGGCAGAGCATTCCACAGATCCACAACCCTCTGTGTGAAAAAGTTTTTCTTCAACTCCGTTCTAAATGGTTTACCCCTTATTCTTAAACTGTGGCCTCTGGTTGGACTCCCCCAACATCAGGAACATGTTTCCTGCCTCTAGCATGTCCAATCCCTTAATAATCTTATATGTTTCAATCAGATCCCCTCTCATCCTTCTAAATTCCAGTGTATACAAGCCCAGTCACTCCAATCTTTCAACATATGACATTCCCGCCATCTCTGGAATTAACCCAGTGGACCTACGCTGCACTCCCTCCATAGCAAGAATGCCCTTCCTCAAAATTGGAGACCAAAACTGCACACAATACTCCAGGTAGGGTCTCACCAGGGCCTTGTACAACTGCCGAAGGACCTCTTTGCTCCTATACCCAACTCCCCTTGTTATGAAGGCTAACATGCCATTAGCTTTCTTCACTGCCTGCTGTACCTGTATGCTTACTTTCAGTGACTGATGAACAAGGACACCCAGATCTTGTTGTACTTCCCCTTTTCCTAACTTGACACTATTCAGATAGTAATCTGCCTTCCTGTTCTTGCCACCAAAGTGGATAACCTTACATTTATCCACATTAAACTGCATCTGCCCACTCACCCAACCTGTCCAAGTCACCCTGCATTCTCATAACATCCTCCTCACATTTCACATTGTCACCCAGCTTTGTGTCATCTGCAAATTTGCTAAAGTTACTTTTAATCCCTTCATCTAAATCATTAATGTATATTGTAAATAGCTGCAGTCCCAGCACCGAGCCTTGCGGTGCCCCATTAGTCACTGCATGCTATTCTGAAAAGGACCCGTTAATCCCTACTCTTTGTTTCCTGTCTGCCAACCAATTTTCTATCCATGTCAGCACCCTACCCCCAATACAATGTGCTCTAATTTTGCCCACCAACCTCCTATGTGGAAGAAATAAATGGGCAGACTATTATTTAGATGGGGAGAGAATTCAACATCCAAAGATGCAAAGGGACTTGGGAGTCCTTGTGCAGGATACCCTAAAGGTTAATCTCCAGGTTGAGTTGGTGGTGAAGAAGGCAAATGCAATGTTGGTATTCCCAGTGTTAAAAGCCCTGAACGGATTAGATATGGCAAAGTTATTTCCCATGGTAAGGGAGTCTAGGGCAAGAGGACACGACTTCAGGATTGAAGGATGTCCATTTAGACCAGAGTTGTGGAGAAATTACTTTAGTCAGAAGGTGGTAAATCTGTGGAATTTGTTGCCACGAGCGGCTGTGGAGTCCAAGTGATTGGCTGTATTTAAGAGAGAGATAGATAGGTTCTTGATTAGCCAGGGCATCAAAGAGTATGGGGGGAGGAGTAGGGATGACTGGAACAGTTGGGTCAGCCCATGATTGAATGGTGGAGCAGACTCGACGGGCTGAATGGCCTACTTCTGCTCCTATATCCTATATCTTATGGTCTTAAATTTGAGCTGCCATCTCAATCAGAGTTTCAATATCAAGACAACACTAACAATTGTCCATGAGCCAGTCTTCATCGGAGGGTTAGAGGTGGAGAGGTCGGCAACTTTAAATCCCTCTTATTATTTCGGAGGCTTGTCCCAGGCCCACCATGTAAGTGCAATTATGAACAAAGCGTCGCGTGCCTCTGCTTCCTTAGGAGCCTGGTATAGAAACACCAATGCCCTCGAACAGGAAATCCTGCAAAATGTAGTGGATATGGCCCAGTCCATCACAGGTAAAGCTCTCCCCACCATTGAGCACATCTACATGACCTCCAGAAACTGAAGAGAGCTGTAGACACAGCTTAACACTTGCTCCATGGAGCAAAAAAAAAATGCTACCGCTGTCAGGATATCATAGAGGATTCCAGCTGTGCTCTTGTGATCTGTTAGCCTGGAAACTCGGAATACTGCCATTCAGGATAAAATAACACCTTTGGCTCTCATGGTAAGATAGTACAGTTTAAATGGAGATTAAATTACTGGAATATTTACCATGACATTCACAATTTCCATCTGGACAGTTTAAATTCAATACATGAAATAAATCTGAAATTAGAATGCTAATGCAAGGGATGGTGACCGTTAAACTACCAAATAGTATTGCAAAACTAACTAGTTTATTAATGTCCATAAGGTCAAGTCATTGTGTTAGTTGCTGCTTTATATCAGGAATAATTAAGGATGAAAATCTGCCAGTGTTGCCTATGTCTTCTGGACAAATGAATAAATACCTACCATGTCAACCATATCCATATCCTTTCAGCAATTAATTAAAAAGATGTTTGTGGAATTTGTGGCAGATGACATTACATTAGATTGAAACTTCCACCAGGTATAGCATATGGTTTCTTTGCTTCACTTGTCTATTTGATCAGTTGAATTTGCAAAAAGTCAACTTTTGGGAATCATGAACACGAGATCCTACAAGTGCTGGAAATCTTGAGCAATGCACACACAATGCTGGAGGAATTCAGCAATTCTGGTGGCATCTATGGGGGGGGTATGTTTTAGGGCAAGATCCTTCATCCCAGAAATTCGCAGGAGTCCGGTTTTCAGTGAGGATTTGAGTATATCTTTGCAGTTCTGACTGGTAATGTCTTTCTGTGACTGAGTTCAAAATAGTTTCTATTGTGTAGAATGGAAAAAGAGAGGAGTGAATGGGACAGAAATTACCAGAAGGTGGAGAAATCAATGTTCATGGCCTCAGATTTAAGGCCATTCTGATTCTCACCTGCACATCACTCCCCTCTAGTTCCCTAGATTTCCGTGTCCTGATGAAAGGTTGCAGCTTTCTGCCTGACTTACATAGTTCCTCCAGCATAATTGTGTGTGTTCCTCCTCCTTCCATTTCTTCCATGGTTCACTGTCCTCTCCTGTCAGATTCCTCCTCCTTCCACACTTTACCTCTTCCACCTATCCCCTCCAGCTTCTACATCCCTCCTTCCCCCAACCACATACCTCTCCCCTTATCTGGTCTCGTCTATCACTTATCAGATTGTACTCCTTCACCTGTCCCCTACCTTCTTATTCCAGCTACTGCCCCTTTTCTTTTCAGTTCTGATGAAGGGTCAGTCTACTGGCCTGGGGAAGAAAGTTGGGTTTAGTAATCCTGGTGAATTTGGTGATATTTTTCCAGCGAATTGAGATGCCCAGGTCTCAGAATCTCATAAACAGCAGGGATTATGAGTTTTGCATTGCATTTGAGGTCTTGCTCATTAAAATTTTTTTCCCCTCCATGAATCAAAGGCTATGCTTGAACATTCGCGATTTCTAGTGAATTTCATCACTATCCCAAAAGGTGAGATGTGGTCCACGTTTTCTTGCGTTTTACCTTGAAGCTTTGTTGGAGGGCAGCATGATGCTGCAGCAGCAAATCAGCAGAAGGCCTTTTGTTGTTGGATATTAAGGCCTATTTTTTCATGTGCTTCAGTGAATGAAATCATGATAACTTAGAGCTTGGCCTCAAGCATGCATGAGCAAATGTGTCTTCTGCATGTTGCATCTCAACCACTGAGTTTTAGCAATGTGGCAAAGCTGACACTGCACAGAAGAATTTTGATTAGAATATGGGAAGAATTTATAAAAAAGGAATGATGTAGTATGAATGCTAACTTGTGGATTATGATCTTGCAGATTCAGTCGGCTTACAGGGTCTCTTCCTGAGGTGTATCTCTCTGTGACTGAAATTTTGCAAGTTTGAGCTTTTGTTCATACAAAATCTGGAACATTACTAAGCTTCAGAGAAGGGGATTGCATTACTGTGACTGGCAACTGTATTTGTGATCTAACAAATTACATTTTAAACTGACTCAAGTGCTCTGAAATTCCCTAATGTGGTGGAAGGAGTCCCAGAAATCCAGGATTAATGCTGAAGGCATCACAAACCCTGTGGCCAAAAAACCAGGAGGTAGCTGTGTGCAAAGGTTCTAAGTTTGTTGATGAAATTACACTGAGTGGAAAAGCAAATTGTACAGAGGATGCATGAATCGCGAAGGTTGGTTTGCCGGTGCAACAGTTGATCAAGAAGATAAATGGAATATTGGCCTTCATTGCTCGAGGAGTTGAGTTTGAGAGAAGGGAGCTTATGCACAATATTGTGGGCCGAAGGGCCTGTACTGTGCTGTACTATTCTATGTTCTATGAATAAAGCGGAGCTTGATAGGTTCTTTGTTAGTAAAGGTGTCAAAGGTTATAGGGATAAGGCAGGAGATGGTGTTGAGATGGGTAATAAACCAGCCATGATGGAATGGGCCAAATGGCCTAATTCTGCTCCTATGTCTTATGGGAAGGAACAAAGTCTCTTCAATGAAGTGACCTTGCCTACAAATAAATTTGATGGAAATATTGAAAGTAAAAAAAATAAGCCACCCAGGTTAAAAATATTACCAGTTAAGTTCCCCCTAATCTGAAATGCTTGATGCCGTAAGTGTTTTGGATTTCAGATTTTTTTGGATTTTGTAATAGATAATGACAAAGTATGCAATTGTCATAATTTCCGACTCTGAATTTGTATGCTAATGGTAAGCAGTCTTTGTCTTATATCTGTTCACCACTCATATATACTTAACAGTAAATATTATAACATACCTTTAATATAGTGAAAATGTGTGTCGTGTAACAAAAGCATCTAGAGAATACCTGAGTCAGCTGTTGAACAGCAACAACAATGGCAGTCTTCATCTGTGATGCTGAGTTTTGAATAAAAGGTTATAATGGTTATAGTCCACTATTTGTATTTTACTTTTTTAAAGACATTATGTATGGTATAAAAGCAAGTAGCATTGTAGACTTGCTATGGTGTTAGATTTTTATCAGTGACAATCTTGGCAAACTCATTTATGAACTTCTCTGCTGCTTTGTGATCAGCAGATGTTTTATCACATCTTTAAAAGCTTAATGCTGCTGCCTTTTCTTAAATATCTGCAGCCAGCCTGCTGAGTATTCATAATTACCTTCAATTTTTAGTTCATCGTGATAGATCTTTGCTTGTTTCATGATCAGCATACTGTTAAGCAGCATCTGTTCACTCCGATGCTGTTGAATCCACTCTCAATACACAATCGGTCTTCATTTTTCACTTTATGCAGTGTTTTTCTATTTTTCATTAACTTCTTGTTCGTTACAAATGTGAGGTCACTTCTCAGAACTGTTTGGTGCGCAGACACCTGTGCATTGCTCGGGAACCTTCCTGTGATCTTGTGGAATTTTATCATTTGTGACATATCAAGTCCTGGGTATGATTCTAAACTGCAACCGGTGATGAGGCTCTGATTGGGAACTTTCTGAGCTTTGGGGAACGTGGAGTTACCCCTTAAGCCTGATTTATACTTCTGCATCAATGCGACGCCATAAGTACTGCGTCGCAGCAAAGCCGACGCGGATCCCTACGCCAGAGCCTGTGTTGCTGCGACGCACACCTCTCCCAAAACGTAACCGTGCGTCGCAGCAACGCAGATCGTAAGAACTGTGATTGGTCCGCCTGGTAGCATCGCATTTCCTCCTACGCTGCAATAGCTTCCCATTGGGCGACTGAAGGTCAGGAAGGAACTCTAGCTGCAATGCTTTCCATAAAGCTTTACAGACCTCTGAAATTATGGAGGACACATTTCACTTTTACGAAAAAAGACTTGTTGTTTACCCTGAGAAAGACAACCATGAATGTTAGATTCAGAGGACAACCATTTGATTTAGCAATTATATAGCACCAACAACAGATGGAACAGATGAGGATATAGATAAATTCTATGAAGAGCTTGAACAACCAAAGAATGGATACAAATCTCAAGATATTGTTATTGTCATGGGACATCTAAATGCTAAAGTAGGACAAGGTGCTGATGGAAATACCATAGGAAAATTTGGACTAGGGGAAAGAAACGAAAGAGGTGAGAAATGGGTAGAATGGTGCAAGATGAATAATCAGGTCATTATGAATACCTGCTTTAAAAACCATCCAAGACGCTTGTGGACCTGGAAAGTCCAGGTGATAACACCAGAAATCCAATTGACTTTATGACTGTAAACCAAAGATTTAGAAACTCACTGACTCAATGCAAAACATATCCAGGTGCAGACTGTAATAGTGACCATAACCCAGTAATATGTCATGTAAAAGTAAAACTTAAAAAAACTAAAGAAGCAAAAATCTGAACAATCCCTTGACTACTCGTAATTAATTACAGAAGAAAACTTGAGACAAAAATTTACAATTGAAGTAAGGAATAGATTTCAAAGTTTAGAAATAGAACCTGTTGAAGACGATAGCAATCATGTCGAAATGAAGTTTAATTCTCTAAAGGATGCCTTGGTAGAATCAGCAAAGTCAGAGGTTCCTAAAAAAGAAAACCGCACAAAGAATAAATGGATGACAGATGAAATCAAAAATCTAATGGAAGAAAGCAAATCCTATAGAATATAAGTCCTTAGATAAAGAAGTTAAAAGCTTATGTCAAAAAGCTAAAGAAGAATGGTTAAACCAGGAATATGAGCAATTAGAAAGAATCCCTATTACTGATCCAAAAAGGTTACACCAACAAATCAAGAATATCACTGGTAAAAAGCTCCTCTATTCTACAGGTGGATGTTTGAAAGCAAAGGATGGTACTATTATCATGGAAAGAGATGAGATTATGAACAGATGGACTGAGTATATTCAGGAATTGTTTGAAGACGATCGAGGCGAAAAACCAGAAATTGAGAAAAACATTGAAGGTTCAAGTATTTTAAAATCTGAAGTTTGTAATGCAATAAATAAGATGAAGAAAGGAAAGTCAGCAGGTCCTGATGAATTAGTAATAGTACAAATTATCGCTCTTGAAGATTATGGAATTGAAAAACTTACTGATTTAATCAATGACATTTATGAGACTGGAATAATACCAGAAGAGATGAAAAAATCAGTATTTATCACTCTTCCTAAGAAACCTGGAGCAATAGAATGTGAATTACATAGCACCATAAGTTTAATGAGTCATATCACTAAGATACTTCTAAGAATTTTTGTGACAAGAGCTAAAAGTAAGATACGTACAAGCTGAAATAGGTAAAGAACAATGTGGTTTTGTGAAAGACAAAGGTACAAGAAACACGATATTGATGTTAAGGATACTATCAGAATGAGCTGTTCAAGTACAAAAAGATT
The DNA here is from genome assembly GCF_963921235.1 of Mobula hypostoma. Lineage (NCBI taxonomy): Eukaryota > Metazoa > Chordata > Chondrichthyes > Myliobatiformes > Myliobatidae > Mobula > Mobula hypostoma. The sequence goes on along the minus strand of NC_086116.1, from coordinate 3,638,363 downwards.
TGTCTGTTTTATCGACTACACAAAAGCATTTGATAAAGTATAACACAATAAGTTATTCGAAATATTACAGGAAACTCTAGATCTAGATTTGAAAGACCTCCGCCTAATCAGAAATCTGTACTGGAAACAAACTGCCGCTGTAAGAATAGATGGAGAAGTGAGTCAGTTTACAAAAATTAAGAGAGGCGTTAGACAAGGGCATGTTTTCTCCCCTGATTTGTATAATGTGTACAGTGAAACAATATTACAAAAAATAAGAGCCATCTTGGGTATCAAAGTTGGTGGTGAAAACATCAATAATTTTAGATATGCAGATGACACTGTTAATTGCAAGTACGGAGGAAGAACTACAAAACTTATTTGATATAGTTGTTGAAAGTGCAAAAATGGGTCTATCTATCAATTGCAAAAAGACAGTGTATGGTGATATCCAAAAAGAAGGAGAATCCTATCTGCAGGCTGAGAATAAATGGGGAAGACATAAAACAAGTACAGAACTTTTGCTACTTAGGAAGCTGGGTGACATCAGATGGCAGGTGCGACATGGACATCAAAAGAAGAATAGGGATGGCAAAAGGCACCTTTACGAGAATGAAGAGTATACTGACCAACATGAAACTAGGCATGCCAACCCGCCTCAGAGCACTGAAATGTTACATTTATCCAATTATGTTATATGGCTCAGAATGTTGGACAATATCCAGTAACATGAGGAAATGAATTGAAGCAGCAGGGATATGGTTTTTGAGGTTGCAAAGAATATCACGGACGAAACGAATATCTAACGAGGATGTCATGAACAGAGCAAGCACAAAAAGAGAAATGTATAAGATCATGAAAAGGCAATATGACTTCATTGGACATGTGATTAGGAAAGAGGAGTTGGAATGCATGGTAATTATGGGAAAGATTGAAGGGAAGAAAGCAAGAGGAAGGCAAAGACAAATGATGATGGAGACAGCAGTCAGAGAACTGGTAATGAATACCAATGAATTGATACACTTGACCCGAAACAGGAGTGTGTGGGCCATGGCAGTGAAAGCTCAAACTGGGCACAGCACCTGATGATGATGACATCATATCAGTGCTCAACATTTTGAATTTTGGAGGCTTTTGGATTTTCAGATAAGGGGTACTCAACTTGTACTGCTAATTTTACAATCTACAAACCACTGAGTGAGCTATCAGGAAGTTGCTCAAGAGTTAGAAACTGAATATGTGTAAGCTATGTTCTGTTAAGATGGGAGGCACTAACACTGGTGAATCGAGTCTACAGATGTTGGAATCTGGAGCAAAATACAAACAGCTGAAGGAACTGTGTGTTGAGCAACGTTCGTGTGGAGTGAGGAGGTGGTAAGGAATAGTTGATATTTGGGTCTAGGGCCTGCAATAGCTGGTATGTAGAGGCGAGGGAAATGTGTAGACCGGCTGGTAGGCAATTGGACTAAGGACATGTAAGGGGTAGAGTTGGGAAGCAGAAGCAAATGGATGATAGATGAAGCAGACATGGGAAAAGTTGAGGCTAATGGAGCCTGGTGGTGGGAGGAGAATGTAAAATTAGAGAATGATGCAGTAGGATGATAAGCAGGATCACAAAGGCTATATGTACAGAGAGATGGTAAGGGGAACTATTAGGGGAAAAATAAAGGTCTGATGGATGGGATCAGGTGGGTGAAGTGATTGTGGGTAGTAAATGGATGGAACCAGGAAGGGGACAAAAATAGGAGAACCGGAGATGGATTGGGGGGGCATGGACATAAAGGGGAAAAATAAGATAGGGAAAATTCAGTGTTCATATTGTTGGGTTGTAGACCACCAAGGTAGAATATGAGGCCTCAACACATTGCTAATGAAATTACTGGTGTATGACAGAGGTGAGCAGTGCCTCATGTTTGGGTTAAATCCATGATCCACTCGCAAGGTGTTTGCCCTCTAAAAGCTGTAAAGCAAGAGACTTTTAATTTTACTTTTGGGAAATATTGCACTCAAAGTAATATGTTGTCAATATGGAACTTGAAAATAAAATAATTTGCCTACTAATTCACTGATTAACCCTAATTGACCCTTTTCTAATACAAATACAAAGTTCCCATATATTAGTGATAATAAACTTGATTCTACTTCTGATTAAATGGAGAAAAGCTGGAAAATATACATGGAAATGGAACTCTTGAATACAGACTTTCATCTGATCTACAAACTGCCAGTCTTTATGTTGGGCCAAAGTTAATTATACAAGTTACTCATGAAATGACCTAGCTACACTATTCTGATGTTGATATGATACAAAAAGTGACAGGCCATGGTAGATCAACAGACAAGAGGCTCAGGTTGCCTGCAGGCTCTGATGAGCTGCTAAAATCAATTGCAGGTCCTGGCGTTCATCTCTGGCAGAACAGATTGACTTTGGGTACAGGGACTGAAGATCTGTCTCACCAATTACTAGGGAACAGACCCATATCCAGTATGATCCATAAAGAACACAATGACAGTCTCATTTTTGTTTCAATATCTTTCAAAGGTTGGCATAGTGATTATCTGCAGTAGCAGCTGCTGCATACCAAAGAAAAAATGAATGACAGATGAATGAGTCATCAATAGTACTTCTAAGTCTGACGATTCTTGTTGTGCTATTCAGTGGAACAATGTCACTGCACTGATTCATTTCCTAATCTTGAGTGATCATAGGTGGCAAGAATTTGGTAAACTTTATGATCCGAAGTGACACATGTTGGATGTTGTATTATATACATTTCTTCTTTGAAGCTCCTTGAGTGTGCCAATGATTTTAAATGCCAGTAGCAGCTTGATTTTGTGCTTTGCTCGAATAAGAAGCAAGAGCTTGGGAATCTTTCAAAGTGAAATGGTGAGAGGTCAAGGTAATGTTCTCAAGGTGTGAAGGGAAAGAATGGCAAGTTCCATGAAATATAAGTATCAAAGGATATTTAAACGCAAACAACAGGAATTCTGCAGATGCTGGAAATTCAAGCAACACACATCGAAGTAGCTGGTGAACGCAGCAGGCCAGGCAGCATCTATAGGAAGAGGCGCAGTCGACGTTTCAGGCCGAGACCCTTCGTCAGGACTAACTTCCTTCAGTTAGTCCTGACGAAGGGTCTCGGCCTGAAACGTCGACTGCGCCTCTTCCTATAGATGCTGCCTGGCCTGCTGCGTTCACCAGCAACTTTGATGTGTGTTGATCAAAGGATATTGATGTTTTTATATGGAAGGAAGAATTTAGTAAGTGTAGAATACTGACTTGAGGTAAATACTTAAAAAAGAAAAAAAAGAGCCACAAAATATCCCTGGAGGAGTAGATTAAGGAAAATTCCCAAGGCATTTTTTCCAAGTATATTAAGAGCAAGGGGTTAACCAGGGAAAGAGTGTGCACAGTAAAAAGTAAGCTGTGCCTGGAGCCAGAGAACAAGAGCAAGCGTGAAAGGGACTTTTCACCTGTACTCACCTTGGAGAAAGCCACTGTGCTAAGAGATTTCATTTGCGATCATGTATTTCTAGAGCACATTGGATTATAATATCTAGAAGATATTAGATTGAGATATGTGGTGCCTTTTCACATGTAAAAGAATAACTCCCCAGTGCCAGATGAGATGTATCCCAGGCTGCTGTGGGAGGCAATGTAGGAGATTGCTGGGGCCTGGATGAGGATATTTAAATTTACTCTGACCATAGGTAAGATGCCTGATGCCAGGAAGACAGTAGAAATGGTACATTTTATTCAAGAAGGGAAGCAAGCATAAATCTGGTAATTATACAGTGTTTAGTTGAACATCAGTGGGAACAAATTCATTGAAAAATCTCATGGATAGGACTAATCTAAGTTTGGAAAAGCTCCCATGTTAAACCTCTGAGTACTTGTAATCTGGACCTGAGCTTTTGGGAAAGGTTAAATTGCTGAAGACCTTATTCCTTGGAGCATTGGAGAATGAGGGGAGATTTGAGGGGAGTACACAAAATTATGAGGGGTATAGATAGGGTAAACACAATCAAGTTTTTTCCACTGAGGTTGGGTGAGGTTAAGGGTAAAAGGTAAAATATTTAAGGGAGACTAAGGGTGGTGTGAGTGTGGAATGAGCTGCCATCAATAGTGGTGGATGCAGGTTTGATTGCAACATTTAAGAGGAGTTTGAATAAGTACATGGATAGAAAGGGTATGGACAGTTGTCGAACTAGGTAGAATAACAGTTTGACATGGACTAGATGGGCTAAAGGACCTGTTCCTGTGCTGTAGTGCTCTGACTAATTCTCTAAGCATTTTATTAATAGGAGTTTGAAAATATATAATCTTTAGATGAGCTGGATCAATTTTCAATGTAGATGGTCAATAACATGTTTGAAAATCAAAATATTACAGATAGTGGAGATCTGAAATAAAAGTAACATCTGCAAATTTTCAACAGATCAAGCAGTATCAGAGGAAATCAAAATTATTCCATGTCTATGGCTTTACAACTTAAATGTTGGTACTACTTTGTTAAAAGATTAATGTTACTTCTACACATGCTGTGGAAGAAGTGTATAGTATATACATGACAGTAGTGTATTTCCTTAATGTTTTATTTCACCTTTTTAAAATTCTTGTAGATTTTGATTAAAATTACTCAAATGGTTGTTTCTGAACTCCACCCCTCATTTTATTTTATTGCTTCTCAGTTAAGAACATAAGAAATAGGAGCAGGAGTAGGCCATCCGGCCCATTAAGCCTGCCCTGCCATTCAATAAGATCATGGCTGATCTGTCCGTAAACTGAGCTCCATCTACCTTCCTTTTCCTCATAACCCTTAATTCCCCTACTATGTAAAAATCTATCTAACTGTGTCTTAAATATATTTAGTGAAGAAGCCTCAACTGCTTCCCTGGGCAGAGGATTCCACAGATTCACCACTCTCTGGGAAAAACAGTTTCTCCTTATCTCTGTCCTAAATCTTCTTCCCTGAATCTTGAGGCAATGTCCCGTAGTTCTAGTCTCACCTACCAATGGAAACAACTTTCCTACTTCTATCTTATCTATCCCTTTCAAAATTTTTGTATGTTTCTATAAGATCTCCTCTCATTCTTCTGAACTCCAGAGAGTATAGTCCCAGGTTACTCAATCTCCCCTCATAGGTTAATCTCTTCATCTCTGGAATTAACCTGGTGAACAACCTCTGCACTGCCTCCAAAGCCAGTATATCCTTCCTCAAGTATGGAGACCAGAACTTCACACGTACTCCAGGTGCGGTCTCACCAGTACCCTGTATAATTGCAGCATAACCTCCCTGTTCTTGAATTCAATCCTTTTAGCAATGAAGAGCCAACATTCCGTTTGCCTTCTTAGTAACCTGTTGTACCTGCAAGCCAACTTTTTGCGATTCATGCACAAGCACTCTGAAGTCTCTCTGCACAACAGCATGCTGCAATCTTTCACCATTTAAATAATCATCTGGTCCTCTATTATTAACCCTAAGTAACTGACACCATTCTTGCTTGGAGTTCAGACCGATGTGATGTTGGTTTCCTGTGACATAGTTTTATTACTTTAATATCCAAATCATAAACTTTAGTTGCATAATGCCTTTGTTTGCTATCAAATAGAGTTTTTGATCCTTCCCTCACTTTGCGATTCATTTGGATGAAGTTATTGTTTCTTTCAGATTTGAGACAAAGATGTACCTTAGTTGTAGACAGCAGTGAAGTAAGGTTAAAGCCTGATTTTAACATTCACAAAATACACATTTTGTTAATGAATATTTTGAATACAACTTGTTGAATATTAAATCAAAACATAGTGGATTCTGGTTAAATGGGACACATTGGGACCCGTACATTTCGGGTCAATTAAGCTGTTGCCTCAATTTGCCGAAATTTCATGGAACTAGTTAAAAAGATATAAATAAAGACAAACTACCATTTAACTGAGTAACAAATTATGTATTTAAATAAAATAAAGAACAAATTAGAATACTACCAATACTACTACCATATTATAAAACAGTGTATTAGTTCCTAATAATTGTCAACAGAGGAATTCATTGAATATACACTGCTGTGTTCTTTTGATTGTAGATAAACAAAATCAGTGCAGATTCCAAGTGTGGATAATGATATTTCTTACTGTTTATTTTGCTAAAATATCAAGTGTGCAGTTGTAGATTTTAGCAGCTTTGGGAGCTTCTCTGCCAGCTAAGGATGAGTGGTGTTAAGCGAATGTTTTTTAATTTGGTCCAGTAGGGTAATTATTTTCATGGCATCTTGGCAAGGGCCTGAAATTTTTAAAAAAGTTTTCAAAAATCACTGCCTTTTGAATCAGCGCCCATCATCCCATATGTATAACATAAACATATGCACCTGATGCTATTCAAAAACTCTACACTCTGAACACAGTGTAGACGATTGATGCTAGTTAGAAACTCTTTGGCAACAGCCTCCTGTCCCAGTTAAGTGGCATAGTGTTCGAAATAAATAGAGGGGATTGCAATTATTTTCTTGATTAATTTTTGCTCTTTAAGAGTTGTCCCAAATAAGTGGCTGCCCTGATTAACTGGAATCCACTGTATATTTTGAAGTCTTTTTTTAAAACAGCACATATCCTACTTCTGTTCCATGACTTAAAATTAAAGTGTTGGGGGTGACATGATAGTGTAGTGGTTAGCACAACTCTTTACAGTACAGGTGATCTGGGTTCAATTCCCGCCACTGCCTATAGGGAGTTTGCACGTTCTCCTTGTGACTGAGTTTCTTCTGGGTGCTTCGGTTTCCTCCCACAGTCCAAAGTTATACTGATTGGTAGGTTAATTGGTCATTGTAAATTGTCCCATGATTAGGCTAGGATTAAATTGGGGGATTGCTGGGCAATGCAGCTCGAAGGGCCGGAGGGGTCTACTTTGTGATGTATCTCAATAAATAAATAAAATATAAATATTTGGCAGTACATTCTCTAAGCATCTTTGGTCAAGATCAGTAACAGTCAATGATAATGTGGGAGGGATTGTTTTCAGAGTAAGATCCTATGCCTGAGAAGTTGGGTATCATTACTGTCTTTTAGAGCTATGCAATTTAAATTTTATTAATTTTAGCTGAACTGCAGAAATGTTTTAAGTTTATTTAAATTGTGCACAATTTGAAATTGTGTTTGGCACTTCTGGTTGCATTCTGAGATGGTGAAAGCAATATGTCAATGCTTGTTTGGAACATTTATTGTTGAAATTGTCCTGTTTGCTTTAGCAAGGTTGTTAGCCATTCACAAGGAACCAAAACACTCTACTGGAGCTGTTTTATTGAAAGGCTTTTAAAAAATTAACTTCCTTCTGCATTCTATTGTAGAAAACCTTGTACTTGGTTAGAGTGTTAGTTGTACAGCACAATAACAGGCCCTTTGGCGAACTGGCTCATGGTGATCAAGATGTCTGTCTGAGCCTCTTCCATTTGTTTACATTTAACCCATATCCCTTTAAATGTTTTCTATTTATGTACCCATCTGAATGTCTTTTAAACATGGTAATTACACCTTCTTCCACAGCTTCCTTTGGCAGCTTCTTCCATGTACCCATCACAATTTATGAAAAATTTCCTTCTTGTGACCCATTTGAATCTTTTCCCTCTCACCTTAACTCTTATGTCTTCTAGTTTTGGACTCTAAAATATCTCAGAAGGAGATGTGCCCTGTTAAGGTGCCCTGTTTTTTCCACAGGTCCTTTTTTTTTGAGGCTCCTGCATGAGCTGGAGCTGAAAAGGACAGATGTGGCCATGGACCCTGAAGGAAGAGGGTTCGTGTTTTTGGATCCTATTCCAAGGTCCAGGCCTCTCTTCCCAGCTTGTGGAACAGCAAATCATTTGGTTGGTGCTGACAGGGGTCTGCGACCTGAAGGCAGAATTCTTGCCGTGCTAGGCTGTTTTACCTATCCTGGTATAAGTCATTGTCACCTTCCATTTCCAGTTCTCTGCATCATTCTAGATGGTTGACCTAAGGGTGCCTAGCATATTGTCTTGAAAGAGTTGTGAATTATGCTTTCCTGTCGTCATCACTTTCAGCACTTGTCATAAATAATTTCACTCCTGAACTTCTAGCATTCTGTTTGACAATGATCATGGTCTTAGACCTCATGCTTTCCTTCAAAAAAAATTGATTCTTCAAAATTGCTTGGCTGTACTGAGGTCTCACACCCACACATTCCCTCCTGGTCTACCTTTCTGCAGCTCAAAAGTGATGTGCAAATTTATGCTCTCCACACACTGATCTGTTTGCTGACAGACATTGGTTTTCGCAACTTATTTTCTGCTTATTCATACTATAACAAACTGATATTTCTCATGTAAATGGCTACAGACCAAATAACTGGTATTTTATGTAATATATGTAGGTACTTGTGTTTTATCTAATTAAAATTTACACGAAACTTGTTTGCTGAGAACCATAAGACATAGGAGCAGAATTAGTTACTTGCCTCATCAAGTCAGCTCCACCATTCCATCATGGCTGATTTGTTATCTCTCTCATCTCCATTCTCCTGACTTCTTATAACCTTTGACACTCTGATTAACCAAGAAAAGGTCAAAGGTTATTTTATTGTCAAAGTATGCATGTACAATACAACTCTGATATTTGTCTACTCCAGATAGCCATTAAATACAGAAAGACCATGAATGTTGATGAAAGAAAATACATCATCTCCCCCAACCCCTGACATAAAAAAGAAAAGAAACAAAACTCGCAGACCCCAGCCCCATTGATAAAGTTTAAGGGAATGGGGGATTCTCAGATCCCTGTAAACAATGAATTAAGTACAGACTATGTCTGTGACTGCAGTGTGTTTGAATAATGTCTCACAGCTGCCTTCTTTGGAACAAGATAAGGGTTAAAGTTCGCCCAGATCCACATAAGATGTCTCTGGGCTTTTCACACCTTTTGATTTTGACAAAAGGCAGTACCTGATGGAAATTAGACAGAACATTCCTTTTTATTTAAAGCATAAATTTGACGGATGTTCTTATCTTTGTAATTAAGTTGTGGCTCCAGCAAACCAGGTAGGACATTCCTTTCTTTAATTAAGGTGGCTGGAGTGTCTGACAAATTGATTGTACTTTTGTATCAATAGTCCATTGACTTGGCTGGAATGGTTATCAAACTGATTGTTCTTTTGTATCGGTGGCCTTATAACTTCTGACAATTCTGACATCAGTGAACTTGTTGAACCGCCAGGGAGATGAGAGAGGTTCTCTCCCTGATGTCGGGTCCAAGTTCACTCGCTGGCTGAACTTGAAGAAATATACAGTGAAAAGATAAGTAACGATCTTTTTGTGCTGTCGTTATTTGATCCAGCAAAGTTACGTTTACACCATCACACAAAAAAATTGACAGATCACCCACCTGACAATTGTACACAAGAAAGAAAACACCAAAAAAATTGAAGGAAACCAATATAAAGTACAGCCCAACAATCACATAAATCTCAGAAAATCGGAAACATCTTTTCATCTGTATACGAGAGCAGGTGCACGAGCTCAGTCCTTTTGTAAAGAGTGACCGCTGACCCAGGACTGAACACACCGAACTGGCTGCTGACAGTCTCCATTGGGAGCCATCACTGACCCCACCTGCATTTTCCTTGATGCTTCAATCTTTGTCACTGGTTGCTTCAAAATGGAGTCATTCATGACCCCGCACCTCGTCTCTGGTCTTTTCCACAAGTCAGCTTGTGCACTTGGTCCTTTTCGACTGTCTATCTCTACTCTCCATGAGGCAGCTTTCCGTACACAGCATAGAGCTGGATCCTTCAATTCAGTTCTAAACTGTACGTCACAGGTTCCAACAGTTTCCGTAACAGAAGAAGACAAAAAGAACAAGCAGAATGCATAGAAATTGTGAAATAATTGGAGAGATTTACTATCTGGAAGATGTCGCCCAAGGAATCGTTGTTCACTGTCACTATCTTGACCAGAAGAACCTATTGACATCTATTTTAAATATACTCAATGACTTGGCCTCTACAGCCGTTAGTGGCAATGAATCCCACAGATTCAGCACCTCCTGGCTAAAGAAATTCCTTCTCATCTCTGTTCTAAATGGACCTCCCTGTATTCTAAGGTTGTGCCCTCTGGTCCTAGAGTTGTCCACTATAAGAAACATCCTCTCCACATCCACTCTGTCTAGGCCTTTCAATATTCAATAGGTGTCCATAAAATCATTTTTCAAAACTCCAGTGAGTACAGGCCCAGAACCATCAAGTGCTCCTTGTATGTTAACCCGTTCAGTCCCAGAATCATTCTCATGAACCTCATCTGCATACCTTTTCTTAAATAAGGGACTCAAAACTGCTTTCAATACTCCCAAGTGCATTCTGATCAATGTTATATAAAGCCTCTTCTTCACATCCTTGCTTCTATATTCTAGCACTCTCAAAATGAATGCATGCATTGCGTTTTCCTTCCTTACCACTGACTCAACCTGCAAGTTAACCTTTAGGGAATCCTGGACAAGGACTCCCAAGTCCCTTTACACCTCTGATTTTTTTGAATTTTCTGCCCTTTATTCCTTCTTCCAAAGTGCATGACCATACACTTCCCTACACTATATTTCATCTCCCACTTCTTTGTCCATTCTCCCAGTCTCAGCAAGTCCTTCCCTGGACTTCCTTCCTGCTTCCTCAACACTACTTTCCCCGCCATCTATTTTTGTGAAGACGGCAAATGTGGCCACAAAGTCATCCATATTGTTGACATATAATGTGAAAAGAAGCTGTCCCAATACCAACCCCAGCGGAGCAATACTTGTTACCGGCAGCCAAGCAGGATAGGCCTGATATCTTTATTCCAACTCATTGCCTTCTGCAATCAGCCATTCTTCTATCCATGCTAGTATCTTCCTGTAAAACCACGGGCTTTTATCTTGTTGAGCTGCCTTGTGTGCAGCACTTTGTCAAAGGCCTTCTGAAAATTGAGGTAAACGACATCTACTGACTTTCCTTTGTCTATCCTGTCTGCTGTTTCCTCAAAGAATTCCAACAGATCTGTCAGGCAAGTCTTCCCCTTAAGGAAGCCATGCTGATTTTGGCCTACTTTATCAAAGTCCCAAAACCTCATGCTTAATAATGGGCTCTAACATCTTCCCAACCATAAAATCAGGTTAACTGGCCTATAATTTCCTTTCTTTTGCCTCCCTCCCTTCTTAAAGAGAGTTTGAGAGAGATATGCTCATGCAACTGTTGTCTTTCAAAATGAAAGGTACTTACCAGTTAATTGTCTGTGGTTACTTTTCTATTAACAGACATGACCTCTAAATTGTAGATAATTTTATATGGTGTTGCGGGTTTCCTTTTGAATAATGTATGAAGCCTTTTACATCAACTTGAACAGCTAGGCAGGTCAATTCAGGGTACGTCCACACTACGCCGGATAATTTTGAAAACGAAGCTTTTTCTCTTTGACTGCCCTCCCGTTCACATTGAGCCGGCATTTTCAGCCCCTGAAAACAGAGATTTTTGAAGACACTCTCCAGAGTGAATAAATCTGAAAACGCTTAATATCCGGCATAGTGTGTATGGGGTAAACGGAGAGGTTTAAAAACGTTGTCATGACAACACCACAACAACAATGCTTTTTTCTGCTTCTGCTTGGTACTGCACAAGCTGTTATAACGCACACAGTGTGAACGGCGTGAGAGTTAAATTGTAAAGTGAGCTTTTTTGACTATTTAAAAACACTGTCATGACGTGCCAGAACAGATGTTCATTGTTTTCTTGAATGCCACCACCTAACAATTTCAGATCAGAACAGACGGGCGAGACTGAAGCCAGAAGGGTTAGAAATGTACTCACTAAATACTTTGACCCATAGCTTACTGAATAAATAAGTATACTCACTTCGCCCTGTTTTCTGTCTTTGCTTGTATGAAGATGGTTTACCTATTTATGCAAGTACTTCTCTGACAATAGATGTATAACAGCCTAATGTAACATTGTATAGAAATATAAGATAACGCTGATGCAGACGTTTTATACATTTAACAAGGTGCTTTATTAATGCAGCATAGTTAGTCAGTTTTTCAATGTTCGTCGTCAACTGGGTCATACTGTCCGTGAACTCCCTGTCGGTTGCCTCCATACGCTCCAGTATTTGTTTTTTTTTAAGTTTTAAGTCCTCCTGTGCGAGAGCCAAGAGCAATTCCTTTAAAGTTTTTCTACTCTGTAACTGGACAAACGTGCACTAAGTATACTGTTTCCTCTTCACTTGTTTTCTGTGTGTCCTGCTCATGCCCAGTAGGAGGAGATTCGCCCAAATATCCGCCTAATGTGGACGGAGATATTTTGAAAAACGCTTAGTGTGGACGCCTGTTGTTTTTACTCGAAACCGGCGTTTTCAAAATTATCCGGCTTAGTGTGGACGTAGCCTCAGTGTCTCACTCCAAGCCTTTCTACAATACTTGAAAAATCTGCGAATGCGGAAGAATGATATTTCTTTGTCAAACCAGCATGTTTACACAGTCTAACAATTTTAGCACAATGTTCTATCATTTACATGCCCAAAGGGGCAAAAAATGTTGCTGATAATGAATAGAATGTTCATGTGGCTGAATAATGAAGAACAATACTGCCGGGATTCAAAATTACTGCTGACTTCATAGGGTCAAGTGAATGTGTTCCACACAGAAGAGAATAGAGAATCCAAATTAGCAGTGCTTGACAAAGGCAAGCCAGTTTAGATTCCTTATGAATGATGTCAGAGGCAGCAACAACTTGAAGCAGGGTGGTGTGACTTCCTGTTAAGAATGATTATTACCGAAGCTAACGAGAAAATCTGCAGATGATGGAAATCCAAGCAACACACACAAAATACTGGAGGAACTCAGCAGGCCAGGCGGCATCTATGGAATAAAAGTACAGTTGATGTTTCAGGCTGAAACCCTTTGGCGGGACTGAAGCTAAATCAGTCACACCAAGAATAGTTGAAGATCATCTTATTTATCTTCTTGGCAGCCCTGTGTGCTCATTATCCAGAAGATGTTTGCAGTAGACTTATAATGTGTTAGCAAATTTAATGAGAAGTATTTAGATTCAAAATGAATAGTTGTTTATATAGGACATCAGGAGGCATATTTTATGAATCGTGTTTCTATATTAATTAAAATCAGAAACTAAAACTATCAGAAACTATCTCCTCCATAATCTCCATCAGCAAAAGTGTACTACAAGGCTGTGTGCTTAGACTGTATGGCTAAGCACAGCTCCAATGCCATATTTAAGTTTTCTGACTATACCACGATCATTGGCTGAATCAGAGGTGGTAACGAATCAGCATAGAGGAGGGAGATTAAAAATCTGTCTGAATGGTGACACACCAATGGGCTCTCACTCAGTGTCAGCAAGACCAAAGTGTTGATTATTGACTTCAGGAGGAGGAAACCAGAGGTCCATAAGTCTTCTTTGGAGGATCAGAGGTGGAGGCGGTCAGCTACTTTAAATTCCTCAGTGTGATCATTTCAGAGGATCTGTCCTGAGCTCAACACATAAGTGCAATTCTGAAGAAAGCACAGCAGCCTTTCTACTTCCTTAGAAGTTTAAAGATTCAACATGATATCTAAAACCTTGACAAACTTGTATAGATGTGTGGTAGAGAATATATTGACTGGTTGCAACACAGCCTGGTATGGAAACACCAATACCCTTGAATTGAAAATCCAACGAAAAGTAGTGGATGCAGCCCAGTCCACTACAGGTGAAGCCCTCCCCACCATTGAGCACATCTACACGGAGTGCTGTTGCAGGAAAGCAGCATCCATCATCAGGGGCTGACACCCCTCATGCCATACTCTCTTCTCACTGCTGCCATCAGAAAGAAGGTACAGGAGCCTCAGGCCCCGCACCACCAGATTCAGAAGCAGTTTTTGCTCTTCAGCCATCAGGCACATGAACCAAAGGGGATAACTTCACTCAGCCCATCACTGAACTGTTCCCACAACCTATGGACTCACTGTCAAGGAGTCTTCATCTCATGTTCTCAATATTTATTGCTTTTTTTATATTATTTTCTTTTTTTTGTATTTGCAGTTTGTTGTTCTTTGAAGATTGCTACTTGTGTGGTCTTTCATTGATTCTATTATGGTTATTAGATTTACTGAGTATGCCCACAAGAAAATTAATCTCAGGGTTGTATATGGTGACATATATGTACTTTGATAATAGGTTTACCTTGAACTTTGAAATCCGCTGTCAGCATTCTTTCATATGTACTATATTTCATTCCAAGTGTTTCTTTTTTGAAAAGTAATATAAGTTTGGTTATTGACTCTTCAGCTGGAAAAATAATTCCCTTTGGATTTATTGAAACCCATTAGTTTGAACACCTTATTAAATTTCCCCTTATCACTGTATTTTCAAAAAATAACATCCATTTTTTCCAGTCTATGCCTTCCGATCAGACGGTTCAGATTTATTGTCATTTCAACCACATACTGCCAAATGAAACAATGTTCCTCCGGACCAGGATGAACAACACAGTACATATAACTCATACACAACATATAAAATAATATTACCACAAATAAGTTAACAAATAATAAGGTGCTTTTAAGACACAAGTTAAAATGTAAACAGCATAGCACTACAGCTGCTTCATACCCGATGAGACCTGTGTGGTGCCAGGGAGTTCAGTAGTCTCATGTCCTAGGAGAAGAAGCTGCTTTCCATCCTAATAGTCCTTGTCCTAATGCTACGGTAACTTTTTCTGATGATAGGGGGTCAAAGAGATTGGTGGACAGATGGGGAGGGATCACTGACAATGTTGCATATGCAGTACCTCTGGTAAATATCTCAGACAAGTGGAAGATGTTTTAGCAAGAACTGCTGTATAAATGGTGAAGAATTGTAAAGCATGTCTACTGAAACTATTGGTGCAGAGGTAATTACTAGATATGGAACCTGAAAGAACTGTGACCTTCTGGTGAGATGCATGAGAATCCATGTAAGGAATAGTCATGTTCACACAGAATGATATTTTGAGAAGGCCAGTTTTTCACAAATATATTCTGGACATAAATCTGTTTGGAAAGTTTTGAATAGGAAGAGGTTAGAACATAATGGAGGTAAAGATACATAAATGTTTATCAAAGTTAATTTATTGCTACTGATTGCTTTAGAGCAGTGGTCCCCAAAGTGGGCGATGTTGCCCTCCCTGGTTACAGTGTTCCCCCTCCCCACCTGCCCCCTTTATTATCCAAGGGAGCGACAAAGGTAAAGGAGGCACTTGGTAACGGGGAGCTGCTGAGGGATTACAGACGCAATCTAAGGAATCTTTTAGTTATAGAAATCTTGGAATGCTATCCTACATTGTGGAAAGGGTCAGAATGTTTTTTATTGCCTTTCCAACATATTTAGTGGAGTGTGGTTTTAATGCAGTCCCCAAATGTCTTTCAAAGCAATGGAACAGACTGGAAATTACTGAAAGCAGGGTTCTGAGACTTCTGAGTGGTATTCAGTCTGATGTTGAGAAGCTGATATCACTTCAGCAAGCGCATTCATCTCATTGAAAGGTGAAAAAGCAATGTAGTGAATAGCTGAAGTATTAATGTGTGCTCTAAAATTGTTGATGAGATTTTTTTACTGTAATTAAAGAAATAATCTTATTTGTAGTTTTAATTAGATATGAATAATTTTCGCAATTATTTGTCAGTGCTTTGAATTAGCAATTCCTATCTTCATTGTGCATCATAAATCAAAATTCTTTATAGTTTTTATGTAATAGCTGGAAAGGGAGAGAGGGCGCTGGGATTGTGGTGTGGGAGCCAAGTGATCAATAACCCAAAAAATGATTTGGCAGTCACTGCTTTAGAAGAATAGATACAATGTTTTTTTTTAGAAGAAGACAAGTTACTGTTTAACTGAGTAACAAATTACATATTTAAATGAAATACAGAACAAAATAGAACACTACCAATGCTACTGCAGTACTATAAAACTATATTAGTTCCTAACAGTTATCAATGGAGGGAATTCATCCAGTGTATGTTGCCGTGTTCTTTTGATTGACTGTAAATGAACAAAATCAGGGCACAGTGCTTTCAACAATTGCATCCTCCAAATCTTCATTTTCATTGTAACATTTATGATACTTTCAAATTCTTCATAATTCTTAATTTGTTGAAGTAGTGAAGTCAATTCATTTTCACTCTCAGCCATTTTTGGCATCTCTAAGCCTGAATGCTTGAAACCACAATGAGCAAAGCAGTTCTGAATTGTCTCACTGTTTACTTCTCTCAAGCTATCAGTGACAATTCTCACTTTTTTTAAAACACAAATACCCGCAAATGATGCTATTTAGAAACTTTTCGCCCTTAGCACGGTGTAGTGTCTAACAGTCACACAAGTGATCGTGACTGTTACTGAAATGAGCTCAGAAAAAGCAAGTCTTCTGTCCCAATAAAGCAGCATAGCAACCCAAATAAATGTAAGGGGATCCCGGCTATTTACGCAATTAGTTTTTGTTCTTTAAGTGTTGTTCTAAATTAGCAGCTTCCCCAATTAACCAATGAACCCAATTAATCAGAATCCATTGTATTTCTGGATTCCGCAAAGTCTATTATTTTCCCAGCTATTATCACAGAAAAAGTTAACTTATTCACTCATCAGATTGCTGCCCCAGAAAAGTATGTTTATAAAAGTATAACTAATTTTTTTCTGTGATGCATTCTTTTAAATGACAAAATATATATCAATTTTAGTTATTCCACAACATGGATTAAGTAATATTCCCAGTACATTCAAGAGATTCAGTGACTTAGACTGATGATAGTGAAGATTGTTTTAACCTATTTAAAATATTGTTGTTGGCATCAATTATTGTAATTGTATCAACATTTATAATACTTGACTTTCACTTGAGCATGAGACTTCCCTTTACTAGACATATTTGAACGGAAGCCTCAAAGCCTTGAGTTCAATTATTGTTCTTCGAGATGGTGAGAGCATAATAAGGTCCTTAATGTTTTGCTTATCAAAAGATTAAAATCAAATTTATATCTTGACGTTTTATCCATTCAGTATTTCAAAAGGATGTTTATTTCAGTACTTTCTCACCTTTTCCCTTTTTGTAGGTGATGATTCTGTGGATGCTAGTCTTTGGTACTTCAAAAGCTAAACAATTGGACATAGTAACCAGACTGTTTCTGCGGCATATGCACCTCATGTCACATCCTGAGCTGATATTGTGAGCTCTAAATTTGGCATATGTTTGTTACGTTTTGCTGAAAAATTAGAACGTAACTTTAAATTGTTGCTAATCACATCCATTATTAATATTTTGTGTTTTATGTTACTATAAATAATAGGCCAACCTGCTGACAAGTATACCACTGTTGTTTCTCATTACAGCACATACTTGCCTACAAGAATAGAACAGCTGTTTGTCATTTGTTGATCCATCATTATTTAAGTAATTTACTGGAAGATTGGAAAGCTGTGAAAGTAGATCCTAGAATTGATTGTTACACCATGGAATCACACTGAAGAAAATTAATATAAAAGGATGACCAAACTCAAAGACTGGAAGCTGTGACTGAAATATGTGAGTAGTCTTAATTGTAGAGCTTAGCCTTGTTTTTATTATTTGAGGTGGGGGAGGGGAGGGAGAAATTGTGCGGTTGGGAAAACAATTTGATGACAGTATTTAAAGCAAGAATTATTGGAATTATCTTTAAAATTAATAACACATCTACACTGTTTGGAGAACAACCTTAAGGTATATTTTCAACCTCATCAGCTGGAATCTAGCCATATATCCTAATCAAAGTGTGGTTTTCAGTGTTAGCATTGGTCTAAGTTGGCAGATACATTTTTCTGTCCTGCTTCCTGTGCTCTTCTCATTGACTTCTCATGGAGTCTGAGGGAGCAGCACCAGTTTCTGTAGATTTTCAAGATCTCACTCAGGTTGGAAAATTTGCCCAAGGCTGTGCTGGGTTAAACATGATATAAGGAATTCTTAGTCGCTGAATAGGCAACATTCATTTCCAGGAAAATAGTAAATAGTTGAGATTCTGTAGTTTATTAAATTTTTAATATCATTAGTTGGTTTTCCTGGTGTGTATGTACGTGGAACTACGGTTGGTTTATTATTGTCATGGTGCACCAAGACTCAGTGAAATTTTTTTCTTGTATACTGTTCATACAGATCAGATCATTATATAGTGCACTGGGATACAACAAGGTAAAACAATAACAATGTAGATTAAGTTGTAACAACTACAGAGAAAGTGCAGGTAAACAATAATGTGCACTATCATAATAAGGTAGACTGTGAGGTCAAGAGTCCAATCTATCATATTAGAAAACTATTTAATAGCTTTATAACAGCAGGATAGAAGTTGTCCTTGAGCCTGGTGGTATGTACTTTCTGGCTTTTGCATCTTCTGTCCAATGAAAGGGAGAAGAATATCTGGGGTGGGTGGGATCTTTGATTATGCTGGCTGCTTTACTAAGATAACGAGAAGTATAGACTAAGAGTGTGGAGGGGAAGGCTAGTTTCTGTAATGTGTGGAACATCCCAAACCAGATAGGATGCTTTCTATAGTGCATTGATAAAAATTGGTAAGGGCCGACAGCTGTGCCAAATTTCTTTGGCCTCCTTAGGAAGTAAAGCTTTCTTGGTTGTGACATCAACATGGTTGGACAGGCTGTTAGTGACGTTCACCCTTAGGACCTTGAAACTCTCAACATCAACACTTATAATGGAGACAGGAGCATATGCACCCCTGCTCTCCTGAAGTCAACGACCAGCTCTTCTGTTTTGCTGACATTGAAGGAAAGGTTGTTATCATGACACACATTGCTAAGCTCTCTGTCTTCTTTCTGTACTCCGATTCATCATTATAGCCAACTGTGAGAGTATCATCTGCAAACTTGCAGATGGAATTAGAGCAGAATGCAGCCATGCAATCAGAAGTGTACAGGGAAGATGCAAACTTGGGGAGCACCAGTGATGAAGATAATCACTGGATGAGGTGTTGCTGCCTATCTTTTACTGATAGTGGTCTGTGCAGTCTTATGGTCTTATAAAAGCCAAGGAACCAGATGCAGAGGAAAACATTGACAGCTAGGGTCTGTAGTTGGCTGATGCATTTGTTTAAAATTGGAGTATTGAAGGTAGAGTTATAGTCAATAAACAATAGTCTGGCATACTGTAGGTGTCTTCGATACTCCAGAGCATCTGTAAATGAGATTTTTAAAGTATATTTGACAAGTTTATTTTGTCTTGAGCATTACTAAATGTTTCTGACTGTTAGAGATGCTCACAGTCAATGGCCCTGACCTCACTGACAGCTGGTGGCTGGGATCAACAGTCGTCAGAGAGCCTCAGTGAACGTAACTGGCTGTTCCTGTCTTTTGCTGGGCCTTGCTCAGACACCATATGCTGGGTTGTGGAAGGCACTCGGGGTCATGCTGAAACAAGTATTGAGGCATATGATTTGATCAAAGACATTTTTGGGGTACCTCAGCCTTTTTGCCGTGATAATTGGAGCCTTGCAAATTGGAAGAATGGGCAAAAAAGTGGCGGATGGAATACAGTATTGGGGAAGTATGATAATACGTTTTGGTAAAAGGAACAGTAGTTCAGACTATTATCTAAATGGGGAGAAAATTCAAACATCAGAGGTGCAAAGGGACGTGAGTCTTCATGCAAGACTTCCAGAAGGTTAATTCACAGGTTGAGTGTGGTAAAGAATGCAAATATAAAGTTGGCATTCATTTCAAGGGAAGTAGACTATGAAAGCAAGGAGATAATACTGAAGCTTTATAAGACACTAGCCAGGCCGCACTTGGAGTATTGTCAACCATTTTTGACCCCTTACCTCAGAAAGGATGTATTGTAATTGGAGAGAGCTCAGAGGAGGTTCACAAGGATGATTCCGGAAATGAAGGGGTTTAGCATATGAGGAGCATTTGGCAGCTTTGGGCCTGTACTCACTGGAATTTAGAAGAATACGTGGGGATCTCATTGAAACCTACCAAATATTGAAAACGACTAGATGAGGTGGATGTGTTTCCATTGGTGGGTGTATCCAGAACTAGAGGACACAGCCTCAAAATTGAGGAGCGACCTTTTAGAACAGAAGGAATTGTTTTTGCCAAAGAGTGGTGAGTCTGTGGATTCTGTTGGTATATTCAAAGCGGAAGTTGATAGATTCCTCATTGGTTGGGACATCACGGGATATGGTGAGAGGGCAGGTGTTGAATGGGATCAGGGATCAGCCATGATGAAATGGTGGAGTGGAATTGATGGGCTTTATGGCCTGATTCTGCTCCTATGTTTTATGGTCTTGGATTGTTATGTTAAAGAATTGTAAGACTTATTTATATTGACGTAGACGCAAATTAATGTAACATATAGGAGTGACAAAAGTTCTTCCCTGAATAAATCTGCTGAGTTTCCTAATAATCATGCTGACTTAACTGATGCCAGGTGTTTTAAATTTCTAAAGTGAATATCATTTTCTAGATTTTGTTCAGGACTTAATGCATGAATCTGAATTCGTCGTTAAATTTGTTGTTTTGCGGCAGCAGTACATTGGAATACATAATTTTTTTAAAACTACAAATTACAATAAGAAATGTATATAACAAATAAATTAAATAAGTAATGCAAAAAGAAAGCAAAGAAATGGAAAAAAAAAGTGAGGTAGTGTACATGGGTTCCTTGCCCATTCAGAAATCTGATGGTGGAGGGTAAGAACCTGTTACTGAAACATTGAGTGTGTGTCCTCAGTGTGTGCAGGATATTCAATTGAACCTTATTGAAAACTCTGCTTGTACAATATGTGAGCTCCTCCCATGTGGGACTGAGTGGCATAACCACCACTACATCTTTCCTTCTTGGAAAAGAAAAGCAAACCGAGGTATGTACTTTTTGTCTATAGAACTGCATTGAAATTATAGGCACTGAAATTGAACGATTCAGTTCAGTTCTCCCATAGCACGTAACTTATACTCCTTAGGTAAACATAAAAAAGAATTGCCAACATTATAACTGTCTTTCTCTGTTTTATATCTCCCCCTCCCCCTCACACATCCCCTCTCCCCCTCCCTCCTTTTCCCCCCAATTTTTTTTTAAAGGAAGTCTCATTTTGCAAAATGTTTCCAATATTCAAACTCTTTTTAAATAAATAACACTAAATCTAATGGAGGTCAGGGTAGACTACCCAAACACTCGAGCAAAGGGAGAGGATTGTTCTGCCTCTTTAGCCAGAACAATCCTTAAGGTTTTTGGCTATGGAATATATCTCTGTGGTGGGACAGATAAGCAACCATATCTGGTAGCAGATGGAAATTCTTTAACAGGTGCATCTACCTCAGGGAAGTGGTCCTCATCATAAGGCTCAGGCCATCTATTTCTTTCTCTACTTTCATGAACTTTGAAGGTGCACAAGCACTTGACTGTTCTGCCTGATTTCACCTTGTGATGTTCTGAACGTGAACGATTGCTTCTGGATTATTGTTCCTTTGGTGAATTGGTCTGAAACCCAAACAGCTTCTCCACTCCTGAGTGACAAGAAAGATTATGGTCTGTGCCTGACATCATGCATGCTTTTAATTTTCTCATGCTGTGTTGTCTCAAAATTTCTTCCCTTGTCTAAGTCCAGCAAGTGAGGTTGGAGAAGGGATGGGAAAATGGACATGCTTGTTCTCAGTTTTCGGCCTATTGACAGCTCTGATGGACTGTAGCAAGAGGTGTGGATCGATAAGTTAGCAGTGCTTTGTAGGGGTCTTTTGCCTTTAGTAGGAGATTCTTAACAGTTCACACTGCTCTTTCCACTTCTCCATTTAACCATAGAAACCATAGAAAAACTACAGCACAGAAACAGGCCTTTTGGCCCTTCTTGGCTGTGCCGAACCATTTTCTGCCTAGTCCCACTGACCTGCACACGGACCATATCCCTCCATACACCTCCCATCCATGTATCTGTCCAATTTATTCTTAAATGTTAAAAAAGAAGCCCCCTCGCTAATGTTCCCTTTAAACTTTTCCCCCCTCACCCTTAACCCATGTCCTCTGGTTTTTTTCTCCCCTTGCCTCAGTGGAAAAAGCCTGCTTGCATTCACTCTATCTATACCCATCATAATTTTATATACCTTTATCAAATCTCCCCTCATTCTTCTACGTTCCAGGGAATAAAGTCCTAACCTATTCAACCTTTCTCTGTAACTGAGTTTCTCAAGTCCTAGCAACATCCTTGTAAACCTTCTCTGCACTCTTTCAACCTTATTTATATTCTTCCTGTAATTTGGTGACCAAAACTGAACACAGTACTCCAGATTCGGCCTCACCAATGCCTTATACAACCTCATCATAACATTCCAGCTCTTATACTCAGTACTTTTGATTAATAAAGGCCAATGTACCCAAAGCTCTCTTTATGACCCTATCTCTGTGGGTATTGTGGACTGAATGACTGGTAATCATATTCGCCAGCAAAGGCTTTGAATTGTGGACCATTATCTGACACAAGTGTTTCTGGTATTCCACGGTGAGCTTTCCAGTACTGTTTAACTGCTGATGAGGATGCAGAGGACAGCTTGGACAGCTCAACATTCTGTGAGTTCCCACAGTGAGAAGCTATTTGTCTCCTTTCAGCTCGAAAATGTCTGTGCCTGCAATTTGCTATGGAAATGAGACAGAGGGGTCCTGCATGAATTTTGTGCTGTTTTCTGCATGCTTCACATTGTTTTACGTAATCTCCCATTTGTATGCTCAGACCAGGCCACCACATGGATTGCCTTGCTCATGGGTAACATTTTTCAAAGCCTTGATATTCTTGGTGGATTTAACTGATGATTGTGGTGTGTATAGAAGCAGGAATGATGAGCATGGAGCCCTTTAGCAGCAAACCATCAAGAATGTTGAGTGTGTCCCTTTCAAGCCAGTAATGTCTGAGTTTGTGAGCTCTTTTTAGAATAGCTGGCCATCTGTGCTCATGGTATTGCATGACTTTGCTGCAAATTTGGTTTTTTTTCACCTGAGTATAAATTTCGTCCAATTTACTCTAATACAGGAAGGCTTTCATGTACCTCAGCTAAGTATATATTGGTACCTTCCATGAGGGCTGAGTCAGCTTCTGTCCACTTGCTTTTTCATGGCATCCTCGACAGTGTCTGGTGTTGTGAAAGATTTGCCGGGGACATGTTCAATGTCGTAAAAGTATCGCATAAGCCTTATTCTGATTCTTTGTGGAAGTGGAGGTAAGTTATCCAAGTGTTTTGAGCTGAGGAGGCTGACAAATGGATTGTGGTCTGTTTCAAGTAGGATTTTAGTGCCTATCAAGCATCAGCTGAAGCATTCACAAGCCTGCACAAGAGCCAGCATCTAATTTTCGATTGGTGTGACACTTCAGTAGGAGTCAGTGCTCTTGATGCATATGCTACCGGTTTCCATACACCACCACAGTCTTGCATTAGCACTCTTCCTCGGCCAAAGAAAGAGACGTCTGCAGAGACCTTGGTTGCTTTGTTCGGATCAAGGAATGCCAATGTTGGCGGAGAGATGAGCTCTGCTTTAAATGTTGAGAATGGCTTCTCCTGTGGTGTGTCCCAGGTCCAAACATTTCTCTGAGAGAGGAGATCATGTAGTGGCTTTGTTTTCTCTGCCAAATCTGAAATGAATTTTCCTAGCTGATTTACTATACCAGGGAAACTGCAGATCTTTGATATATGTTGTTCCATGTTCCAAACTCCTGCCAGTTTGTCCCTCTGAGGACAGTGAATGGCCTAAGAGCTTCACCTCCACCTTTGCAAATTAGCATTTCTTTTGGTCAGGGTGATTCCAGTCTGTTTCAGTTTCTCCAAGGCAGCTTTCACTCTTTTGTCATGTTACTCACTTGACCTCCAAAGATGAGTCTGTCGTCCATGTGGCAGCCTACTCCTTCCAGTTGCTCCAAAATTTGGTTCCTCCTCATCTGAAAGAAATGCCAAACGGGAGTCTCCTAAAGGCATAGCTTCCATACTGTGTGAGCTTCTGTGACTCAGGAGCTAAACAGATCTGCCAGAACCCTGAGTTTGCATCTAGTCTGGTGAAGAATTTTGTTCTACCCAGCATACCCAATGTGTGCTTAACGGAGGGCAGAATAAACTTCTCCCACCTCACTGCATTATTCAATTTTGTTGGGTCAACATAGATCCTTACTGTGTCATAAAGCTTGGGAACAGGAACTATACCCACATATCAATCAGTAGGTCCATTCACTCTAGTTATGATGTCAAGTGCCTCTATTCTCTCAAGTTCAGCTTTGACTTTGTTCATCAATGGGACTGGAATACATCTCACTGTGATAAGGATGTAAGTCATGGCCTGAGTTGGATAAGGTACTCTTCTTTCAGTAATCCCAGGCCTCTGAACAAGTCTGGGTATTTCTCCTGCAACTGAATATTGTGTAGTGAATTCAACCTTGCAACAAGGTTTAGCTTCTTGATGGCATGTTGTCCGAATAGTGGTGAGAAGAAATTCTGAGCAACATAGTCATCCTCTTTTAACCGTTTCTCATTTTTATGGATTCCTCTCACACTGAGCTTGTGTTTCCCTTGTCCCATGAGCACTTTCTTTGTTGTATTTAGTGTAATACCTGTTTTCTTCACCAGTTTTGTGAACAGACATTTGAGGATGGCTGTGACATCTGCTCCAGTGTCCATTTTGAACATCACTGCCTCATTTTGCAACTGAACCAAAGTACACCAGCCTTGTCTATTTAAATCTAAAGCGCCAAGGAAAGCTCTGTCTTCATCTGAATCATGGTCGTCTTTGGCCTCCTGAAGAACTGTTTCTGAGTGTCACTGGCTTTTATAATTCTATTGCATTGGTAGCATTTCACTTCTTTTGCTGCAGAGTTTTTTGACATGGAATGCAGACTTACTGCCATCTCCTGCCGTTGGACAGTTTACCTGCTCTGTGTTACAGTATGTGAATTTCTCCCATGTGGCAGCGGCTAACTGAGTGGCATTGGGCTACTAACTCCCTCTACAAGTATTATAATAGCATAATCAATGAAAGACTGCACCAACTTGAGCATTCTACCAGTGTGCAAAAGATAAACTGTGCAAATACAAAAAGAAAGAAATAATAATAAGAAATAAGAAATAAATAAATACTGAGAACATGAGCTTGAAGAATCCTTGAAAGTGAGTTCATAAGTTATGGAAATATTTCAACGATGGAGCAAGTGAAGTTGAATGACGTTATCCCCCTTAGTTCAAGAGCCTGATGCTTGAACATTAATAATTGTTCTGAACCTGGTGAGGGGTCCCTGATGATGGATGCTGCCTTCCTGCAACGACGTTCGCTGTAGATGTGCTCAATGGTGGGGACGGTTTTACCTTCGATGGCCGGAGCTGTCACCACTACGTTTTTGTGGGATTTTCTGGTCAAGGATGTTGTTGTTTCCATACCAGGCTGTAATGCAGCCCGTCAGTACACTTTCCATCACACATCTATAGAAGATTGTCAAAGTTTTGATGTCATGCCAAATCTTCACAAACTCCAAAGGAAGTGGAGGTCTTGCCGTGCTTTCTTCGTAATTGTACTTACGTTCTGGGCCCAGGACAGGTCCGCTAAAATGACAACACGAAGGAATTTAAAATTGCTGATACTCTCCACTTATGATCTCTGATGAGGACTGGCTAATGGACCTCTGGTTTCCTCCTCCTAAAGTCAATAATCAGCTCCTTGAACTTGCGGACATTGAGTAAGAGGTTGTTGTGGCACCACTCAGCAAGATTGTAAGTCTCCCGCCTCTATGCTGATTTGTCACCACCTTTGATTTGGTCTTTGCTAGTGCCATCGAGCAACCTTGAATATGGCATTGGAGCTGTGCTTAGCC
Organism: Mobula hypostoma; assembly: GCF_963921235.1. Lineage (NCBI taxonomy): Eukaryota > Metazoa > Chordata > Chondrichthyes > Myliobatiformes > Myliobatidae > Mobula > Mobula hypostoma. The sequence goes on along the minus strand of NC_086116.1, from coordinate 3,612,520 downwards.
GCACAGTTATAGAACATAGAATAGTACAGCACAGTACAGGCCGTTTGGCCCACAATGTCGTGCTGGCCCTCAAACCCTGCCTCCCATATAACCCCCCACCTTCTATTTCCTCCATATACCTGTCTAGTAGTCTCTTAAACTTCACTAGTGTATCTGCCTCCACCACTGACTCAGGCAGTGCATTCCACGCACCAACCACTCTCTGAGTAAAAAACCTTCCTCTAATATCCCCCTTGAACTTCCCACCCCTTACCTTAAAGCCATGTCCATTTAAAAGGGCAGAAATCCTGCTTCAGGTTTGATTCGAAGAAGGAAGTCTGAGAGTCGGAGCGAGAGTGTGGAGGAAGACATTTTTGAATTTTTCGGTTTTCTTTCATTGGCATTCAGAGAGGCGGGACTGCGCAGGCGTGTGACGTCGGGCAATGAAGCGTGGAAGATTTAAAAGGAACAGAGCCTCATACAGTGGGCAGTGTAGTTTGCAGGCGGCGGAGTGAGCCGGGAGCAGAGTGAAGGCGTAAGGGCTTTGGCTCACCGGGTTTAGGCGGAAACGGGCAAGGCGAGGAAGGTTTGGTATTCATTTTCTGTTGTTATTTGAGGAGAGGGGCAGTATGAGTGTGAGGGCAGTTTGTTGTTCTCGGTGCCGGATGTGGGAGGCCCTGGAGTCTCCAAGCCTCCCGGATGTCCACATCTGCGCCAGGTGCGCTGAGATGCAGCTCCTAAGGGACCACTTTAGGAAACTAGAGCTGCACCTCGATGACCTTCGTCTGGTCAGGGAGAGTGAGGAGTTGATAGAGAGGAGTTACAGGCAGGTGGTCACACCAGGGCCATGGGAGGCAGACCAGTGGGTCACGGTTAGGAGGGGGAAGGGGAAGAGTCAGGTAATAGAGAGTACCCCAGTGGCTGTGCCCCTTGACAATAGGTACTCCTGTTTGAGTACTGTTGGGGGGGGACAGATTACCTGGGGGAAGCGACAGCGGCCGTGCCTCCGGCACAGAGTCCGGCCCTCTAGCTCAGAAGGGTAGGGAAAGGAAGAGGAGGGCAGTTGTAATAGGGGACTCGATAGTAAGGGGGTCAGATAGGCGATTCTGTGGACGCAGTCCAGAGACCTGGATGGTAGTTTGCCTCCCTGGTGCCAGGGTCTGGGATATTTTTCTGATCGTGTCCAAGATATCCTGAAGTGGGAGGGTGAGGAGCCAAAGGTCATGGTACATATAGGTACCAATGACATAGGTAGGAAAAGGGAAGAGGTCCTGAAAGGAGAGTACAGGGAGTTAGGAAGGGAGTTGAGGAAAAGGACCGCAAAGGTAGTAATCTCGGGATTACTGCCTGTGCCACGCGACAGTGAGAGTAGGAATGCAATGAGGCGGAGGATAAATGCGTGGCTGAAGGATTGGAGCAGGGGGCAGGGATTCAAGTTTTTGGATCATTGGGACCTCTTTTGGCGCAGGCGTGACCTGTACAAAAAGGACGGGTTACACTTGAATCCGAGGGGGACCAATATCCTGGCAGGGAGATTAGCGAGGGCTACTGAGGTGACTTTAAACTAGAATGGTTGGGGGGTGGGAATCAAATTAAAGAGGCTAGGCAAGAGGAGGTTAGTTCACAACAGGGGGATGGGAACCAGTACAGAGAGATAGAGGGGTGTAAAATGAGGGTAGAAGCAAAAAGTAGTAAGGAGAAAAGTAAAAGTGGCAGGCCGACAAATCCAGGGCAAGCATCAAAAAGGGCCACTTTTCAACATAATTGTATAAGGGCTAAGAGAGTTGTAAAAGCATGCCTGAAGGTTTTGTGTGTCAATGCAAGGAGCATTCGTAACAAGGTGGATGAATTGAAAGTGCAGATTGTTATTAATGATTATGATATAGTTGGGATCACAGAGACATGGCTCCAGGGTGACCAAGGTTCAGAGCTCAACGTTCAGGGATATTCAATATTCAGGAGGGATAGACATGAAAGAAAAGGAGGTGGGGTGGCGTTGCTGGTTAGAGAGGAGATTAACGCGATAGAAAGGAAGGACATAAGCCGGGAAGATGTGAAATCGATGTGGGTAAAGCTGCATAACACTAAGGGGCGGAGAACGCTGGTGGGAGTTGTGTACAGGCCACCTAACAGCAGTAGTGAGGTTGGGGATGGTATTAAACAGGAAAGTAGAAATGTGTGCAATAAAGGAACAGCAGTTATAATGGATGACTTCAATCTACATGTAGATTGGGTGAACCAAATTGGTAAGGGTGCTGAGGAAGAGGATTTCTAGGAATGTATATGGGATGGTTTTTTGAACCAACATGTCGAGGAACCAACTAGAGAGCAGGCTATTCTAGACTGGGTATTGAGCAATGAGGAAGGGTTAATTTGCAATCTTGTCGTGAGAGGCCCCTTGGGTAAGAGTGACCATAATAAGGTGGAATTCTTCATTAAGATGGAGAGTGACATAGTTAATTCAGAAACAAAGATTCTGAACTTAAAGAAGGGTAACTTTGAAAATATGAGACGTGAATTAGCTAAGATAGACTGGCAAATGACACTTAAAGGGTTGACGGTGGATATGCAATGGCAAGCATTTAAAGATCGCATGGATGAACTACAACAATTGTTCATCCCAGTTTGGCAAAAGAATAAATCAAGGAAGGTAGTGCACCCGTGGCTGACAAGGGAAATTAAGGATAGTATCAATTCCAAAGAAGAAGCATACACATTAGCCAGAAAAAGTGGCTCACCTGAGGACTGGGAGAAATTCAGAGTTCAGCAGAGGAGGACAAAGGGCTTAATTAGGAAGGGGAAAAAAGATTATGAGAGAAATCTGGTGGGGAACATAAAAACTGACTGTAAAAGCTTTTATAGATATGTGAAAAGAAAAAGATTTGTTAAGACAAATGTAGGTCCCCTACAGACAGAAACAGGTGAATTGATTATGGGAAGCAAGGACATGGCAGACCAATTGAATAATTACTTTGGTTCTGTCTTCACTAAGGAGGACATAAATAATCTTCCAGAAATAGTAGGGGACAGAGGGTCCAGTGAGATGGAGGAACTGAGGGAAATACATGTTAGTAGGGAAGTGGTGTTAGGTAAATTGAAGGGATTAAAGGCAGATAAATCCCCAGGGCCAGATGGTCTGCATCCTAGAGTGCTTAAGGAAATAGCCCAAGAAATAGTGGATGCATTAGTGATAATTTTTCAAAACTCTTCAGATTCTGGACTAGTTCCTGAGGATTGGAGGGTGGCTAATGTAACCTCACTTTTTAAAAAAGGGAGAGAGAAACCAGGGAAATATAGACCGGTTAGCCAAACATCGGTGGTGGGGAAACTGCTAGAGTCAGTTATCAAAGATGTGATAACTGCACATTTGGAAAGTGGTGAAATTATCGGACAAAGTCAGCATGGATTTGTGAAAGGAAAATCATGTCTGACGAATCTCATAGAATTTTTTGAGGATGTAACTAGTAGAGTGGATAGGGCAGAACCAGTGGATGTGGTATATTTGGATTTTCAAAAGGCTTTTGACAAGATCCCACACAGGAGATTAGTGTGCAAACTTAAAGCACACGGTATTGGGGGTAAGGTATTGATGTGGATGGAGAATTGGTTGGCAGACAGGAAGCAAAGAGTGGGAATAAACGGGACCTTTTCAGAATGGCAGGCGGTGACTAGTGGGGTACCGCAAGGCTCAGTGCTGGGACCCCAGTTGTTTACAATATATATTAATGACTTGGATGAGGGAATTAAATGCAGCATCTCCAAGTTTGCAGATGACATGAAGCTGGGCGGCAGTGTTAGCTGTGAGGAGGATGCTAAGAGGATGCAGGGTGACTTGGATAGGTTAGGTGAGTGGGCAAATTCATGGCAGATGAAACTTAATGTGGATAAATGTGAAGTTATCCACTTTGGTGGCAAAAACAGGAAAACAGATTATTATCTGAATGGTGGCTGATTAGGAAAAGGGGAGCTGCAACGAGACCTGGGTGTCATTATACACCAGTCATTGAAAGTGGGAATGCAGGTACAGCAGGCGGTGAAAAAGGTGAATGGTATGCTGGCATTTATAGCAAGAGGATTCGAGTACAGGAGCAGGGAGGTACTACTGCAGTTGTACAAGGCCTTGGTGAGACCACACCTGGAGTATTGTGTGCAGTTCTGGTCCCCTAATCTGAGGAAAGACATCCTTGCCATGGAGGGAGTACAAAGAAGGTTCACCAGATTGATTCCTGGGATGGAAGGACTTTCATATGATGAAAGACCAGATGAACTAGGCTTATACTCGTTGGAATTCAGAAGATTGAGGGGGGATCTGATTGAAACGTATAAAATCCTAAAGGGATTGGACAGGCTAGATGCAGGAAGATTGTTCCCGATGTTGGGGAAGTCCAGAACGAGGGGTCACAGTTTGAGGATAAAGGGGAAGCCTTTTAGGACAGAGATTAGGAAAAACTTCTTCACACAGAGAGTGGTGAATCTGTGGAATTCTCTGCCACAGGAAACAGTTGAGGCCAGTTCATTGGCTACATTTAAGAGGGAGTTAGATATGGCCCTTGTGGCTAAAGGGATCGGGGGTATGGAGGGAAGGCTGGTGCAGCGTTCTGAGTTGGATGATCAGCCATGATCATACTGAATGGCAGTGCAGGCTCGAAGGGCTGAATGGCCTACTCCTGCACCTATTTTCTATGTTTCTATGTCCTCTTGTATTGAGCAGTGGTGCCCTGGGGAAGAGGCACTGACTATCCACTCTATCTATTCCTCTTATTATCTTGTTCACCTCTATCATGTCTCCTCGCATCCTCCTCCTCTCCAAAGAGTAAAGCCCTAGCTCCCTTAATCTCTGATCATAATGCATACTCTCCAAACCAGTCAGCATCCTGGTAAATCTCCTCTGTACCCTTTCCAATGCTTCCACATCCTTCCTACAGTGGGGCAACCAGAACTGGACACAGTACTCCAAGTGTGGCCTAACCAGAGTTTTATACAGCTGCATCATTACATCGCGACTCTTAAACTCTATCCCTCGACTTATGAAAGCTTACACCCCATAAGCTTTCTTAACTACCCTATCCACCTGTGAGGCAACTTTCAGAGATCTGTGGACATGTACCCCAGATCCCTCTGCTCCTCCACACTACCAAGTATCCTGCCATTTACTTTGTACTCTGCCTTGGAGTTTGTCCTTCCAAAGTGTACCACCTCACACTTCTCCAGGTTGAATTCCATCTGCCACTTCTCAGCCCACTTCTGCATCCTATCAAGGTCTCCATGCAATCTTTGACAATCTGCTACACTATCTACAACACCACCAACCTTTGTATCGTCTGCAAACTTGCCAACCGACCCTTCTACCCCTACATCCAGGTCGTTAATAAAAATCACGAAAAGTAGAGGTCCCAGAACAAATCCTTGTGGGACACCACTAGTCACAATCCTCCAATCTGAATGTACTCCCTCCACCACCACCCTCTGCCTTCTGCAGGGAAGCCAATTCTGAATCCACCTGGCCAAACTTCCCTGGATCCTATGCCTTCTGACTTTCTGAATAAGCCTACCGTGTGGAACCTTGTCAAATGCCTTACTAAAATCCATATAGATCACATCCACTGCACTACCCTCATCTATATGCCTGGTGACCTCCTCAAAGAACTCTATCAGGCTTGTTAGATGCGATCTGTCCTTCACAAAGCTATGCTGACTGTCCCTGATCAGACTAATCAGGTGCAAATCAATATTAGGGAAGTTAAAGTCACCCGTGATAACAACCCTGTTATTTTTGCACCTTTCCAAAATCTGCCTCCCAATCTGCTCCTCTGTATCTCTGCTGCTACCAGGGGGCCTGTAGAATACCCCCAGTAGAGTAACTGCCCCATTCCTGTTCCTGACTTCTACCCATATTGACTCAAAAGAGGATCCTGCTACATTACCCACCCTTTCTGCAGCCTTAGTAGTATCCCTGACCAGTAATGCCACCCCTCCTCCCCTGTTTCCGCCCTCTCTATCCCTTTTAAAGCACTGAAATCCAGAAATATTGAGAATCCATTCCTGCCCTGGTGCCAGCCAAGTCTCTGTAATGGCCACTACATCATAATACCATGTATGTATCCAAGCTCTCAGTTCATCAACTTTGTTCCTGATGCTTCTTGCATTGAGATACACACATTTCAACCCTACTACCTTACTGTCTTTACACCCTTTATTCTGCTTCTCTTTCTTCAAAGCCTCTCTATATGTTAGATTTGGCTTTACTCCATGCACTTCTTTCACTGCTCTATCGCTCTGGGTCCCATCCCCCTCACAAATTAGTTTAAATCCTCCCGAACCATGCTAGCAAACCTACCTGCAAGGATATTGCTCCCCCTCGAGTTCAGGTGCAACCCATCCAATCTGTACAGGTCCCACCTTCCCCAGAAGAGATCCCAATGATCTAAAAATCTAAAACCCTGCTCCCTGCACCAACTCCTCACCCACGTATTCAACTGCCATCTCCTCCAATTTTTACCATCACTGTCACGTAGCACTGGCAGCAATCCTGAGAACGCCACCCTTGAGGCCCTGTTCTTCAGCCTTCTGCCTAGACCTCATCCCTCTTCCTGCCTATGTCGTTGGTCCCAACATGTATCACGACTTCTGGTTGCTTTCCCTCTTGTACCAGGATGTCGTGCACCCGGTCAGAGACATCCCGGACCCTGGCACCCAGGAGACAACAAACCATGCGGGTGTCCTTCTCACGTCCACAAAATCTCCTGTCTGCTCCCCTGACTATAGAGTCTCCATTGACGACAGCTCTGCTCTTCTCCGTCCCACGCTTATGCACCACCGGGTCATACTCAGTGCCGGAGTCCCTGCCACCGTGGCTCACACCTGGTCGTTTGTCCCCGCCAACAGTATCCAGGACGGTAAACTTATTATTCAGGGGAATGGCTACAGGGGTGCTCTGCACTAACTGTCTGCTCACCTTCACTTTCCCCCCTCTGACTGTCACCCAACAACCTGCTTCCGACAGCCTAGGTGTGACTACCTTCCTGTAGCTCTCATCTATGACTGCCTCATTCTCCCTTATGAGTCCAAGATCATCCAGCTGCTGCTCCAGATTCCTTACATGGTCTTCCAGATCGCCCAGCTGTATGCACTTCTGGCAGATGTGACTCTGCAGGAGAGGGGAGTTCCCTCAAGACTCACAACTCATATGAGAGGCACATCACTGTCTCAGGAGACATTGTAAAAACTACTGCGAGCTAGCTTGTCCTCCGCCTCTTCTCGTCGAAGCCTCTCGAGTCAAAGCCTCAAAGCTCCACTCCTTCACTGGCCATTTCGCTTGAGCTATCCCTCTATTTATCTGTTTGAGCTTTTCAAAATGTTTGGTCACCTGACCTCGACTGCCCAATCAGCTGCTTTCTGCTGAGTCTTGAGCTATTCAAATCTTGACTGTCTAATCAACGGCTTTCTGCTGATCTATTCAAATCTTGATTGACTTGATTGCACAGACCAACTGCCAAAACTGCCAGAATCTCTCGAGTCAAAGCTCCAGTCCTTCACTGGCCCACTCACTCACTGGCTGCTTCGCATGAGCTATCCCTCTGTTTATCTGTTTGAGCTTTTCAAAATGGGGAAGTCAAGGATCCAGTTGCAGAGGAAGGTACAGAGGTCCACGTTTTGGAGCTTGTTGATTTAAAAACAGAGGGTATGGTTGTGTTGAATGCTGAGCTACAATCAATAAACTGAAGCCTAATGTAGGTATTGCTGTTGTCCAGGTGATCCATGGCCAAGTGGAGAGCCAGTGAAATTGCATCTAAGAATGGAGCGAAGATCTTTGCAGACATCAACAAAAATTCACACATAACGGGAGAAAATCAAAAATGGAGCTGCTGCTATTAGTCAAGCTCAATGCTGAGCAACTCCCCCCTCCTTTTTTCTTTCCGATCTCACACATTTTTCATTTTATCCCAGTCACTTTCTCATCCTCTCCTTCCTCTTAACACTATTTTTCTACTTTCAATCTTTACAACTGATACTGTCTTGGCAGCATCTGATCCACAATACCTCCACTTTGACATTCTCATCCTAAATTTAACAGCTAATTTAAACTACAGCTTCAGAATTAACTTTCTTGCACAAAAGCTTAAAATATATTCCTAGTCATGCTGGAAGCAATTTTCTAATGTTTTTAAGCCATGCCTTAACAAATAACTCCAATGTTTACAGATAATGCAGGCATTTAGCATTGCATTATCACAAGAACACAAGAAAGTAGGAGCAGAAGTAAACTACATGGCCCCTTAAGCTTGCCTTGCCATTCTGTATAATTATGGTTAATCTGTCACGGGCTTCAATTCCATCTCTGTGCCAGCTCCCCATAGACTCAAATCCATTTAAAATACTTATAATGAGCTAGCCTCTGCAATTCTGGGACAGAGAATTCCAGAGATTTGCTACCTTCTATGAAAAGAATCTCCTACATTCCTCAGTTTTAAGGCTGATTTGCCCTTTTAACTATTTGTTGCCCTGGCCTGCTAACATTTTGACGTTTGTACACAAGAATTCCTTTGTTCTTCACTCATTTGCAACATTTTTCCATTTAGTTTGTTTGCCTTTTGATTTCTCCCTCTGAAGTGCCTTAGTTTGCACTTTTCACTGTTTATATTCCATTTGCCAAATTTTTGCCCACTGCCTATTTACTTTTTTTTTGCAGTGTTATAATTCCTCATCATAGCTTTCCCTTCTACCTAATTTTGAGGGCCAAGAACTGACCCCTACTGTACTCCACTGTTTACAACCTTCAAACCTGAAAAGGGGATTTTAATTTCAATTTTCTTTTTTCTATGTGTTAGCCAATTTTCAATCCATGCTAACACATTTTCTCCAATATCTGAACTCTTAACTTGTGCAAGACCTTTTGTTAAAGTGCCATTTGTTTGTGGAGTTTGTGTAATACAAGCACAAACTCCCCCTGCATCTATTCTGCTTGTTATATCCTCAAAAAAAATAAGTAAATTTGTCAAAAATAATTTGCCTATCATGAAACCATGTGACTTGGTTTTGGTTTCCTAAGTGATCAGTGAATACTAAGCTAACTGGTCTATAGTTTCTTGTCTATTGCCTACCTGCCTGCCTTCCTTCCTTACTTCCTCCTTGAACAAAGCAATCTTATTTCCTGTCGTATAATCCGGTGGTACCTCCCAAAGTTCAGTGACATTTGGAAAAACTTCACCCAATGTGCCCACTGTCTCTGCAGCCATTTCCTTTAAAACCCTCTGTTACAGGCCTTTGGATCCTGGCAACTTGTCTATACTTAGTCCATGAGTTTTTATAATACCTTGTCCCTGGTGATTGGAATTCTTCCACATTTTGTCTTTTCCTCATTTCCTGATATATTTACACAGGTTCATGCTCTACAGGTCCCATATTAGTCATTCTCTTCTTTTTTACATATTCAGAGAAGCCTTTTACTGTTCATTTAATATTACAAGCAAGTTTCCCTCAAAATCCATTTTCTCCATGCAAGCTTTTTAATCATTCATTGCTGGCTCCTAAAAAAAATACCTAATCCTCTAGTCTTGGCGCTACTGCTTTGGAGGTCCTACTTTTAAAATCAATTGTATCCTTAACCTCCTTTATTAGTCATAGGTAGTTCCTCTTTCTCATGGAGTCCCTTTTCTTATTGGATAAATTTATGCTGAATCTGATGAATTAACTGTTAGATGTTTGCCACTGCTCATCAACTGACCTATTTCTTAACTTGTTTACTCAGGACACTCTCAGTTTCACAATAATGTGAAATTAGTTCAGAATTGTTTTTGGTGATGATGTTGTAAGACTACTAGTTCAATTGAAACTTAATGATCAAAAAATTGAATAATGTACCCTTGATGGTGCATATTGGCAGTTTCTAGGTCAGAGGATTGAGCACTTGAGCGCAGAATTAGCAAAACCTTTTGACTTCTAAGTAATTGGGATGCATCAGGACCAGTACATTTGGTCCAATCAAGCAGCTGCCCTAATTAGCTAGTTTCATGGAAATAGTTAAAAATGTATAAAAATAAGAAACTACCATTTAACCAAGTAACAAAATATACATTTAAATAAAATAACAGAACAAATTAGAACACTGTTAATACTAGTGGTTGTCCATTCTATTCAACGATGACAGGAAACCTGTATGGGAGAATTTGTAGAAAACCCATTGCACAAGGGCCTTGGAAGTCTGGGCCAGTGGTACAAGTAGATGTAATAATTGGAGTCTTCGCTGGTTGCAGTGGATGACCATGATTACTTCTGTGCCTCGTCATGCCCTTTGATTTCCACAGAGTATTGAGAACCCATCTTCCTGTCCGTTGGATCACACTATAGATCCCATCTGCCCAGTCCACCAGGGCTGACTTTTGCATGCTAGGACAGGCATATCCTTATCTCACTGGGGTATGAGACTTGTCGGCTATCCTCACCTGGCTTAGCTTGGCTGTTGAAGTGGTGTACCAGAGTGTGGCTTCTGGCACATGCAATCAGCTACTTGGAGCCACAGGGGAGAGCTGAATGTTAGGTGAGGACCAAAGGTAACATTTAAGGTAATTGGAGAAGATGGCAGCGCGACACAGCTTGCATGGCCACTCTGGTGAATAATATCTGTAATCTGTCAAGTAGGGTGCCGTGCACAACCCTGATGTGATGGAGACAGACGTGAGAGAACGGAGGAACATCTGGAGAAACTTCTGAAATGCCTTTTTTGCTGCCACTGTTACTGTGTGATCCGGAATCTCTGGAGGGGAAGACCCGGAATCCTCGGCTTTGCTTGTTGTTCGGCAGCTGGGATGGGGTCGAGGCGCTCAGCAGAGATGGTGCTCGGTGTCGAAGGGCTGGTCGGAGGCTCGAAGTTTTCGGATGGACTCAGGGTTGGCTGTGGTCGGGTGCTTCCAATGCATCGACAGTTGGGGGTTCATGGCAGAGAGTTTCTCCCTTCTGCTGCCTGCTATTGGGGACTATTGGGAGTCGATCGGAACTTTGAGTCTTTTTTTTACCGTTCCCATGGTCGGCTCTTTATCAAATTATGGTATTGCTTTGCATTGCTGTAACTATATGTTATAACTATGTGGTCTTGTCAGTGTTAGTCTTTGGTTTGTCCTGTTTTTTTTTGTGATATCACTCTGGAGGAACATTGTATCATTTCTTAATGCATGCATGCATTTCTAAATGACAATAAACGAGGACTGAGTGTCCTCATAATCTAAAACAAAATGTCAATACCTTAAAATTCTTTGTAGTTGCTAACTTGTTGAAAGAGTAAAATTGTTTCATTTTCACTTCCAGCTGTTTCAGGCATTTCTAAGCCTGACTGGGCAAAACAGTTCTGAATTGTCCTGTAAGACCATAAGACATAGGAGCAGAATTAGGCCATTCAGCCCATCAAGTCCCTCCACCATTACATCATGGCTGATCCCAGATCCCACTCATCCCCATACACTTGCCGTCTCGCCGTATCCTTTGATTCCTTGACCAGCCAGGCAACTATTCACCGCAGCCTGTGGCAGAGAATTTCACAGACTCACCACTCACTGGCTAAAAGAATTCTTCCTTACCTCTGTTCTAAAAGGTCACCCCTCAAATTTGAGGCTGTGCCCTCTAGTTCTGGATACCCCCACCATAGGAAACATCCTCTTCACATCCACCTTATCTAGTCGAAGCTACCATTTGTGTTTCTTTCTCGCATCCACAGGATTGCCTGTCTGTTCCCCTAACTGCTGCCACCCTCTTCAGTTCTCTAACACAGGGCCAGACACAGTGTCAGAGGCATGGCTTCTGTTTCTTCCCCCAGGTAGGTCGTAGCCCTGCCCCCAACAGCACTCAAAATGAAGTACTTATTGTTGAGGGGGACAGCTACAGGGGTGCTCTCCACTGTCTGACATCCTCCTTTCCCTCTCCTCTCCATTTATCTGTCTCCTGTCGTTCCTGTCTATCACTGCTTCACTTTCCCTGACAAGCTGAAGGTCATCAAACTGCAGTTCCAGTTCCCTAACATGGTCTCCGAGGAGCTGCATCTCGATGCACCTGGTGCAAATGTGGCCATCAGGGATGCTGGTAGTTTCCTAGAAATCCCACATCTGACACCCAGAACAGAACATTGGCTTGCCAGACATATTCCCTCTATTCTCTCTAGAGTTAATTCAGAAAAAAGTAAAAAAAAATAAGTAATGAACACCCACTTACCTTGCCTCTGCCTGTTCTCGCCGAAACCCCGTTGAGCCAAAACCTTACAACTCTGGCTCAGATTACTCCAATGATGACAGCTCCCCTAGACAGTACAGCTCTTTTATAGAGACTGGGTTTTTAAAGCTCTTCATTGGACCTGTGCGGGCACGCTTCTGTTGCGTCTGCGCAGTACTCCCGCCAAAAATTTCGTGCTGCTGTATCTCGCCAACTATCAGTGACAAAAGTCACTGCTTTTTGAACACAAACACACGCAACTGAAGCTATTTATTAACTTTGCTCTAAGCATGGTGTAGTGTCTTAACAGGCACTCAAGCATACATATCTGACGCTATTTAGAAACTGTTCAGCAGTATTCTGCCCCTATTTAGTATATAGTGCCCCCAATAAACAAAGGGAATCCAGTTGTTTTCTCGATTAGGTTTTGTTCTTTAAGAGTTGTCCCAAACGAGTGGCTAAACCAATTAACCAATGGCTCAATTAACCAGAATCCACTGTATTTACATATCTTCAGAATTGTCAGCAGACAGCATTCAACTGTTAGTGCAAAATAATATTAGTATACTGTTAGTTGTTGGCCTTCTTTCCTGTGAGGTTGAAAACCTGGATTCAAGTTGCACTCTAGAGACCTGAGAGCAAATAATCTGCTTTAAGATAAATGCAAAATTAAGATGATCCTGAACATTTGAAAGTGTAGTTATTAAGGTGATGAGGTGCAGGTTGGAGACTGCAGGTGCTGGAATATAGAGCAAGAAAATAATTTATTGCATGAAGTCGGCAGATGAAACAGCATCTCTAGAGGTATGGGAATGGTCAACATTTCTGGTCAGAGCATCGCACTAGGAAGATGGTTGGCTTTATAGTTTTGACAATTCCAGTATCACTTTTCTAAAGTAGAGCTTTATGTGTCGTTCTGCCATGCATTAGTGGTTCAATGCTAAAGTAGTTATACCAAAGCAAAATATGCTCAAAATCTGAAATAAACATGCAAAATACTGAAAATATTTCAGATGGAAACATCAATAGAAAAAGAAACTGGTAATAAAAAGGTTTTATTTACCTTATCAGAAAGGTTGTGGCCTGCTTGAGAGTTCACCTTTTTGTTTATTTCATTAAAACATGAATTTATTTCTTTGCTGCTTGTGATTCCTTGCCATGACCAAATTGGCGGCTACATTCTACCACATGATCAGTGACTGCATTAAACCTGCAACAGAGGAATGGCCCTTGGTTGGGAAATGCACATTTTCTTTACAAGTTAATAACGGAATTGCAAATGCACTATGTTTTCGATCCTGATATACAAGCATAGACTTTGCAGTATGCAATAGTTTGTGACTCTGGTCGTGAAGAAGGGTTCGAAGAAGTGTTATCCCCATAATAAAAATGTAGGGACTTGAGATGTATGTGCTGCTGCTATTCTGTTACCACCTTTCTGGTGGCCACTGAGATGTCCCTTGTGCATCTGTTCATTGAGAGATTTGAGTGGGCAATGTCCCTTGGTGAAGAAACCATTATTCATTCCATAGTAGTCACCCAAAAAGGAGATATCATTTTGAAGTTTTAAGATGATCAGCAGCAATCTGCTTGAAGTGTGCATTGTTGCATACCTTTGTCCATGTAAAACTTAACTTACGTATGTGCAGATCAATATAATAATTAGGAATCTGAGAAAAGTACAAACTCATAGAACATATACTCAGTGGCCACTTTACTAGGTACAGGGATGGAACCTGGTGTGGTCTTCTGCACGCCACTATTGTAACACGTTTGCATTTACTGTTGACCTTCCTGTCAGCTTGAACCAGACTGGCCATTCTCTTCTCACCTCTCTCATTAACAAGGTGTTTTCAGCCACGGAGCTGCCACTTACTGGATTTTTCCCCACCATTCTCTGTAAGCGCTAGAAACTTTGTGTGTGAAAATCCTAGGACATCAGCAGTTTCTGAGATATTCAGATCACCCTGTTGAGCAACAGCAATCATTCCACAGTCAAAGTCACTTAGATCACATTTCTTCCCTGTTCTGATGTTTAATCTGAATGACAACTGAACCTTTTGACGGTGTCTGTATGTTTTTATGCATTGAGTTGCTGCTACATGATTGGCTGATAAGACATTTACATTAACAAGCAGCTGTACCAATTAAAGTGCCTACTGAGTGTATCTCACTTCTTAGTTTGAAACTTTAATACTTATTCTCCATAACAAATTTTAGAAAATATCATCACTTCAATTTTTAAATGTGCTTTACTCTGAAGTCATAGGCTGAAAAATACAAAGTACTGTACTTAAATTAAAATCACTTATTTTAAAATTGTTTTGAAAATCCCAGTGAAAACCGAAATGCGAATCCTGATCAGCCTTGATGGAAGTTCTTGACACACCATACCTTCGCCTCAGTAGTCTGTCGGCTGACCAACCGACTACTCAGTTTTTCAACTTAGAACAATACTGGATGGGATGTTTTGCTGATGTTAATGCAAGTTTATACTAAACATCCCTATTTTATTTTTAAATTTAAAGATTTTAAAAACCTCAAGCAGGTCTCCCCTCAGCCTCTGATGCTGTAGGGAGAACATCCCAAGTTTGCCCAGCCTCTCCTTATAGGTCATACCCTCTGACCCAAGCAACATCTTGATAAATCACTTCTGTACCCTTCCTGTAATGAGGCGACCAGAACTGCACGCAATACTCCAAGTGAGGTTTTATACAGCCGCAGCATGACTTTCTTACCCTTATACCCTTGTACTAATGAAGGCAAGCATGATATACACTGCCTTTACCACCTTATTTACTTTCATAGCCACTTTCAGTGAACCATGGACTTGGTTCCAAGATCCCTTGGTATTATTGAAGGAGCCTACCATTAACTCTACAACCCCCGGGACCTCGCCTTTTGCTAGCGAAGGCACAAAGATCTTTGTCACAGCCTCAGCACTCTCCTCCCTTGCTCTTTTCAGTGTTCTAGTGTATATGTTACCAAGCAATGATTACTTGTCCACCTTAATGCTTTTCAGAAGACACAACACTGCCTGCTTAGAATCAAAATATCATACTGTTTTTTTGACCTCTCAAAGTGCAACACTTCACACTTGCCCTAGTTAAATTTCATTTGCCACTTCTCTGCCTATATACTGAATGTAACTGATCTGTACTCCTTTACATTTTACATTTCTCCACCAATCATGGTTGTCATCTGCAGATTTGCTAATCCACCCATTTACAGTGGATTCTGGTTAATTGGGCCATTGGTTAATTGGGCAGCCGCTTATTTGGGACAACTCTTAAAGAACAAAAACTAATGGAGAAAATAGCCATTATTTCCTTTGTTTCTTAGGGACACTGTTAGCTTAATTGGAGCAGGAGACTTGCCAAACCAACTAACTAACCAGTCTCATGCACATAAACAGTTTTAAATAGCATCAGTTGTGTGTATTGTGTTAAAAAAGCAGAGACTTTGTCTCTGATAGTTGGTGAGAAATAAGCAGTAAGACAATTAAGAACTGTTTTGCTCACTGCGGTTTCAAACATTCAGGCTTGGAGATGCAAGAAATGGCTGGGAGTGAAAATGAAACTATTTCACTGCTTCAACAAATTGTGAACTACAAAGAACTTGAAGGTATCTACAAAAATCTTGAATGTTACAATGAAAATAAATATTTGGAGGATGCAATTATGGAAGGCATTGTATGAAGGCAGTTCATCATCTGTATTAGGTGTTTGTGCTGACTTTGTTCATTTATAGACAATCGAACAAAAGTATACACTGGATGAATTGCTCAGTTGATAACTATTAGGAACTAATGCATAGTTTAACACTATGGTAGTTTTGGAATGTTCTGATTTGATCTGTATTTTAATTAAATACATAATTTCAATAGTTCAGTAGTTCCATTTAATATCAGAGAATGTATAGATCCTCACTCTCACACTCCACAAACATCCTCAAAGCAGAAGGAAAAAAAAACAGCTAAAGATTGAATGACAGGAAAAATGTAAGAATCCCAAACTCCCCCGCTCCCCCCTCCCATGCAGAAGCAGTGTCAACCCTCCCCTTCCCCCCTATTTATTCGAGCATTACGCATCAGCATTCCCACCACCCACCGTGCAAGCAACAACAAAGCCCCCAAAGAGATACCATGATTTACAGTACATCAAAAACAAACTGTTCACTCTTACATTTTCTACATCCTACAGGCAGTCTGTTTTACAAACAAAGGAAAGGTGATTGGGGAGACAATAGTTGCTATTTCAATGTTACAAGTCAGTCTGAAATATTGTTTTTTTATTTTGAGTTCCCTGACTCAAGAATTGGCAGCAAACTCTTCCTCACCATTGAGAGACAGAGAGAGAGATATTGATCGATGACCAAGTGCAGAGCCCTCCACAGCCACCCTTGCTATCTTTGATGTTTCGGCTCCCGCTACACTTCAATTTGCAACACCAGCGACAACTCGTCCACAGGGCCACGAAAGGCCCCGAAGTCGCTTGACTTTAAGCTGGGCCTGGACATATCAAAAGCATAGCCAATCAGCGAGCTCCAAGAATGGGGCACACTGTCATGCAGAACCACTGTTTTGAGTGTCGCTGGAAATCTAAGTTCCCGATATTTTTGTTATTTAGTTAAATGGTAGTTTGCCTTTTTTTTAATATACCTTTTTAGCTATTTCCATGAAACTTCGACTAATTGGGCCAAAATATACTGGTCCTGATGTGTTTCAATTAACTGGAATCCACTGTATATCACAAATGACAGAGGTCCCCGCACTGATCTTTTGTGAAACATAATCTGGTCACGGACTTCCTGCCAGAATAATGGCTGAGAAAAGCTACTGAGAAAAGGAGAAACTCTACTTCTCTATTTTCTATGGGCATGCCAGTTCTGAATACAAACTTGCAATTTACCTTGGATCCCATGCACCTTTATTTTCTGAATCTACTTCTCATGAGAGACCTTATCAAATGTGTTACTGAACTCTCTGTAGGTAACAACTCTTTATAGGTAACATCCACTGCCTTACCCTTATCAAGTACCCTTGTTACCTCAATAAACTTAATTGTTTATAAGGCACAACTTCCCCGGCACTGTTAAGTTGACTGTCCTTAAACAGGCCATGGCTTTCCAAATATGCATTAATCCTATCCATAGGTGTCCTTTCCAAATAGCTTCTCTACCATTGGCGTGAGGCTTATAAGCCTATGATTAACTGGATTAACCGCATTTCCTTTCCTGAACATTTCACAACATTTGTTATACTCCAGTCTTCTGGAATCTTATCCCTTCTACTATATAAAAGTACAGAAGGGATAAGTGGAGCAGCCATTGTCGGGAGCAGGACAGTGGTGAGCATAGAAGCGACAGGCTTCGGCTTGGAAGAGGCATTGACTCTGTGTAAAGCATCTGTTAAGGTTTCCTTTTTGTTTTTTTACCGCTTTAGATACTTTTGTGGGGGATGACCTCCAGGCAGAATGCCACAGTGACTGGGTTACAGGCATGGAGCATGTGTCCGTGATGCAGAAGGGAAAGAGAGAGAGAGGAAGCGAGCTGTAGTGATAGGGGACTTGATAGTGAGGGTAACAGACAGGAGATTCTGTGGATGTGAACGGGACATCCGGATGGTATGTTGCCTCCCAGGTGCCAGGGTCAGGAATGTCTCAGATTGCGTCCACACATTTTGGAAAGGGAAGGAGAGCAGCCAATGACATTGGTACCAATGACATAGGAAGGAAAAGCAATGAGGTCCTGAAAAGAGAATTTAGAGAGCTAGGCAGAAAGCTGAGAAGCAGGACCTCCCAGGTAGTAATTTCTGGACTGCTAATGGCAAGCACCAGTGAGGGTAGAAACAGGATGATTTAGCAGATAAATATGTGGCTGAGAAGCTGGTGCAGGGGGAAGGGCTTCAGGTTCTTTGATAATTGGGATCTCTTCTGGGGGAGGTATTACCTGTTCAAAAGTGACGGGTTGCACCTGAACCTGAGGGAGACCAATATTCTCGTAGGTAGGTTTGTTAGAGCTGTTGGGAAGGGTTTAAATTAACTTGGCAGGGTGGTGGGAAACTGGAGTGAAGGGACTCAGGAACGAACAGATGGTAAAAAAAAGTAAATATAGGATGTGGTCAGATTGTCAGGAAGGGCAGGCAGGTGATTGGACTCAGTTGCAGCCATCCGGCTGAGTATCAAATCATTAGGGATGCAGAGTCAGAAAGGACAGCAAATACGGTACTCAAGGTGTTGTATCTAAACGCACGTAGTATAAGAAATAAGGTGGATGATCCTGTTGCAATATTACAGATTGCCAGGTATGATGTTGTGGTCATCATTGAATCGTGGCTGAAGGATGGTTGCAGTTGGGAGCTGAATGTCCAAGGTTACACATTATATCAGAGGGATAGGAAGGTAGGCAGAGGGGGTGGTGTGGCTCTATTGGTAAAGAATGGCATCAAATCAGTAGAAAGATGTGACATAGGATTGGAAGCTGTTGAATCCTTGTGGGTTGAGTTAAGAAACTGCAAGGGTAAACGGACATTGATGGCAGTTATATACAGGCCTCCAAACAGTAGCTGGGATGTGGGCCACAGGTTACAACAGGAAATAGAAAAGGTGAGTCAAAAGGGCAATGTTATGGTAGTCATGGGAGATTTTAACATGCAGGTCAATTGGGAAAATCAGGTTTGTAGTGGGCCTCAAGAGAGTGAGTTTCTTGAATGCCTAAGAGATAGCTTTTTAGAGCAGTTTGTCATTGAGCCTACCGGGGATCAGCTATATTGGATTGGGTTTTATGTAATGAACCATAGACGATTAGGGAGCTTAAGGTAAGAGGACCCATAGGAACCAGTGATCACAACATGATTGTGTTCAACTTGAAATTTGATAGGGAGAAAGTAAAGTCTGATGTAGTAGTATTTCAGTGGAGTAAGGGAAATTACAGTGATATGAGAGAGAAGTTGGCCATAGTAAATTGGAAGGAACTGCTGGCAGGGATGTCAGCAGAGCTGCAATGGCATGCGTTTCTGGGGAAAATGAGGAAGGTGCAGGACAAATGTATTTGAAAAATGAAGAAATACACAAATGGTAAAGTAGTACAACCATGGCTGACAAGGAAAGTCCAAGCTATTGTAAAAGCAAAATGAAAGAGTGTACAACAAAGCAGAAACTACTGGGAAGATAGAGGATTGGGAAGTGTTTTAAAACCTCCAGAGAGCAACTAAAAAAAATCATTAGAAGGGAAAAAGATGAAATATAAAAACAGAAGTTTTTTCAAGTATGTTAAAAATAAAAGAGAAATGAGAGTGGATATAGGACCACTAGAAAATGAGGCAGGAGAAATAATAATGGGGGATAAGGAGATGGCTGATGAACTAAATGAATATTTTGCATCAGCCTTCACTGTGGAAGACACCAGCAGTATGCCTGATGTTGTAGTGTGCGAAGGAAGAGAGATGGGTGCAGTTACTATTAAAAGAGAGAAGGTGCTCAAAAAGCTGAAAGACCTAAAGGTACATAATTCACCTGGACCAGATGAACTGTACCCTAGGGTTCTGAAAGAGGTAGCTTTAGAGATGGTGATGGCATTAGAAATGATCTTTCAAAAATCATTGGACTCTGGTATGGTGCCAGAGGACTGGAAAATTGCAAATGTCAATCCACTCTTTAAGAAAGAAGGAAGGCAGCAGAAAGGAAATTATAGATCAGCTTGCCTGACCTCTGGTTGGGAAGATGTAAGAGTCAATTGTTAAGGATGAGGTGATGGAGTACTTGGCAACACAGGACAAGATAGTACAAAGTCAGCATGGTTTCCTTCAGGGAAAGTCCTGCCTGACATACCTGTTGGAATTCTTTGGGGAGATTATAAGTAGGATAGATAAAGGGGATGCTGTGAATGTTGTATATTTGGACTTCCAGAAGGCCTTTGACAAGTTGCCACACGTGAGGCTGCATACCAAGTTAAGAACCCATGGTATTACAGGAAAGATACTAACATGGTTAGAGCATTGGCTGATTGATAGGAGGTAGTGAGTGGAAATAAAAGGATCCTTTCTGGTTGGCTGCCAGTGACTAGTGGTGTTCCGCAGGGGTCGGTGTTGGGACAACTTCTTTTTATGCTGTGTATAAATGATTTAGATGATGGAATAGATGGCTTTGTTACCAGGTTAGCAGATGATACAAAGTTTGGTGGAGGGGCAGGTAGTGTCGAGGAAATGGGTAGGATGCAGAAGGACTTGGACAATGTTGGAAATTGCATGGTTATGCACTTTGGTAGTAGAAATAAATGTGCGGACTATTTTCTAAATGGAGAAAATCCAAAAATCTGAGATGTAAAGGGACTTGGGAATCCTTGTGCAGAACACCCTGAAGGTTAACTTGCAGGTTAAGTCGGTGGTGAGGAAGGCAAATGCCATGTTAGCAATGTCACGTGACCAGCAATAATGAATATCAATTGAGTCAGGTTTATAAAAACAAACAAACATTTATTAAATTCTGCTCAACAATAGCAAAAAATATTCAAACGACTAATTTAACTGGAAGTTAACTGCTATACGGCAACTCTGGACAGTTCTTAAAAAGGTAAATTCGAACACAGTTCTTAGAATGGTAAATTTGAAAGTCCAAGAGATTTATACAGTCAATTAGGAGAGACTTTCTTGAAGTAAAGAATTCCTCGAAGACGTGACATTACTGCAGATCCTAGCCGGAACCTGCCTTGTCCGCAGAATTCACGACGATGGAAATAAAACGGTTTGAAGGAACTGACCTTTTCCTCTGGAGAATAGACACTGCGCAATCCTAACTGCTTTAGCAGAGGATATCTCAAGATGTAGGTCTCTATTTCTTGAATGAAGATTCAATAAAGGTCGATCTCTCCAAAACCGCCGAACGATATCAGCTTTACTCAACTTGGCGAATTCCTGTACCTTGGTAAGGTCTTCGCTGTCCAGTACTGCTTACAATAGAAAGTAGAACTCCACTTTAAGATGAAACTGCGTCATAAGACGAATACGCAAGCATAACGGAGAATCTGACGAATTAAATAATGAACTGAGCTTAACATTCAACTGGAAAATCTAACTGCGTCACACCAGGGGTCTCCCCTTGTATACCTGGTGAGAACATGTCATCACGTGACCTCACATTGGTAGGAAAATTACATCATGTGACCTCCACAAGACCATTACATCATGCTCATCAGATACTCAATTACATCATGGTCATAAGACAGTCACAAGATACCCATGAGGTATGTAACAGCAATCATTTCAACAAGTCTAGAATACAAGAACAAGGAAATGATGCTGAGGCTTTATAAGGCACTGGTGAGGCCTCATCTTGAGTATTGTGAACAGTTTTGGGCCCCTCATCTTAGAAAGCATGTGCTGGCACTGGAGAGGGTCCAGAGGAGGTTCATAGCGATAAATCCAGGAATGACAGGGTTATCATATGAGGAACATTTGGTGGCTCTGGGTCTGTGCTCACTGGAATTCAGAAGGATGAGGGGGGTTTTCACTGAGACTTTTCGAATGTTGAAAAGCCAAGACAGAGTAGATGTGGAAAGGATGTTTCCCATGGTGGGAGAGTCTACATAGAACATAGAAAATAGAATAGAACAGCACAGTACAGGCCTGTTGGCCCACAATGTTGTGCCAACCCTCAAACCCTGCCTCCCATATAAGCCCCCACCTTAAATTCCTCCATATACCTGCCGAGTAGTCTCTGAAACTTCACTAGTGTATCTGCCTCCACCACTGACTCAGGCAGTGTATTCCACGCACCAACCACTCTCTGAGTAAAAAAC
Source organism: Mobula hypostoma (assembly GCF_963921235.1). Lineage (NCBI taxonomy): Eukaryota > Metazoa > Chordata > Chondrichthyes > Myliobatiformes > Myliobatidae > Mobula > Mobula hypostoma. The sequence goes on along the minus strand of NC_086116.1, from coordinate 3,590,551 downwards.
CTTCCTCTAATATCGCCCTTGAACTTCCCACCCCTTACCTCTTGTATTGAGCAGTGGTGCCCTGGGAAAGAGGCACTGGCTATCCACTCTATCCATTCCTCTTATTATCTTGTACACCTCTATCATGTCTCCTCTCATCCTCCTCCTCTCCAAAGAGTAAAGCCCTAGCCCCCTTAATCTCTGATCATAATGCATACCTTCTAAACCAGGCAGCATCCTGGTAAATCTCCTCTGTACCCTTTCCAATGCTTCCACATCCTTCCTATAGTGAGGTGACCAGAACTGGACACAGTACTCCAAGTGTGGCCTAACCAGTGTTTTATAGAGCTACATCATTACATTGCGACTCTTAAACTCTATCCCTCGACTTATGAAAGCTAACACCCCATAAGCTTTCTTAACTACCCTATCAACCTGTGAGGCAACTTTCAGGGATCTGTGGACATGTACCCCGAGATCCCTCTGCTCCTCCACACTACCAAGTATCCTGCCATGTACTTTGTCTTTCCAAAGTGTACTACCTCACACTTCTCCGAGTTGAACTCCATCTGCCACTTCTCAGCCCACTTCTGCATCCTATCAATGTCTCTCTGCAATCTTTGACAATCCTCTACACTATCTACAACACCACCAACCTTTGTGTCATCTACAAACTTGCCAACCCACCCTTCTACCCCCACATCCAGGTCGTTAATAAAAATCACAAAAAGTAGAGGTCCCAGAACAGATCCTTGTGGGACACCACGAGTCACAATCCTCCAATCTGAATGTACTCCCTCCACCACCACCCTCTGCCTTCCACAGGCAAGCCAATTGTCAATCCACCTGGCCAAACTTCCCTGGATCCCATGCCTTCTGACTTTCTGAATAAGCCTACCGTGTGGAACCTTGTCAAATGCCTTACTAAAATCCATATAGATCACATCCACTGCACTACCCTCATCTATATGCCTGGTCACCTCCTCAAAGAACTCTATCAGGCTTGTTAGACACGATCTGCCCTTCACAAAGCCATGCTGACTGTCCCTAATCAGACCATGATTCTCTAAATGCCTATAGATCCTATCTCTAAGAATCTTTTCCAACAGCTTTCCCACCACAGACTTAAGGCTCACTGGTCTATAATTACCCGGACTATCCCTACTAACTTTTTTGAACAAGGGGACAATATTCGCCTCCCTCCGATCCTCCGGTACCATTCCAGTGGACAACGAGGACATAAAGATCCTAGCCAGAGGCTCAGCAACCTCTTCTCTCGCCTCATGGAGCAGCCTGGGGAACATTCCATCAGGCCCCGGGGACTTATCTGTCCTAATGTATTTTAAGAACTCCAACACCTCCCCTCCCTTAATATCAACATGCTCCAGAACATCAACCTCACTTATATTGTCCTCACCATCATCAAGTTCCCTCTCATTGGTGAATACTGAAGAGAAGTATTCATTGAGGACCTCGCTCACTTCCACAGCTTCCAGGCACATCTTCCCACCTTTATCTCTAATCGGTCCTACCTTCACTCCTGTCATCCTTTTTTTCTTCACATAATTTAAAGGATGCCTTGGGGTTTTCCTTTACCCTACTCGCCAAGGCCTTCTCATGCCCCCTTCTTGCTCTTCTCAGCCCCTTCTTAAGCTCCTTTCTTGCTTCCCTATATTCCTCAATAGACCCATCTGATCCTTGCTTCCTAAACCTCATGTATGCTGCCTGCTTCCACCTGACTAGATTTTCCACTTCACTTGTCACCCATGGTTCCTTCACCCTACCATTCTTTATCTTCCTCACCTGGACAAATTTATCCCTAACATCCCGCAAGAGATCTCTGAACATCTACCACATGTCCATAGTACATTTCCCTGCAAAAACATCATCCCAATTCACACCTCCAAGTTCTAGCCTTATAGCCTCATAATTTGCCTTTCCCCAATTAAAAATTTTCCTGTCCTCTCTGATTCTATCTTTTTCCATGATAATGCTGAAGGCCAGGGAGCGGTGGTCACTGTCCCCCAGATGCTCACCCACTGAGAGATCTGTGACCTGACCCGGTTCATTACCTAGTACTAGATCTAGTATGGCATTCCCCCGGTCGGCCTGTCCACATACTGTGACTGGAATCCGTCCTGGACACACTTAACAAACTCTGCCCCATCTAAACCCTTGGAACTAACCAGGAGCCAATCAGTATTAGGGAAGTTAAAGTCACCCATGATAACAACCCTGTTATTTTTGCACCTTTCCAAAATCTGCCTCCCAATCTGCTCCTCTGTATCTCTGCTGCTACCAGGTGGCCTATAGAATACCCCCAGTAGAGTAACTGATCCCTTCCTGTTCTTGACTTCCACCCATATTGACTCAAAAGAGGATCCTGCTACATTACCCACCCTTTCTGTAGCTGTAATAGTATCCCTAGAAGTCTAGGACAAGAGGGCACAGCCTCAGGATTTAGGGGTGCCCTATCCGGAACAGATATGCGGAGAAATTTCTTTAGCCATAGGGTGGTGAATTTGTTGCCACAAGCAGCTGTGGAGGCCATGTCATTGGGTGTATTTAAGGCAGAGATTGATAGGTTCTTGATAGGACATGGCATCAAAGGTTACAGGGAGAAGACTGGGAAATGGGGTTGAGGAGGAGAGTTATAAAAAAGGATCAGCCATGATTGAATGGCAGAGCAGACTCGATGGGCCAGATGGCCTAATTCTGCTCCTATGTCCTATGGTCTGAACTTTGCCTGTTGCTAGCGAGAGCACAAAGATGTTTGTCATAGCCTCAGCTATCATCTCCCTTGCTCCTTTTAATATTCTAGGGTATACGTATATTATCAGGATCTGGGGACTTGATCCCAATGCTCCATCTTGATGCTTATGAGAAGACGCAATACTTCCTCCCCCTTTGTCAAAATGCCCTGGCACATTAGCATGTCCCACTCTGTATTCACTATCCGCAATCCTCCATGATAAGTACAAACAGAAGGTACTCACTTCATCCTCAGTTACGTGCTCTGACTTCAATCACAAATTCCTTCCTTTATGCTTCACTGGACTTTGTCTCCTTAGCTATCTTATTTTTCTTAATTCAAGTAAATTGCAGGGACTGGCTTTGTGCATGGCAAGTCATGTTGACCAATCTATTGGAGTTTTTCGAGGAGGTTACCAGGAAAGTGGATGAAGGGAAGGCAGTGGATATTGTCTACATGGACTTCAGTAAGGCCTTCGACAAGGTCCCGCATGGGAGGTGAGTTAGGAAAATTCAGTCGCTAGGTATACATGGAGAGGTGGTAAATTGGATTAGACATTGGCTCAATGGAAGAAGCCAAAGACTGGTAGTAGAGAATTGCTTCTCCGAGTGGAGGCCTGTGACTAGTGGTGTGTCACAGGGATCAGTGCTGGGTCCATTGTTATTTGTCATCTATATCAATGATCTGGATGATAATGTGGTAAATTGGATCAACAAATTTGCTGATGATACAAAGATTGGAGGTGTAGTAGACAGCGAGGAAGGTTTCCAGAGCCTGCAGAGGGACATGGACCAGCTGGAAAAATGGACTGAAAAATGGCAGATGGAGTTTAATACTGACAAGTGTGAGGTGTTGCACGTTGGAAGGACAAACCAAGGTAGAACATACAGGGTTAATGGTAAGGCACTGAGGAGTGCTGTGGAACAGAGGGATCTGGGAATACAGATACAAAATTCCCTAAAAGTGGCGTCACAGGTAGATAGGGTCGTAAAGAGAGCTTTTGGTACATTGGCCTTTATTAATCGAAGTATTGAGTAGATAAGAGCTGGAATGTTATGATGAGGTTGTATAAGGCATTGGTGAGGCCGAATCTGCAGTATTGTGTTCAGTTTTGGTCACCAAATTACAGGAAGGATATAAATAAGGTTGAAAGAGTGCAGAGAAGGTTTACAAGGATGTTGCCGGGACTTGAGAAACTCAGTTACAGAGGAAGGTTGAATAGGTTAGGACTTTATTCCCTGGAGCGTAGAAGAATGAGGGGAGATTTGATAGAGGTTTATAAAATTATGATGGGTATAGATAGAGTGAATGCAAGCAGGCTTTTTCCACTGAGGCAAGGGGAGAAAAAAACCAGAGGACATGGGTTAAGGGTGAGGGGGGAAAAGTTTAAAAGGAACATTAGGGGGGTGCTTCTTCACACAGAGAGTGGTGGGAGTATGGAATGAGCTGCCAGACGAGGTGGTAAATGCGGGTTCTTTTTTAACATTTAAGAATAAATTGGACAGATACATGGATGGGAGGTGTATGGAGGGATATGGTCCGTGTGCAGGTCAGTGGGACTAGGCAGAAAATGGTTCGGCACAGCCAAGAAGGGCCGAAAGGCCTGTTTCTGTGCTGTAGTTTCTATGGTTCTATGGTTCTAAGTATAAAACACTTTGGGATTCTCTGTGCTCCTGCTCACCAAGGACACTTAATGGACCCTTTTGGTCTTCCTACTCCCTTGCTCGTGCACTTCCCTGCTATCTTTATACAAGGCTTCATGATTGTATATTGTCATTCTTCAGTACACAAGTGTAAAGGAGAACAAAATGATTGTTACGCTGGACACAAACAAGAGAAAATCTGCAGATGTTGGAAATCCAAGCAACATGCACAAAATGCTGCAGGAACTCAGTAGGCCAGGCAGCATCTATGGAGAAAAGTACAGTTGACGTTTCAGCCCGAAACATCAACTGTACTTTTCTCTGTAGCTGCTGCCTGGCCTGCTGATTTCCTGCATCATTTTGTGATTGTTACTCAGGATCCAGCAAGAAAAAAACCGATTAAACATAACGAACACAAAAAAATCCCGCAATTAATATAAAAGCAATCCTACAAAACACGATGTCACAATGTATAAATGACTATGGCTACATAAACATAACATTAGTTTATATACTGTATGTACATCAAGTGATGCTAGTTGTAGGAGTATCTCTACATAAGCTGACTGCAATGATAAAGTGCCAAAGTTAGCGTTGGTATGAGGAACTCTTCTAGGTAGCAGCAGGACATATTAAAACACAGTAGGACAGAGACTGTATCAGTGCAGCTACTCCACAAGGGCCCAGTCTAATTTTAGTTTCCTAAACCTTGTATCTGCTTCCTTTTTTCTTCCTTCCTGACTGAATTTGGAACCTCTTGGGTCATCCATCCTTACCTTACCATTCTTGTCCTAGCTCCTTATAGGGACATGCCAATTATAAATTCATATCAGCTGATATTCAGACAATTCCCACGAGTCAGTCTTGGACTTGTCTGATAGCACTGCTCCCAATCAGTGCTGCTTAGCTCCTGTCTAATCTTGTTGTAATTTGCCTTCCCCCAATTTAGTATCTTTCTATATGAACCAATTTTATCATTACTCATAACTGCCTTAAAACATAATAGCTGTGGTCATTATTTCCCAAATGTTCACCCACTCTCAAGTCTGTCACCCGGCCTAGTTTATTTCCCAAAACTGGGTCTAGTAATTTCTCTCATCTAGTTGGGCACTCCACTTATTGTTTTAAGAACCCTTCTTGGATGCACTGAAGAAAGCCCACTCCATCTAAGCTTCTTGAAGTAAGCAAGTTCGAATCAATACAGGGGAAGGTAAAAGTCCCCCACTACAACAACCCTGTTGTTTCTGGGTCTTTCCATAATCTGTCTACATACCTGTTCCTCTCTTGCTGTTTATTGGTGTCTTATACTGTAACCGCATCTGTGTACAGGCAGTCCCCGGGTTACGAACAAGTTCCATTCCTGAGTCCGTCTTTAAGTTGGATTTGTACTTAAGTCGGAACAGGTACATCTGGTATTATTTAACGTCAGTTAGTCAAACGTTTATCTTAGTATATAGTATATATTTGACCTTTCTATGCATATAAAACACTTAAGAAACATATGTATTTCAGTAACTAAATCAGTGCATTGCTTAGTAATAATTATAGCTTTCATCGTGGCAGGGCCTTTCACATGCTCCATTATTTTCGCTTTTCCAATGACTGATGGCGTTTCATCTCTTTCCGATCGCTTTATTATTTCCACTTTATTTTCAATCATGATCATTTTTCCATCAACGGAACAGAAACACTGCGGATTCAGCAACAGCGCAGCGGGTCCTGACCTGAGCTCCCCTGGGTCCTAAAGTCACCCGCACTGAGGCAGGTTAATTGGGACAAGTGCTGACTGGAAAAGGGTGGGGGGGCGGGGTCAGGGTGAATCTTGCAAAGAAAAATTTAAGCCAAATACAAAGTTACACACTCAACACAGTGTTAACGGCAACAACTTAAAATGGCGGATGGCGCCATGATCTGACTTAAAATGGCAGACGGTGATCTCCTTCCTCCGTTTGTAAGTATGAGTAGTTAGTAAGTCGGACGTTCGTAACTCGGGGACTGCCTGTAATTGCACCTTTCTTATTTTTGAGCTTCACCCAAATGCCTTTTGTGGATGAGCCTGCAGTATGTCTTCTCTTCATGCTGCTTTGACTTTCTCCTTATCTGTAGTGCAACCTCCCCATTTCTTTTATGTTCCCCACTACCCTCCCATCACATTTAAAATGGTGAATGTCTGTCCTATCTTTCTCTGTAATGAAAGTGACGTCCTAATTCCATGCACTATGTTCATTCTCTGTACCTATAATACTCATATCATTGCAATAAACACATTTCAGTCCATCGGTCGCACAGCTTATTAGCCTGTCCTTTCGTCTTGCTTGTCATACCATGTCTATTGCTCTCATCCCTACCACGTATTGCATGCTGTGTGGTTCCCAACTGTAATTCCGTGGTTCATATTTTTACTGTTATGCTGTATATATTTCATTTTACAGCAGTTCTGTAAGAGTAGCTTGTTTTTAGCTTACTCCATTTTCAGCTTGTTTGGGTTATTGCTGAAGATAAGAGATGAGGATGGTCAAATTTAGGGGAGGTTTCTCTGGTGAGGGACACTAAGGTTGAGCTTGGGGCTTTTGTACGAGAGGAGATGAAGAGGGAAGATGCAGGAGAGAAGAGGTAGTACAATTCGACCTGGAGCAAGACCGTGATTTGACGAAGCCCGGGTGATATTGATTGAGGATTGGTGACTTGGAGAAACTGTGAGCTCCAACTTGTGCACATGAGGCTGTTTCATTAAAATGGGCCTTTTTCTTTTTTTTGTTCTTTACTAACCCTTTAGTCAGATTAAGATCATAAAGATAATCTTTTAATCATATGAGGTGTACTGTCTGTTATTTCGTGGCACCAACTTGTAACAGGGTAGCAAATTACACAGCGTCCACACAAACAGTGGTTTGGGGTGGGAGCACACCTCAGTCTCACCAGTTTGGTGGGGCCGGAGGTTGTCTTCCCTAGACTTCCGCAGCCAAGGAAACGAGAGGGCTTCATTGTAGGAGTATCATCGGGGATCATTTTCCTTGGATGCCTGATGTGTTTAAGTCTGCGCTAAACTTGTCTGGTAAAGTGATTACGATACGTGGTTATGGATGCTGCAGGAGTTGGGTGGTGGTATGAATCCACAGGGTTACTGGTAACAAATGCATGTGTATTGAGTGGGGTAGACATTCATATTCCCGATGAATTGTTAATTCAAACTTTAAGTACTGTTAAAGCAGTACGAGCAGTTACGATTGTGGAGTGGAGGTTTGATAAAATGGTGGGCAAAGACTTTGTTTTAGTTCAGACTAGCGCTGACATAATGGTGGTGGAACTGCCTGGGACTATTGGAGTCCTGGGAGAGCGGGCTCCATAGGCCATCCATACTTTCCAGGAAGAGGAGAGTGTGGGAGAGCAGGCTGAATTGAAAGCCGAGTCTTCCTTAGTTGGGGGTGGAGACTTCAGAGACAGGTTGCTCTCATTTCTGCAGAGTGAGAGGAAGGAGTGGTCTCATTTGAAATGTCTAATAAGTGCCCCAGTGAAGAGTGAGGCTTCTGAGTTGATATCAGCCCTTACCTCTCTGGTGAATAAATGGCCCAGTGCCCAGACAGAGGTTCCTCACTATTGAAAGCTGAGAAGGTTCTCAGGTGAAGCCCACCCCTGAATTTGAAGAGGAATATGAGACTTGGGCAGAGCAGAAGTCTTGGGCAGAAGCAGATGTTAGGTGATGTAAAAAGACAGTGATTTGTTGAGAGTTTGAGAGGCCGAGCTGCTGATGTAGTGAGATCTGGAAAGACACAGAACCCCTTTGCTACCTCTGTGGACACATGCAAGCGGTAGAAAATGTGTTTGGCATGATGGGAAGCCCAGTAGAGCTTATGACGAGATTTCAGGACATGTTTCAGGAGAAGGGGTAGTCGCTTTCTGCCTACATTTTTCTGCTAGATAGACAGCTGAATTGCTTGCTGTGTAGAGAGGCCATTCAAACTGCTGAGGTGTATCAGTTAAGAATGGACCAAATAGCGAAAGGTGCCGAGTCCCAGGACCTGACCGCATGGGGTCTCTGACTGTCTCATAATATGTGCCACCCTCTCTCGTTTGTTGAGCTGATCAGAGAAGAGAGAAGAAGAATGTATCGGAGGTGCAGAGGGAGCTCAGTCAGCTGGGTACTGTCCTCAGTAGTAGCGGCTGTGCTGAAGTAACCACGGATAGCCCACCCCAGGGAGTGGTACAAGAGATTGTGGCAGAGTTGAGAACAGAGATGTTCCGGTTGTTACCAGTGGGCGCGGCCACCCCGTACGGTAGAGCTGATAGTGGGGCGTACCCCCTAAGGGGACAGACTATGCAGAGGGCTGCTGGTGACTAGGGTCCCGCGAGAAAGGGAGTGGCTGGTATTGTCTGTTATAACTGTGGTGAGGAGGGACACTTCAGGCAGGAGTGTGAACGACGGGAAACCCGAAGCAGAGAGAGATGTCAGGAAACTTGGAAAAGACCCAGTGAGGAAACAGCCTGGCGTCTTGGGGGAACACGTTCCCAGCAACATATCAAGGAACACCCTAAAGCAAAAATCCCTAATCTTGAAGGCCAAGCTTCAGTGTATCATTACAGACAGGAGGGTGTTTATGCTAGAGCCATTCTTGACACAGGGTTGCAGTTCGCTTTGCTGTATCATTCGTTTTGCAACCGGTATTTAATGCATTTACCATTGACGCCACTCAGTGCGCTGGACATGTGGTGTCTAGTGCGAGTGATTATCCATATGATGGTTACTTGTCAATGATGCTGGAGTTTTCAGAGGCAGATGTGGGAGTAGCTGAGGTCCTTGGTACATTAGCGCTGCTTTGTCTGGACCCCCGTTGAGAAGGGCAGGGAAGGGTGGGGACATACTCCTATTGTGAATAGGGAGCCTGCAAGGAGAGAGTTGGAGAGAGCATTCTGAAAAATTGTCCATTTACCTGGTGTTTCAAGTGCTTTTGAGGAAGTGCGTGGCCGCACTGGGCTGGATAATGAGCTTAGATGAGGGACTGTATGGTTCACCCAGTTAAAACCAGTCATGTTACGGCCTGGGGAAGTAGCGAGAGTGATGGGAAATCTCAAATTTCCTGGAATGCCTGAGGTCAAGGCCCTCGTGGTGGATGCTCCGGAAAACCACAAAGAGGATTCAGGCTTACCTGCTGGGGTAGTGGTGAGGCCCGAACTCGAACTGCAGAAGCCCTCAATTGTACAGGTGAACAGGATGACAGTGATTGTCAGGAACACTACGAAGAGGGTAGTCACCTTCAAGTGCGGGATGCCCCTGGCACACCTCTTCCTGGTGACGGTAATGTCGAGTGTCCCTGTGAGACAAACTGGGGAGAAACTCTCTCCAAAAAAGTGAAAGTTGACTGCTGAGTCATTCAACTTTGGGGACTCCCTGGTACCTGCAGGTGGGAAGATAGAGAAGATGTTGGGTTGGGTTGATAGAGAAGATGTTAAAACTGGAAGATATCTTTCAAAGAGCACTTGCTACACCACCTGGGTGACAGAGAACACTCCTTTCAGAGAAAGGTTGCAGCGACTGGCACCTGCAGAGGTGGAAGACGATCGGTAGCACTTGTGGAAGCTGAAGGAAGCTGAGATCTTCACTGAGTCCAGAAGCCCCTATGTGTCCCCAATAGTAGTGGCCAGGAAGAAGTATGGGAAGTTATTTCTTCAGCGGTTTGATCGAGGCACAACTGTGCAAGCGTGTGGACATCAGCCAGTTAGAACAGCGAGAAGAGTTTAAAAGGGGCAGCTTTATAGAGCAGATGTTGGAGGAGTGGGCGATGGAGTGGATGGAGACAGAGTAGGAAGGCTTTGGCTCAACGGGGCTTGTGCATTAACGGGTCGAGGCGAGGTAGGTTGCCTGTGTAGAATACATACAGGAAGTAGAATACAGGCAGTGAGGCCGGTGTTCTGTGCTTAGTGTCAGATGTGGGAAGTCTTGGAGACTTCCAGCCTCCTGAACGGCCACATCTGCACCAGGTGTGTCGAGCTGCAGCTCCTTAGGGACTGCATTAGGGAACTGGAGATGCGGCTCAATAACCTTAGTCTGGTCGGGGAGAGTGAGGAGATGATAGAGAGGAGCTATAGGCAGGTACTAACACCGGAGACTCGGGAGACAGATAAGTGGGTAACAGTCAGGAGAGGGAAGGGCAAGAGTCAGATGCTAGAGTACCCCTGTGGCTGTCCCCCTAAACAATAAGTACTCCTGTTTGAGTACTGTTGGGGGGGGGTGGGGACGCAGACAGCCTACCTGGGGGAAGCAGTTGTGGCCGCGCCTCTGGCACAGAGTCTGGCGCTGTGGCTCAGAAGGGTAGGGAAAAGAAGAAGATGGCAGCAGTGATAGGGGACTCCATAGTTAAGGGGGTCAGACAGGCAATTCTGTAGATGCAGGAAAGAAACATGGATGGTAGTTTGCCTCCCAGGTGCCAGGGTCCGGGATGTTTCTGATCGTGTCCATAATATCCTGAAGTGGGAAGGAGAACAGCCAGAGGCCGTGGTGCATATTGGTACAAATGACATAGATAGGAAAAGGGAAGAGGTCCTGAAAACAGACAACAGGGAGTTAGGAAGGAAGTTGAGGACCTCAAAGGCAGTCATCACAGATTATTGCCTATGTCACGTGACGGTGAGTATAGGAATAGAATGAGGTGGAGTATGAATGCGTGGCTGAGGGATTGGAGCAAGGGGCAGAGATTCAGATTTCTGGATCATTGGGACCTCTTTTGGGGCAGCTGTGACCTGTACAAAAAGGACGGGTTGCACTTGAATCCCAGGGGGACCAATATCCTGGCGGGGAGGTTTGCTAAGGCTATTGGGGAAAGTTTAAACTAGAATTGCTGGGGGGTGGAAACTGAACCGAAGAGACTGGGGAAGAGGCGGTTGGCTCACAAATAGAGAAAGCTTGGAGACAGTGTGTGAGGGGGGATAGAGAAGGAACGCGCTCAGACCGACAGTTTGAGATGTGTTTACCTTAACGCATGGAGTATTGTGAACAAAGTGGGTGAGGCTTAGAACGTGGATCAGTATTTGGAGCTATGATGTGGTGGCCATTACAGAGACTTGGATGGCTAAGGGACAGGAATGGTTATTTCAAGTGCTGAGTTTTAGATGTTTCAGAAAGGACAGGGGGGGAGGCAAAGGGGGTGGAGGCGTGGCACTATTGATCAGAAATAGTGTCACAGCTGCAGAAAAGGTGGACATCATGGAGGGATTGTCTGCGGAGTCTCTGTGAGTGGAAGTTAAGAACAGGAAGGGGTCAAGAACTTTACTGGGTGTTTTTTATAGGCCACCTAATAGTAACAGGGATATCGAGGAGCACATAGGGAAACAGATCCTAGAAAGGTGTAATAATAAGAGTTTTCATGGTGGGAGATTTTAATTTCCCAAATATTGATTGGTATCTCTCGAGAGCAACGGGTTCAGATGAGTTGGAGTTTGGTAGGTGTGTTCAGGAAGGTTTCTTGACACAATATGTAGATAAGCCTACAAGAGGAGAGGCTGTACTTGATTTGGTATTGGGAAATGAACCTGGTCAGGTGTCAGATCTCAGTGGGAGAGCATTTTAGAGATAGTGATCACAATTCTGTCTCCTTTACAATAGCATTGGAGAGAGATAGGAACAGACAAGTTAGAAAAGCGTTTAATTGGAGTAAGGGGAGGTGTGAGGCTATCAGGCAGGAAGTTGGAAGCTTAAATTGGGAACAGATGTTCTCAGGGAAAAGTACAGTAGAAATGTGGCAAATGTTCAGGGGATATTTGCATGGATTTCTGCATAGGTATGTTCCAATGAGACAGGGAAAGGATGGTAGGGTACAGGAACCGTGATGTACAAAGGCTGTTGTAAATCTAGTCAAGAAGAAAAGAAAAGCTTATGAAAAGTTCAAAAAAAAACTAGGTAATGATAGAGATCCAGAAGATTATAAGGCTAGCAGGAAGGAGCTTAAGAATGAAATCAGGAGAGCCAGAAGTGGCCATGAGAAGACCTTGGCAGACAGGATTAAGGAAAACCACAAAGCATTCTACAAGTATGTGAGGAGCAAGAGGATAAGACGTGAGAGAATAGGACCAATCAAGTGTGACAGTGGAAAAGTGTGTATGGAACAGTACAGGATAGCCGAGGTACTTAATGAGTACTTTGTTTCAGTATGCACTATAGAAAAGGATCTTGGCGATTGTTAGGATGACTTACAGCGGACTGAAAAGCTTGAGCATGTAGATATTAAGAAAGAGGATGTGCTGGAGCTTTTGGAGAGCATCAAGTTGGATAAGACACCAGGACCGGATGAGATCTACCCCAGGCTACTGTTGGAGGCGAGGGAGGAGATTGCTGAGCCTCTGACGATGATCTTTGCATCATGAATGGGGATGGGAGAGGTTGCAGAGCATTGGAGGATTGTGGATGTTGTTCCATTATTCAAGAAAGGGAGTTGAGATACCCCAGGAAATTATAGACCAGTGAGTCTTACTTCAAGTGGTTGGTAAGTTGATTGAGAAGATCCTGAGAGGCAGGATTTATGAACATTTGGAGAGGCATAGTATGATTAGGAATAGTCAGTATGGCTTTGTCAAAGCCAGGTCGTGCCTTACGAGCCTGATTGAATTTTCTGAGGATGTGACCAAACACATTGATGAAGGAAGAGCGATAGATGTTGTGTATATAGATTTCAGCAAGGCATTTGATAAGGTACACCATGCAAGGCTTATTGAGAAAGTATGGAGGCATGGGATCCAAGGGGACATTGCTTTGTGGATCCAGAATTGGCTTGCCTACAGAAGACAAAGATTGGGTGTAGACGGGTCATATTCTGCATGGAGGTTGGTGATCAGTGGTGTGCCTCAGAGATCTGTTGTGGGACCCCTACTCTTTGTGATTTTTATAAATGACCTGGTTGAGGAAGTGGATGGATGGGTTAGTAAATTTGCTGATGACACAAAGGTTGGGAGTGTTGTGGATAGTGTGGAGGGCTATGAGAGGTTACAACAGGACATTGATAGGATGCAAAACTGGGGTGAGAAGTGGCAGATGGAGTTCAGCCCAGATAAGTGGGAGGTGGTTCAGTTTGGTAAGTCAAATATGATGGCAGAATATAGTATTAATGGTTAGACTCTTGGCAGTGTAGAGGATCAGAGGGATCTTTGGGTCTGAAGCCATAGGACACTCAAGGCTGTTGTGTAGGTTGACTCTTCAGAAGGCATATGGCGCATTGGCCTTCATCAATCGTGGGATTGAGTTTAGGAGCCGAGAGGTAGTGTTGCAGCTATATTGGACCCTGGTCAGACCCCACTTGGAGTACTGTGCTCAGTTCAGGTTGCCTCACTACAGGAAGGATGTGGAAACCATAGAAAGAATGCAGAGAAGATTTACAAGAATGTTGCCTGGATTGGGGAGCATGCCTTATGAGAATAGGTTGAGTGAACTGGGCCTTTTCGGCTTGGAGTGACGGAGGATGAGAGGTGACCTGATAGAGGTGTATAAGATGACGAGAGGCTTTGATCATGTGGATAGTCAGAGGCTTTTTCCCAGGGCTGAAATGGCTAGCATGAGAGGGCACAGTTTTGAGGTGCTTGGAAGTGGGTACAGAGGAGATGTCAGGGGTAAGTTTTTTTACAGAAAGTGGTGAATGTGTGGAATGGACTGCTGGCGACACTGGTGGAAGTAGATACGATAGGGTCTTTCAAGAGACTCCTAGATATGGAGCTTAGAAAAATAGAAGGCTATGGGTAACCCTGGATAATTTCTAAGTTAAGGACATGTTCGGCACAGCTTTTTGTGCCGAAATACTTGTATTGTGCTGTAGGTTTTCTCTGTTTCTATGTATGGATGTGTGGACTGTAGGACTCTGAATAGGCGTACCATCCCCGACCAGTATACGGTCCCGAGGATCGAAGATGTGCTGGCCTGTCTGAGTGGTGCGAAGTGTTTCAGTGTGCTGGGCTTGAGGAGTGGGTATTACCAGATCCTTTTAGGTTTCAACTCTAAAACATAGAAGATACAAAATTACAACACAGTAAAGGTCCTTTGGCCCACATTGTTCCTACCTTCCAGCCCTCTCTAAGATCATTACTTCCTAACATAGTCCTACATTTTTCTTTCCACATGCCTATCTAAGAGTCTCGTAAATGTCCCTAATGTATCTGCCTCTACCACCCCTCTGTGTAATAAAAAAAACTTACCTCTGTCATCCCCCTATACTTTACTTTAACGATTTGCCTCCTCATATTAGCCATTTCTGCCCTGGGAATAAGTCTCTGTCTATCCACTTGATCTCTGCCTCATATCTTGTACATATCTTTCAAGTCACCTCTCATCCTCCTTCACTCAAAGAGAGGAACCTTAGCTCACTAAATGATTTTGTTAAGACATGCTTTTTAATCCAGACAGAATCCTTATAAACCACAAACATTAGAAAATCTGCAGATGCAGTCCTGATGAAGAGTCTCGGCGTGAAACATTGACTGTTTACTCTTTTCCGTATAAGCTGCCTGGTCTGCTGAGTTCCTCCAATATCTTGTGTGTGTTACAGCATCCTAGTAAATCTTGTCAGCATCCACTTTAAACTTCTACATTCCTCCTATAATGAAACAACCTGAACTGAACAAGTGTGGTTTAATCAGGGTTTTAATAGAGCTATGACGTTATCTCGCAACCCTTGAATTTAATCCCCTGAATAATGAAGGCCAACACACCAGAAAGTTTGGTTCACAAGGTGGTGGACAGTGGAAAGGTAAAAGGACAAATGTCACTCCACTCTTTAAGAAGGGAGGAAGACAAATGAGGAAAGAGAGGAAATTATAGGCCAGTTAGCCTAACCTCCATGGTTGGGAAAGCTTCAGGGTATGTGGAGATTAATGATACAAATAAGTTAAAGTCAACATGGTTTCTGTGAAGGGAAATCTTCCTGACAAAGCTGTTAGAATTCTTTGAGGAAGTAACAGGCAGGGTGGACAAGGGAGAGGCAGTGGATGTCATTTACTTGGATTTTCAGAAGGCATTTGATAAGGTGCCATGCATGAGGCTGCTTAACAAGATAAAATCTATGGCATTGCAGGAAGGATACTGACAAGTTTAGAGGAATGGCTGACAGGCAGGGAGCAGCGAGTCCATTTTCTGGGATCTTTTCTGGTTGGCTGCCAGTGGTTAGTGGTGTTCCTCAGGGGTCAGTATTGGGACCGCTACATTTCACATTGTTTGTCAGTGATTTAGATAATGGAGTTGATGGCTTTGTGGCAAAATTTGCAGATGATAGGTGGAGGGGTAGGTAGCGCTGAGAAAGTAATGTGATTGCCGCAGAATTTAGACAAATTTGAATAATGGGCAAAGAAAAGTGGTGGATTAGATTAGATTAGATAATGAGGACACGCAGTCCTCTTTTATTGTCATTTAATAATGTATGCATTAAGAAATGATACAATATTCCTCCAGTGAGATATCACAGAAACACAGGACAAACCAAGACTGAAAAACTGACAAAAACCACATAATTATAACATGTAGTTACAGCAGTGCAAGCAATGCCATAATTTGATGACGAACAGGCCGTGAGCACAGTAAAAAAGTTCAAAGTCTCTCGAATGTCCCACATCTCACGCAGACGGGAGAAGGAAGAAAACTCTCCCTGCCATACCCGACCACAGTCCGACTCTGAGTCGTCCGAAAACCTCGAGCTCCAACACCGAGCACCATCTCTGCCAAACGCTTCGACCCCTGCCCCGGTCACCAGCAGCAGGCAAAGCCAAGGATTTTGGGACCTTCCCTCCGGAGATTCTCGATCGCACAGTAGCAGCGGCAGCGAACTGGGCATTTCTGAAGTTACTCCAGATGGTCCTCCATGCTTCTCACGGCTGTCTCCATCAAATCAGAATTGTGCACGGCCCCTACTTAACAACTACAATATCATTTCACTGGAGCGGCTACGCATGCTGCGTTGCGCTGCCATCTTCTCCTCCCTCCCTCCTATATAGACCAGAGCAGAGGAACTCTGCAGGTCGAGCTACATCTATGGAATACAGTGTTGGGAAATATATGATAATACATTTTGGTAAAAGGAACAATGGTGCAGACTATTACCTAAATGGGGAAAAGATCCAAACATCAGAAGTGCAGAGGGACTTAGGAGATCTTGTGCAGGGCACCCAAAAGGTTAATTTACAGGTTGAGTCTGTGGTAAAGAGGGGAAATGCGATGGTGGCATTTATTTCAAGGGGAATAGAACATAAAAACAAGGAGATAATACTGAGCCTTATAAGACACTAGTCTGGCCACGTTTGGAGTATTGTCGCAACATACATCAAAGTTGCTGGTGAACGCAGCAGGCCAAGCAGCATCTATAGGATGAGGCGCAGTCGACGTTTCAGGCCGAGCTCCTTCGTCAGGACTAACTGAAGGAAGAGTGAGTAAGGGATTTGAAAGTGGGAGGGGGAGGGGGAGATGCAAAATGATAGGAGAAGACAGGAGGGGGAGGGATAGAGCCGAGAGCTGGACAGGTGATAGGCAAAAGGGGATACGAGAGGATCATGGGACAGGAGGTCCGGGAAGAAAGACAAGGGGGGGGGGGTGACCCAGAGAATTCCTGTTGTTTGGAGTATTGTCAACAGTTTTAGGCCCCTTATCCCAGAAAGGATGTATTGTTATTGGAGAGAGTCCAGAGGAGGTTCATGAGGATGATTCCTGGATCGAAGGGGTTAGCATAGGAGTATCTGGCAGCTTTGGGCCTGTAATCACTGGAATTTAGAGTAATGCATGGGGATCTCATTGAAACCTACTTAAACATTTGAAGGACTAGATAAGGTGGATGTGGAGAGGATGTTCCTTCTGTGTGGGTATCCAAAACTAAAAGGCACAGCCTCAAAATTGAGGGGCGACCTTTTAAAACAGAAGCATGAGAAATTTTTTTAGCCGAAGAGTGGTGAATCTGTGGAATACTCTGCCACAGACTGCGGTGGAGTCTATGGGTATATTTAAAGTGGAAGTTGATAGATTCCTGATTGGTCGGGGAATCAAGGAATATGGTGAAAGGGCAGGTACATGGGGTTGAATGGGATCCAGGATCAGCCATGATGAAATGGTGGAACGGTCTCAATGGACTGAATGGCCGAATTGTGCTCCTTTGTCTTATAGTCTTATGAACAGAGCTGACGGAGTGGAAGAGCAGGCTGAGGTCATGAAGGGAGTGATCCCTATGAAATGCTGAAAGGGGAGGGGAGTGTTGTCAGAGCTAGCAGAAGTTACAAAAGGCGATTTATTGAATGTGCAGACTGGTGGTTAGAACATATAGACCAGAGCAGAGGAACTCTGCAGGTCGAGCTGCATCTATGGAGACAAATAGACAGTCAATATTTCAGGTTAAGACTCTTCATCAAATCTGGAAAGTTAATACTGTGCTGTACTAGTTTTAATGTGAAGTATCTGTTGTACTGTATACGTTCACTTGTGTCTGTTATCCATTCTGTTCTGTTCTTCAAATCTGGGAAACACTGCTTGAGAAAGCAGTCTCCTAAGACTTCAGATTTGAAGGTGCAAGATTGTTCCTTGTATCACCGAATCAATCTACCCATCATCTGTTGCCCATCGTTACCTTTCCTCTGCATTTTGCAGAATGCAGGACCACGGTGCAAAAGACCCCCTGAGTTCTTCTAGCAATTTGTTTTCTTTTTCCAGATTACAGCATCTGCAGTCTCTGGTGTTGGCATTACCTCGGTATTACACTGTGTGTTAGCTTAGATTTTACATTGGTACCAAATTGTATCTGTCTCTGCATTTCCTTTAGGTTCATCAGATGCCTGGAGAATGGGAGCTTGCTACATGGGCAACAGCTTGCTCTCCATATCGTACTGCCCAGGCTTGCATATCTAGACAGCTAGGGCACAATATCCATGGTCACTTTATTGATGCTACTTTATATGTGGTTTATATGTGTTTTGCAGTTCTCTAATCATTCTTGATTGTGTCACTACGTATTCTATCTCTTCATATTAGACCTAACCTCAGAAAATTTAACTTGGAGATGAGGAAACTTATCAGGACTTCTGAAGTTTGTACTTTTACTCATATGATAACAAAGTAACATAAAAATGGTGGGGCGGGGGAGACCTCTAAGAGAAAGGATATTGAAGAAAAATTTTGAAACAATTTGTCTCAAAGATTTATCCAGCTTTTCCCAAGTTGTTACATACTAATGGACAAGGATTACTCACTGAGACTTTAAAATTTTTAAATAATAGTAGCTCTGCTAATGTGCAACTTTTTTCAAATTAATATTCTGAATTAATGCTGAAGAAGATCAGCAAGTGAATCTGATTTTAGCTCGTTATTGAGGTTAATGTTAACATTTAATTTTAGGCTTCACTGAGTGGAAAATTTCATGGAAAAGATGAAAAAATTTAAGCGGCGTCTTTCCCTAACCTTGCGAGGCAGCCAAACAATTGACGAGTCTCTATCAGAGCTTGCAGAGCAAATGACCATTGAAGAGAACAGCAGTAAAGATAATGGTGAGTTATTTTTGTTAAACTGTTAAATTAGCACTGCATATATTCTTACTTAATAATTTTCTTTCCTGCTGGGAGTGCTGTAAGCTTCACTTCTAGTCTGGTGCACTTTTATATCATGCAGATGTGATTAGATTATGAGGACACGCAGTCCTCTTTTATTGTCATTTTATTGCATGCATTAAGAAATGATACAATATTCCTCCGGTGTGATATCACAAAACACAGGACAGAGCAAGACTGAAAAACTAACAAAACCACAGAATTATAACATATAGTTACAACAGTGCAACAATACCATAACTTGTTGAAGAACAGACCATGGTACAGTAAAAAGCTCAAAGTCTCTCAAATGTCCCAGATCTCACACAGACGGGAGAAGGAAGAAAACTCTCCCTGCCATGCCCGACCACAGTCCGACTCTGAGTCGTCCAAAAACTTTGAGTTTCCAATCAGCCCTCCGACACCGAGTACCGAGCACCATCTCTATCCGAACGATTCGACCTCAATCTCGGTCGCCAGCAGCAGGCAAAGCCGGGGATTTTGGGGCCTACCCTCCGGAGATTCTCGATCGCGTAGTAACAACAGCAGTGAACGGGCGTTTCAGAAATTTCTGCAGATGTTCCACTGTGCTTTCACGTCTGTCTCCATCAAATCAGAATTGTCCACAGCCCCTATTTAGCAGAGACGATATCATTTTCACTGGAGAGCTGCGCGCACGTGGCGCGCTGCTATCTTCTCCTCCTGCCAGAATAAAGAATGTTCTTTGAACTTACATGATTAATAAACCAAAATGATTGAAGATATGGGTACTTTTATTGCTTTTATTTCCCAAAGATTCCTCTGATTCTGGGCGGGTCCACTCCATGTGTAATTTCTTGCTCCTCGTAATTTTCTGAAGCTCAGAGGTTTCAGTAGAGGTGAAGATCCAGATGATTGAATATGATTTTTGTCTTTTCTATGTGACTATTGTTGCAACATAAGGATTTTGAAAATCACTTCTATATTCCTCATTTCAAAAACGCATCATAATAGCCTCACAGTAGAGATAGCATATGCTGGAATCTGAGCCAAAAAAAAAACCAAACTACCGTGGGAACTCTGCAAGTAAAGCAGCATTTAAGGAGGCAAAAGGACAGTCAACATTTTGGGTTGAGACATGACGTCCTGAAACATTGACAATCTCTTTGCTTCCATAGATGCTGCTTGACCCACAGCGTTCCAACAACAGTTGACTTTGTTTAAGCATTACGCATGATACATATAGTTGAGGATGAATTAATATATTAACATACGATCTACCATTTGCTAATCAATGCCAAAGCTTCCACCTAAAAATATTGGAAGGTACTATCCCATCAATCTGTACCATTGAAATTTCTGTGAGCCATTGTGCAAAGACATGAATAAAGAAGCGTTCTGTTCAGAATTTTCTTTTTTCGTCATTTGCAATTCAAAGGAATCCAGAATAGATTAACATTACTCAGAAGATAGAAAGGAGAAACAAATTATAAACTAAGATACAAAAAGGAAAATGCTCCAATGTTAGGAATTGCAATAAAAATAGAAAATTTGGCAATGTTCAACAGGTCAGACAGCAATGATGCACCAGCATTTCAGGCTAACAGCTAACAACTAACAACTTTGATAATACATTCACTTTGAATTTGTTTCTGTCATCTAAATTGTTATAAATTGTACATAGTGATGCCAAAGTACTGATCCATGCACTACCAAACTAGACATAGCCTGCCAACCTTGAAAGCCTTCCCAAAATCTAAATAAATCCACAGCCTTAGGTTTCCCTTTGTCAGTTTTACATGGAACATCTTCAGAGGACTGCAATAGATTAGCTAAATGTGATTTCCGTTTCTTAAGTCCAACAGATTCTCTTCAATCCATTGGTTTTTCATGGTACTCTTATTACAGTATATCATTAAAGATGTTAGCTTTTTCCATACTGATTTCCTGTTTTGTTTCTTCCTCCTTTCTATTACAGTAGGATTATATTTCATATTCTCTAATCTAATGGATAAATTCCACAACCTTCAGAATAATAAAAAGTTCATAACCAGAGTATTCACCATCTCTAAGCCATTTCTTTCAGAAAGTGCATGCATCCTTGGAATTTGCCAGCTTTTAGGCTTAGCAACTTCTCCAGTACTTCACTAATACCTGTTTTCTTAAGTTTCTGATTCTTTGTCAACCCTTGGTTCTCTCTTATTTCTGGCAGGTATTTTGTGTCTTCCTAGGAGACAGATACATAGCACCCAGGTCACTTCCAGTCCTGATGAAGGGTGTCAGCTTGAAACGCTGATTGTCCATTTCTATCCGTAGATGCTGCATGACCTGTTGTGTTCCTCCATTATTTTGTTTGTGTTATCCCATAGCACTTGTTTAATTTATTTGCCATTTCCTTATTTTTTATTATAAATGTTTCCAGTCTCTCTGTTAGGGACCCTCATTTGTCCTCGTTAGTCTTTTCATTTTTACTCATTAAAATTTTCTACTTTCTTGTTGGATTAACTTTCTGTTTTATGTTGCCTTTCTTTAGCAATTCTTTAGCTTTGCTTTCAGTATTAAAATGCTCCAGATGCTCAGGCTTTATGCTGTTTACCTACTTCGTTACCCTTTTCAGTATTGAACCAATTGTCATTTGAGTGTCTACTGGCTTATTTGATATCAGGACTGAAATAATGGTACATTTTGACTTTTTAGAGACACAGTTATTAATTCATATTTTGTGTTTGCGTTCCTCTATTTTGTAAGTAAGAATACAGTGGATTTCAGTTAATTGGGGCTGCCGCTTATTTGAGACAACTCTTAAAGAACAAAATCAAATTGAGAAAATAACCAGGATTTTCCTTCATTTATTTGGGACACTGTGCTGCTTAATTGGGGCAGGAGACTGTTGCCAAACATTTTCTAACTAGTGTCAGTTGCGTGCACATTGTGTAATTTTTGTCATTGATAGTTGGCTAGTAATAAACACTGTGGTTTCAAGCATTGGGCTTCGCAATGCCAGAAACTGCAGGAGTGAAAATAAAACTATTTCATTACTTCATCAAGTTAGGAACTGTGAAGAATTTGAAGATATTGACAATCATCTTGAATGTTAAAATGAAATTGAGGATTTGGAAGATGCAATCAACGAAAGAAGTGTTTGAAGGCAATCCACTATCTGCACTAGTTGTTCATTATACGAGGGGTGATTGATAAGTTTGTGGCCTAAGGTAGGAGGACTCAATTTTAGAAAACCTAGGCACATTTACTTTTCCTACATTTACACACTTAGTCCAGCGGTCATAGAGCATACGGATCCCTTCTTTGTAGAAGTCAGTGTCTTGGACCTCCACAAGTGGTCCACAGCAGGTGTGATTGATAAGTTCGTGGCCTACAGTAGAAGGATATGAGTTATTAACTTCAAACTTTCTGCATAATCACTCAAAGAGTTGAACTGCATGTGCATGTAACGAGAGCTGTACAACTCATCTCCTTCTACCTTAGGCCATGAACTTATTCACCTCTGCTGTGGACCACCTGGAGGTCCAAGACGCTCTCGAAACATGCACGTGCAGGTCAACTCTTCGAGTGATAAGGCAGAAAGTTTGACGTTAATAGGTCATCTCCTTCTACCTTAGGCCACGAACTTATTAATCACCCCTACTGTGGACCACTTCTACAAAGAAGAGATCCGTATGATCTACGACTGCCGGACTAAGTGTGTACATGTAGGAGGGGACTATGTTGAAAAATAACTGTGCTAGGTTTTCTAAAATTAACCCCTTCTACCTTAGGCCACAAACTTATTAATCACCCCTCATAGTCAATCGAAAATAACTCATCAGCGTACACTGAATGAATTCCTCCATCGATAACTATTAGGAACTAGTACACAGTTTTATAGTACTGTATTAGTTTTGATAATGTTTAGCTTTATTCTGTATTTCATTTAAATACATAATTTGTTACTCAGTTAAATAGTAAGTTGACTTTTTTTTTTACACCTTTTTAACTATTTCCATGAAACTTTAGCCAATTGGAGCAGTCCCTTAATTGGGCCAAAATGTACTAATCCTGATGTGCCCTAATTAACTTGAATCCACTGTAATAGATCCACTGCATACATTATCCTTGGTGTGTTTCTGTTAGATGATTTTAGAATTGCTTCAGCCACAATTCAGATTTATTCCATCCAGTATCATCCTGTCTTTCAAACATCTAGTTTCATCTTAATGAAGCTTACAGCATTTTCAGCTACATGTATTTTTGAGGACAAAAGACATGTTTGTATTAGTTTATTGTGTAAACTTCTATTGAATGTAAAAAAAAACTTAATGTAAGTTATCATGTCAGTTGATGTTATATGTGCAATAACTTGTTAACTGTAAATGACTGTATAAGAATATATGACAGTGAGGTTGACATTTAGTTTTTAATTTTCTTTCAGCTGTTCTTATTAAATTCTATAATTAAATTAGTTTTGATATTAAGAATATTTTTCACTAACATATTTATTTCAGGTTTATGAAGTGAGTAACTGATTTTCTTGAATCTCCCTGGTATAATGTTGCAGCTGAACATAAATTGTCATTGGCACTTCTCCCATTATATATCGCAGTTGTGTTTTTTCCATAGCAGCAATTTTCCATTGTTAGATTTCCTTGATTCACTTGGGGTTTAGCTGCAATGAAAGGGTAGAACCTAGCGCTGTAAAGGTAAAATGGACCATTTTATCCATTTCTTCATTTATTGTTGACATAGTTTATCAAAATTATTTGTTTATCTCAATGCAATTTTGTTCATGGATTGCCTATTTTGAGTCGATAATATGTAACTAACTTTATATTTGGAAATTTATATTTTGTACTTTTTATGTAGCCTAACCGCTACATCTTATATTAAGGTCAATCCCTGTTGGGGAAACTTGAAATGAAAACATAAAATGCTTGGGATACTCAGCAGGTATCAGAATTGGAAATGTGAGAAATCAAATGTGCTTCAGTTTGTAGGGAGAGTGCAGGGAATGTATGTTCTAGAAACTAAGTTTGTTGATCTGATACATTTATTTATTGGTGCTGTGTAAAAGAGAAATGAATGCTTGTTAATCATCACCGATCTGTCTAGAGGAGTATAAATAGAAGAAGTTGAATAAAAATGGTAGAGAAAAAAATATGCTGCAACTGGACAGATTCAGAATATAGAAGTTGCTGGAGTTCTAGAAAAAAATGCTGGTTATACTTACTCAGCTGAAACTTGTAATAGTGCCCTTCATCAAAATCCATGGCATATAGACTGAAAGAAAAAAGAAAATTCATTATTTGCATTAATAGGTTTAAGTTTCAACATCCTGAAGATCTGTCTTGGACTTGTGCAATATAGAGCTTTAAACAAGTTTCCTGCAGCACAAGCTGTCGCTGGATTCTTGCAGATATCCATAAGTTGATTTTTCAAAGTTCAAAGTAAAATTTATTATCAGAGTGCATACACACCAGCATGTACAACCCTGAGATTCTTTTTCTTGTGGACGTACTTAGCAAATCTATAGAACAGTAACTGTAAACAGGATCAATGAACCACAAACTGTGCAAATACAAATATGAATAGCAATAAATAACAAGCGCATAAAATAAGATAAAGAATCCATAATTTTTTTTATCAGTAAATTGCAAAATGATCAAAAATCAGATGATATGATAATCATACCTCCTCAGTATTACAGTGAATTACATCAAAAGCACATAAGGCTGATAAAGAGCTAAAAGTGAGGGGAGAGAGTGAGAGGAAACTAGATCTGCTATGAGTAGAAACAAATCTATGCACATGTATCTGCCTTTTGAATCCAGTGCTGCTGGGATCTCATTCATGTGCATGGATGTCATAAATTGGTTATTTGTAATCTGGGAATAAGCTGTGCTGTCAGTAACCAACCCAACCCCGGGCCCAATCATTCGCTATGATTAAAATTCACACGGATAAGATAAAACAGAAGCAATCCTTATGTGGAATATCAGCCCATTATGCTTTAGTGTATTCTCTGGATGAAAATTAAAGTCAATTCCATGACAGTTTCTAATAACTTCTAATCAATATAGAAACCAGTGCTATCTGAGATATTTTTAAAAAACGTAATATCCCTTCTATCTATACTTGGCTTTTATAATCTGTTTAGCAGATTCCTGTCTGATGGGTTTAAATGTATCTGTATTTGGATGTTTCAAAACTGTTTCAAGTGGATAAAATTGCCATCATTAAAGATTTGGAAGAGTGTTCATGATGAATGCACATTTTCCCCTAATTTCATATGCACTTGCTTGTGCTTTGTTCCTGTTTGTTTCTTCTATACTTCTCATATCTAATTATTTTAAAGGAAGATGAAAATAATTGTCAAAGTAATATCTCTTTTGAGGGAGCTACTGTACATTTCATAAATGTATTTATACAGGTTTGGAGATTTCTGAACTTTATTGGCTTCCTGATCCCATTTCCAGATGTAACTTTAAAGTTTGCTCAAGTCCTGGCAAGGTATCCACACAGGATTTGGTGCCACCTCGTACTGGAACTCCTGGATATCACAAGAATAAAAATAAATTTTAAAGTATTTTGAAATACATTAAAGAACTGTTCTTTAGCACTTAGCCAGGGTTCAGTAGACTGAAATAAAAATAAACATTTGGGCTAATTATGTTTGATGTAAATCAGGATTCAGCAAAACAACATTGGAAGTTTTGAATGCTTTAGTTACACCCAATACATTGTAAATTGAGAAAGTGCTGTTAGCTTTGCCTAACCACTCGATGGGAACTGCCTCTTTTGACCAGAGTATTGAGATTGCAAACAGAATCACTAGCAGAAGGGATTTAAATCTTTGGTTGTCTTGTTTATTATAAATTGGTGCAATATGAATAGTTCCCAGGGAGAGAAAAATAGAAGCTTTTTAGGAAATGAGTTAAAATCAGGAGAAAATCATTTAGTCCTTTATGCATCATCTGCCATTTAATAAGCTCATGGTGGTTTTTGCCCTTAGTACCGCCTTCCAACGTGAACACTATATCCCTTAATATCTAAAAATCACCTTTTGATCTCTGTCAGGAATACCCTCAGCATCTGAACTTCCACTGCCCTTTTGGAAGATTATTCACTATATTCTTTGTGAAGTATACCTTCCTGTCCTGAATGTAGGGGTTGCCCACTTTCTTACTCTGACTCCTCGTCTTTTTTTCCAGTCCTGATGAAGGGACTTGGCCCGAAACATTGACTGTACTCTTTTCTATAGATTATAGACTTAGTCTATTTCAACTTTCCTCATATGGCAAATTTGCCATACTACAAATCAAACTATGAATCTATCCTTAACTGTTCTTACTGCACATATATTGTTCCTGGTATTGACGTTACTCCATCAAGGACCAATATATCTGTATTATTGTGCTCAAAATCTCTTACAATAAAGGCTTAATTTGCCTTCTTAATTGTTTTCTGTATCTGCATGTTAACATTCACAGGATTTATCCACAGATGCACCCTGGTTTGTTTGAGCAGCTTTCAATCTTTAAATAAAATTCAAAAGAAAAACTGCAGTTAACTGAAAATCTGAACATTGAACATTAAGTACTAGCAATGTTCAGCAGGTCAGGCAGCATATCTGGGAGAGAAAGTGTTAAAGTTTCATGTTAAAGACCCATCATTCAGGTTTTCTGATGAGACTCACAACATGCTGGAGGAAATCAGAAGGTTGGGCAGCATCCGTGGAAACAATCAGTGAACGTTTCGGGCCGGAACCCTTCGTCAGGACTAAAGAGGGAAGGGACAGAGGCCCTATAAAGAAGGTGGGGGGGAGGGTGGGAAGGAGAAGGCTGGTAGGTTTCAGGTGAAAAACCAGTAAGGTGAAAGATAAAGGGGTGGGGGAGTGGAAGCAGGGAGGTGATAGGCAGGAAAGGTGAAGAAGGAATAGGGGAAAACACAATAGGTAGTAGAAAGAGGCAGAACCATGAGGGAGGTGATAGGCAGCTGGGGGAGGGGGCAGATTGAAATAGGGATAGGGGAAGGGAGGGGGAGGGAATTATGGGAAGTTGGAGAATTCTATGTTCATACCAAGGGGCTGGAGACTACATAGACGGTATGAGGTGTTGCTCCTCCAACCTGAGTTTAGCCTCATCATGGCAGTAGAGGAGGCCATGTATGGACATATCTGAATAGGAATGGGAAGCAGAGTTGAAGTGGGTGGCAACGGGGAGATCCTGTCTGTTGTGGCGGAGGGAGCGGAGGTGCTCGTTGAAGTGGTCCCCCAATCTGTGTCAGGTTTCACCGATGTAGAGGAGGCCGCACCAAGAGCACCGGATGCAATAGATGACCCCAACAGACTCACAAGTGAAGTGTTGCCTTACTTGGAAGGACTGTTTGGGGCACTGAATGGTGGGAAGAGAGGAGGTGTAGGGACAGGTGTAGCACTTATGCTTACAGGGATAGGTGCCGGGTGGGAGATCAGTGGGGATGGATGTGCGGATAAGGGAGTCGCAGAGGGACCAATCCCTGTGGAAAGCAGAGAGGGGTGGAGAGGGAAAGATGTGCTCAGTGGTGGGGTCCTATTGAAGGTGGCAGAAGTTGTGGAGGATAATGTGCTGGATCCAGAAGCTGGTGGGGTGGTAGGTGAGGACAAGGGGAACTCTGTCCCTGTTGTGGTGGCAGGAGGATGGGGTGAGGGCTGAAGCGTGGGAAATGGAGGAGATGCAGGTGAAGGCATCATTGATGACGACAGAAGGGAAACCACGATCCTTAAAGAAAGAGGACATTTGAGGTGTCCTGGAACGGAAAGCCTCATCCTGGGAGCAGATGCGGCGGAGACGGAGGAACTGGGAATAGGGAATGGCATTTTTCCATGTGGCAGGGTGGGAAGAGATACAGTCGAGGTAGTTATGAGAGTCAGTGGGCTTGTAGAAGATGTCAGTGGACAGTCCGTCTCCAGAGGTGGAGACTGAGAGATCGAGAAAGGGGAGAAAAGTGTCCAAGATAGACCAAGTGAATTTGAGCGATGGTTGGAAGTTTGAAGTAAAATTGATGAAATTGACGAGCTCAGCATGGGTGCAGGAAGCAGCACCAATGTAGTCGTCAATGTAGCAAAGGAAAAGTTGGGGAGCAGTACCAGAATAGGTTTGGAGCACAGAGTGTTCCACATAACCAACGAAGAGGCAGGCATAGCTGGCGCCCATGCGAGTGCCAATAGCTATACCCTTAGTCTGAAGCTTCTTCAGTGCAGTCACTTTCTTTCTCCTGATGGTGCCTGACCTATTGAGTCTTTCGAACTATTACCAGCTTAGAAATATTACACCTTTCTAATTTTCTACCAAAGTTGATGATCTTACATTTTTCTACATTGCATTCAATCTGCCATGGCCTTGCCAATTAATTTTGCCTGTCTGTATCCACCTGACGCCCTGTGCATCCTAATTATGTTCCACACTGCCACCTGGATTTATATTATTATTGGGAAAATTCAGTAAAAAAGATTAAAATATGTGTTTAAGTTTTAACAAATACTAATTTATCTTAAGCTGATTTTCGCTCTTGGCATATTCAGTTATTCTAACTAATCTGCATATATATTAAAGAGTAACTTCCTTGTGGCTGTGTACTTAAATTTAATACCTTAAAGATTGTACAAACATAGTTGCATCGTGTGCATCCTATTTTTATGCACTTTTTTTTTGTAGTGAATTGCATCCGGCTATGTACCTTTTTAATACTGCTTTGGTCTGCTGACAGGCTTTTTGCTTTAACTGTAGTGTGTCTAATCAAAAACTGGAAAATTAACCATGTTTAATCCACTTCCTTTGCTATGTTATAGAATATTTTCAAATGTTAATCTTACAAATTGCCAACTTAATTTGGAAGAATTATGCATTTCCTTAAATTTGTGGTTGCTGGTAGTAACTAGACTGACAAACAGTTTTTTCTGTGGATCACTGCCCACTTATTCATTGCCATACTCTTTTGATCAATTTAAACTTTATTATAAAACTGTTTCCATTTTTTGCTATACTTTGTGAAATAATTATTCAAGGAAGTACGTTCTTACTAATTTTTTTTTGTCCCTTTTAGTTTGATGGTTACATTTTTCATTGTTATCCTTTATGCTGTCTGTATTGGTGACAAATAACTGAATTTTATTCCATCACTAGCTAGGATCATCCTAACTGGTCTGAGACATTTTCCCTCCGATCCCCATGTTGGAACTGCATTGCTTGAAAACGACTTTCGTTTTCCCAAATGCTTTTCTACTTATTTAGGACTTGTTTAAAATATGTTGTACTTAACCCCTATAGATCTGTGGAGCAATCTGTACTAATTCTGAAAACTTTTCATTTGAAGATCATGATTTATCAGCACTTTCAATACTATTGATTTTCCTAACCAAGCAATAATTGTATTCAGTTTTATTAATACCACATTTGCAAAATATGTCGTTGAAGGTTTCATTAATTCAGGTTCATAACTTGCCATTGTAGGAAATAAGTGAAATTTCTCTGCACTTGATGAGTTTGCAACATCTTTAGATGTTATAGCTGCATTACTCACCCGTAATAATAAGACTTTGCATTAAAAAATCACCCAACTCTTCTGCTTGTCCTAAAACTTTCATTTGAAAGTAGTACCCTTTGCTTTCACTTAATGAGGTGATTTAACTATCTTGATATATTTAAAACCCCTTGATTGGCTCTCCCCTGCAAATTGTATTCAAAGTAAGACAAATAAATTACAAATGCCCTGAAAAAATCTTCCAGTGGGTTTTATTCTCTGCTGCACTCACTGTAGTGCTCAGAAATGAACGCACTACACTGAATGGCCTTCGACTAAGGAGCTTCAGTTGTTAATATCCTCTGTATAACACCCCTTAATATGATAAAGACTCAATAAATGTGGGGACTAGGAAAAAAATGGAGAAAGAATAGTAGACATGTCAAAAAGGGAAATACAGGGCCGATAAAAAGTATTCACACCCCCCACCCCCCCAAAAGTTTTCATGTTTTATTGTTTAACAACATTGAATCACAGTGGATTTAATTTGGCTTCTTTAACACTGATCAACAGCAAAAGGCTCTTTCATATCAAAGTGAAAACAGACTTCTACCAAGTGATCTCAATTAATTACAAATATAAAACAGAAAATAACTGATTGCTTAAGTATTCATGACACACCAAGTCATCACTGGTGCAGCCAATTGGTTTTAGAAGTTACATAATTAATTAAATGGCAATCTGTTTTTGGAGACCTGGCCGTCAAAGTGTTTCAATTGTATGTAGTAAAATATACCTGTATCTGGAAGGTCCAACTTCTGGTAAGTCAGTATCCTGGCAAAAACTACACTATGAAGGCAAAAGAACACTCCAAGCAACTCCTCGAAAGGGTTATTGAAAAGCACAAGTCGGGAGATGGATGCAAGGAAATTTCCAAGTCACTGAATATCCCTTGGAGTACGGTTAAGTCAATCATCAAGAAATGGAAAGAATATGGCACAGCTGTAAATCTGCTTAGAGCAGGCCATCCTCAAAAACAAAGTGACCATGCAAGAAGGGAACTGGAGAGGGAGGCCACCAAAAGACCTATGACAACTCTGGAGGAGTTACAAGCTTCAGTGACTGAGTTGGGAAAGACTGCGCATACAACAGCTGTTGTCCGGGTGCTTCACCAGTCACAGCTTTATAGAAGAGACACAAAGAGAAAGCCACTTTTTTTTAGCAGTTATAAAACACTCACATGAAAACTTGGCTAGAGTTTGCCAGAAGGCATGTGGGAGACTCTGAAGACAGCTGAAAGAGAGTTCTATGTTCTGATGAAACCAAAATTGAGCTTTTTGGCCATAAGACTAAAACGCTCTGTTTGGCATAAGCCAAACACCTCACATCATCAAAAATACACCATCCCTACCGTGAAGCATGGTGGTGGCTGCATCGTGCTGTGGGGATGCTTCACTGCAGCAGGCCCTGGAAGGCTTGTGAAGGTAGAGGGTAAAATGAATGCAGCAAAATACAGGGAAATCAATACAGAGAACTGTAACTTGGGAGAAGTTTTGTTTTCTAGCAAGACAAATGACCCCAAGCATAAAACCAAAGCTACACAGCAATGGCTGAAAAACAACAAAGTTAATGTCCTGGAGTGGTCAAGTCAGAGTCCAGACCTCAATCCAATTGAGAATTTGTGGCTGAACTTGGAAAGGGCTGTTCACTCTAAATCCCCGTGCAATCTGACAGAGCTTGAGCAGTTTTATAGAACATAGAATAGTACAGCACAGTACAGGCCCTTCAGCCCACAATGTTGTGCCGACCCTCAAACCCTGCCTCCCATATAACCCCCCACCTTAAATTCCTCCATATACCTGTCAAGTAGTCTCTTAAATTTCACTAGCGTATCTGCCTCCACCACTGACTCAGGCAGTGCATTCCACGCACCAACCACTCTCTGAGTAAAAAACCTTCCTTTAATATCCCCCTTGAACTTCCCACCCCTTACCTTAAAGCCATGTCCTCTTGTATTGAGCAGTGGTGCCCTGGGGAAGAGGCGCTGGCTGTCCATTCTGTCTATTCCTCTTAATAACTGGTATACCTCTATCATGTCTCCTCTCATCCTCCTTCTTCCAGAGAGTAAAGCCCTAGCTCCCTTAATCTCTGATCATAATGCATACTCTCTAAACCAGGCAGCATCCTGGTAAATCTCCTCTGTACCCTTTCCAATGCTTCCACATCCTTCCTATAGTGAGATGACCAGAACTGGACACAGTACTCCAAGTGTGGCCTCACCGGAATTTTATAGAGCTGCATCGTTACCCTGCGACTCTTAAACTCTATCCCTCGACTTAAGTAAAACAAGAATGGGGAAAGATTGCAGTGTCCAAATGTGCAAAGCTGATTGAGGCCTATCCATACAGACTCAAGGCTGTAATTGCTGCCAAAGGTGCATCCACTAATTACTGACTTGAAGAGGGTGAATACTGACACAATCAATTATTTTGTGTTTTATTTTTGTAACTTACGTCACTTTGTAGAGATCAGTTTTCACTTTGACATGAAAGGGTCTTTTTCTGTTGATCAGTGTTTTTTTTAAAAAGTCAAATTAAATCCACTGTGTGTGATTTACTGTTGTAAAACAATAAAACATGAAAACTTCCAAGAGGGATGAATACTTTTTGTAGGCACTGTATACTTGAACTAACCTTGCAGGATTATTTGAAGAAAGTAGCTAAGACGTGTGTAGTAGTGCTAATGTTTCTCAATTTTCTAAAGACATGCCCACATGTAGAGACTAATTTATTTCAGTTGCATTGGTAATCAAGGGATGAGAATGATAGATGGATGGATAGTAGTTATATATTCAGACTGGGCAGTCTGCACTGCAATTATTTATTTTATTTGGTTTGACTTTGGAATGATGAACACAAATTTCAAAATTATGAAGAAAGCAATACTGAGGAAAATTGGAAGAAATGAAAAGAGAATTTGAATAATCTTGCTGGAAATTTTAAGTAAATGCTACTGGCCTGCTGAATGTTTCCAGTATTTTCTGTTTTTATATTAGTAAACTGCATGTGAATTTAATCTATAAAGGCCTTCCATCATGGAGAAGTGCGAGGTATTAGATATTCGGAAAGAATGTGGTGGTTAGTGCAGCACTTTACAGTATAGGTGACCCAGGTTCAATTCCCACCGCTGTCTGTAATGAGTGTGTACGTTCTTCCTGTCACCACATGTGTTTCCTCTGGGTATTCCAGTTTCCTCCCACAGTCCGA
The DNA here is from genome assembly GCF_963921235.1 of Mobula hypostoma. Lineage (NCBI taxonomy): Eukaryota > Metazoa > Chordata > Chondrichthyes > Myliobatiformes > Myliobatidae > Mobula > Mobula hypostoma. Next base: position 3,557,915 of record NC_086116.1, on the reverse strand, counting down.
AGTCGTAGGTTAATAGGTCATTGTAAATTATCCCATAACTAAGCTCAGATTAAATCAGGCGATTGCTGGGTGGTGTGGCTTGAAGGGCTGAAAGGGCCTATTCCACACTGCATCTCGAAAATAAATAAATTGAACTGAGGAAGTATGACATAAAAAATAAATACCGTAGGTACCAAGCACAAAGCCATATTAAATATATAGATTACCTTTTTTTAGGTCAACTGTGTATTTTTTAAAAATGAATACAATAAAATTAAAAATGAAAAGCTGATATCATTTGTAGTGAATTTAATATGTTAAGTGGAAGCCAATTGAAATAACAAATTTATAAAATTATTTGCTTAATTGTTCTGAGCAGCAAAATGGACTACTACTGCTCCTACTGTTCCTCGGATCCCACAATTTTAAAGTCCAATGAATTTTGCTACTTGGTTTTTTGTTCTTCTTCCTCATCCTCGTAAATTTGATACTTTTAAGATATCTTTGCTTCTTTTAAGAACATCCTGACTGAATTGTCTTGTTCATTTTCTGTTCCTCTAATTATAGAATCATAAAGCTGTGCAGCATAGATATAGGCCTGTCTGCCCACCACATCTGTGCCAGTCATCATGCCTATATAATATAGTCCCAGTTGCATACACCAATTTCATATCCTATGTAAAATTCAAATACCTGTCAAAATGCCTCCTGAATGTTTTTACTGTTCTACCTCCACCACCATTGTTGGCAGCACATTCCAGATTCCAGTTATTCTGTCTGAAAAATTTACTACCAGATCTCTTTTAAACCACTTCCCTCTCACCTTAAACTTATTTTCTCTAGTTTTAGATGCCCCTATCATGAAAGCAGATGCTAGCTAGCTACTTACCTCTGCTTAAAATTTTACTTACGTACCACTATCATGTTACCTCTTAGCTGGCTTTACTGCAGGGAAAAGAGATCTAGCCTATCCAATCTCTCCTGATAACTCAATCTACTCAATTATTGTGATTTTTTTTTCTCTATCTCAACCATATCCTTTCTATACTGTGAGTGGGAAACCAAAATGGAGATTGAAAAAGAGAAGGGGAAAGGGGGAAAAATGAACACAAGTTAAAGGAATTGATGTTCACGCCATCAGGTTGGAGCCACCCAGGTGGAATATGAGGTGTTGCTACTCCAGCCCGAGTTTGGCCTCATCGTGGCCATAATAGGGGAAGCTGTGAGCCAACATGTCAGAATGGGAGGTTGAAATGAAATGTGTGGCCTCTGGGAAATCCCACCTTTTGTGAAGGAGCACAACAAAATGGTCCCCCAATCTACATCGGGCGCCATTGATGTAGAGGAAGCTGCACCTTTGAGCAACGTATATAGTAGATTACCCATATTTCAACTTGCTCATCCTTGGTTATGGCTATTACACAGTTTCGTTTCACCATTTATGCTGGTAGCTAACTTTTCTTGTGCATTCTCTTTGTATCCTTAATTTTCACTTATGTAATTCTTTTGTAGTCAGGTCTGTTCTCACTAGTCTTGCCATACCATTGCAAGAAAAAGTTTGTGAACCTTTTGCAATTACCTGTTTTTCTGCATTACTTGCTCATAAAATGTGGTCTGATCTTCATGTAAGTAACAATAATAAACATAATGTACCTAAACTAATAAACACAAACAATTGTACTTTTCATGTCTTTATTGAACATATTGTTTAATCATTCACAGTCCAGGCTGGAAAAAGGTAAGTGAACCCTTGTGGTTAATAACTGGTAGAACCTCATTTAGCAGCAATAGCCTCCACCAAACCTTTCCTGTAGCTGCTGATCAGACTTGCACAACAGCGAAGAGGAAATTTAGACTTCCTCCACACAATATTTCTGGGATACCTTGCATGAACAGCCCTCTTCAGGTCATGCCACAGCATCTCAATTGAAATAAGGTCTGGACTCTGACTTGGCCATTCCAAAACACAAATTTTCTTCTTTTTAAACCATTCTGTTGTTGATTTACTCTTGTGCTTCGGGTCGTTGTCTTTTGCATCATCCAACTTCTATTAAGCATCAGGTGATGGACCACTACCCTGACATTCTCCTGTAAAATGTCTTGATACAATTTTGAATTAGTTGTTCTCTCAGTGATTGCAAGCTGTCCGTGCCCTGAGGCAGCAAAGCAGCCCCAAACCATGATGCTCCTTCCACCATGCTTCATAGTTGAAATGAGGTTTTGGTGTTGGTGTGCAGTGCCCTTTTTTGTCCAAGCATAGTGGTGTGCATTTCTGCCAGAAAGTTCAACTTTTGTCTCATCTGTCCACAGAACATTGTCCCAGAAGCATTGTGAAACATCCAGGTGATCTTTTGCAAACTTGAGATGTGCAGCAATGTTTTTTTTTGGAGAGCAGTGGTTTCATCTGTGGTGTCCTTCCATGGACACCATTCTTGTTCAGTGTTTTTTCTTATAGTGGACACATGAACAGAGATTTAGCAAGTTCTGGAGATTTCTACAAGTCTTTTGCTGTTATGCTTGGGTTCTTTTTCTCCTCCTCCAGCATTGCACGTTGTGCGCTTGGTGTGATCTTTGCAGGACACCCACTCCTAGGAAGAGTAGCAATAGTACTGAGTTCCCTACATTTGTAGACAATTTCTGTTATTGTGGACTGAAGAACACTCAGGTCTTTAGAAATGCTTTTGTAGCCTTTTCCAGCTTCATGCATCTCTACAATTCTTCTTCTAAGGTCCTCCTGAAAGTTGTTTTGATCTAGGCATAGTGCACATGAACAGATCTTTCTTGAGAAGAGCAGGCTCTGTTGGTAACCTTAGGCAAACTGTTGTGACTTGGATAAAGATCAGACCACATTTTATGAATAATTAATACAGAAAACCAGGTAATTGCAAAGAGTTAACAAACTTTTTCAAGCATCTGTTCATGTCGTGTAGTCTTTCTTGCTTTGTTTCCTTTTATCTTTCCTCAACCACTAAGCTCTGACTAGTGAATCAAGTTGTGGGTTGAAAGGTTCATATTTATCAAAGTATGCAGTGTACAACTCTGAGATTTTCCTCCGGATAGCTGCAAAACAAACAAAAACTATGGATCTAGAAGTCAGTTCAGAGAGAAACAGTAAACCCCACTCTCCCCATATGAAACACCAGAACATCGGCTTCCAACTCCCCCACTCCCGGCACAAAGATCTTAACAAAAATCCAACAAGGATATCGGCCCCAAATCCCCCTCCCCTGCACAAAAAAAATCAGTGAGAAAGAACAGACAAAAACACAGAATATAAAAATCATAAGACTGAAAAAGTCCGTAGTCCAAATCCATAAATGCAGAACCTCAGTAACATCCTCCAACATCATCGAAAGAGAGAGACATTGCTTGAACACAGAGGCCTACACCCGGGCCACTCAGGTCCTTTCTCCAGCAGCAGAGCGGTGATCGTCCACACTGGCTCCTTCTCAGTATCAGCGAACAGAAGGCAGATAGTCAACACTCACCCTCTGCGTTCACCTCAATGTTTCAATCTTCCTCATCGCTTTAGTTGGCAAATAATGGAAGCTTTAACCGGTGAATGGGAGTCGAACATCAGGTCACACTCCATCTCTTAGTTTCTTCTCCTCGAGGCTTGTGCTCGCTGCTTCCCATAATCTTCTCGGAGACCGCAAAGTACAGGATCACTGCATCGATCTCCAAACTGTAATTAGAAGGCTCTAACAGAAACACATTTAAGATGAATGAATATGCAACGGTTGTCACTGACTTTATAAAGAGAGTTGTAGTTGAGTGTGTCCCCACAAAACCATTCAGAGTCCTTCCCCAACCAGGAGCCCTGGAGGATCCAAGGGATCTGCAATCTGCTAAAAGAAGTGAATAAATAGATTTGTGGTCTATCTAGAAGATGTCAACTGAGGGAGCATTGCACACAGGCACCATCTTGATATTTCTGTGAACTGTCTTTTTTTTCCATTTTTGTCTTTGAATTTATTTTTATCATGTTTTCTTATTGTCACAATATTAAAATACTCTGTCCCCTACGTGACATGCTCCAGTACTATTTTCATACATTATTGTCTTTTTATTTTAGTTTGCCTTCCTAAATATCTTTGCAGTTGAACTGCCACCTAAGATTTCCAGCTTGGTTTTCTCCTTTCTTATTCTATCCTTATGCTCCCCACGTCCCTTTGCCAAAATTGTTCCTCATTCAATTATTTTGATTTTATTGCTCTTCATCTTTTCAACCTATATTGTATGATGTTATGATTATATATGTTTAGTGTCTCCTAAACACTTCCCTACTAAAATTTTATGCACTTGATGCACCTCATTTTCCAGAGCCAGGTCCAGCCTTTCTTGGTGGACAAGAACCATACAGCTCCAGAATGTTATTTCTTGAAGATATTTTAGAAATTCTTCTTCCACCCTGTCAAAGGCTGATGTTATGCAAGCACTGAAGATATTAAGTGTTGCAATTAGTAAACAAGTAACAGCGTACTCCGACACCTCTCAAATCATTCAGCCTGTTTGAAGAAATCTCTACCCAATTATCAACATATTACCTGCAGAACCAGCGATCCCAACACATTCGATCTGTATACCACATTTCGGGAAATCTGACCATTGGACTGTCCTACCTGCACAGAGACAGAGACCAAAGGGCACGGCTCCAGTGGTAAGGACAACAAAGAGGTGGTCTTGGGAGGCAGACGAGTGGCTATGGGACTGCTTCGAGTCAGTGGATTGCACCGTGTTCAAGGACTAATCAAAGGATCTGAATAAATGTTCCATGGTTGTCACTGACTTTATAAAGAGAGTTGTAGATGTGTCCCCAACCAGAAGCCCTGGATAAACTAAGGGACCTGCAATATGCTAAAGGCCAGATCAGTGGCATTCGGCCTACAGCTAAGTAAAATGTAAGAGGCCAGGTATGACCTCTGTATTGCGATAAGATGGTGGCATGTTCCGACACAGCGGCCACTCCGGGTCCAACTGCAGGTGCAATTGTTCGCCCTTTGTCTTTTTTTCTTTTACAGTCACATGACACCCCCAGTTATCAAAACATCAAATGCTGTAGGTCTACACCATCAGCGAGTTGCTTGATAATGATGGAATTGCACTTGGTATGGACCGTCTTGCTGCCTGTTACAGAAAGGTGTCAGTGTGGGAAGGCTGTGTGCAGTCTAACAGCGAGTGATTGTCTTGGATGTTTTTCTTGTGATCACAAGACCCTGTTGGATATTGGTAATGTAGAATACTGCAAGTCCAATTCACTGGTTTATTGTAAGACCAAGATGGGGCGCTGCATGGCTTCAATTGTAGCGTGGACTAGGCCCCATGCCACAGGCTCACTTGTTGCAGCCGCCCTGGAGAAAAGGTGGAGTGGCACAGCGTCATGCTGGTTTTGTGAGCTGGCCCCTCCCATCAGTGTTCGCTCGGTGTACGTTGAACTGGATTGCGTTGTCTGCAGATTGCTGTGGGCTTGTTCTTGCTGACAACATTCAAGCACTGTAATTCAACAGGACGTGACACTCAGGGACTTGGGCTGTATTTTTTTTGTGTGATTATATGTTTACTGCAGCCTTATGTGCTCAATGGGTCTTGTGCTGTGTATGACTGTTGGTCCTTTGCACCTTGGCCATGGAGGATCGCTGTTTTGTTTGGCTGTATTCATGTATGGTTGAATGACAATTAAACTTGAACTTGCTAAGTAGCAATTCCGAACCAAACTTGAATCATGGAAGAATGCTCCACAGCAGTGGCAGGACTTGAATGCTATCACCTCCTGCAAAGTGAAACCAAGTGCTCAGATTTGGCACGTCGTCTAAAATTTCTCTAGATGCGTGGTGGAGAGTATACTGACTGGTTGCTTCTTGGCCTGATGTGGGAACACCAATGCCTTTGAACAGAATAAATTTTAAAAACTAGCAGATACAGCCCAGTCCATCATAGGTAAAGCCCTCCCCACCTTTGAGAATATCTACAAAGAGTGCTGTTGCTGGAAAGCAGTATCCATCCTTAAGGACTCCTACCATCAGGCTGTTGAACCAAAGTGTGTAATTCCACTCACCCCAGCATTGAATTGATTCCACAATCTATGGACTCACTTTTAAGTACTCTAAAACTCGTGCTATGGATATTTTTATACTTAGTTGTTATTCTTATTATTTTCTTTATTTAGTATTTGCATTTTGTTGACTTTTACACATTGGCTGTTTGTCCATCTCTGTGTGGGGTTCTTCACTGATTTTGTTGTGTTTCTTTCCATTCATCATGAATGTCCACTAGAAAATGAATCTCAGAGTGGTATATGTTGACATATACACTTTGATAATTTACTTTGAACACACCCAACAATGTAATGTTCCCTCTACTGTTTCCTAGCTCTAACCAGATTCTGTCTTTGATTCCTCTGCAATATCTTATCTCCAATACTTATATTCTCTTTTAATACCAATCACTGCTTCCTTCCTTCCTTTCTTTCCTTTCCCATTTTGGGCTAAATGTCTATCCAGGTCATTCAGTGTCTGGTAGGTTTCAATGAAATCATCCCTTCATCCACTTGAACTCCCAAGTACAGGCCCAGAGACATCAAGTGTTCCTCGTATGTTAAGGTTTTCATTCCTGGGATCAATTTGTGAACCTCCTCTGGGTCCTCTGTAGGATTCATGCATCTTGCACTGAGTTGATAATTTTACAGCAGCACTTGATGTTTGGCACTGTATCCGTCCATGGGAATAACCACTGGACCAGAGAGTCTCATGTTATGTAGCTGCTTGGTATGAATGCCAGCAAGGATCTTTACATCCTTTTCCAGACCTCCTTTGCACATACACAGTGCACAAAAAAGTGACTCATTGTTTCATCTACCTCATTGGCGTCTTGAGGACTGATCAACCCACCCACCTTGGACACTCTTCTCTCCCATCAGACAGAAAATACAAGTCTGAAAGCACCTACCTCCAAGATGCAAGGGCACCTTCTATCCCACTGTTTTAAGACTATTGAATGGACCACTAACATGATAGTGATGAATTCTTGGTCTTTCACTCTACCTTACTATACCACTTGCACCTTATTGTTTACTATTTTCTTTATATTTTGCATTCTGTTATTGTTTTGCCTTGTACTACCTCAATGAATTGATCTGTATGAGCAATATGCAAAACTAGCTTTTCACTCTGTCTTGGTACATATGACAATAATAAACCAATTTCAATTCCATCTGGAGTGAGAATCAAATCGTTCAGAAAGCATCTGATGTGGAATACCTTGCTCCTTGCCAGTCAAGTGAGGTCTGATGGTGAGGCATTCCGCCAAGTGGATTTGACAGTCTGCTCGGTGGAGCCATCCCATAGGATCCATTGTATTCTTCTCCCAACATGCTCAGAGAACAGTCGATGCTGACCACTGCCTAAAGGATTTGTGGTCGTGTGTTTTTTTTCTGAAGGAACATTTCAGTGAAGGACAAGTAATGCAGCAAAGTCCATCTGAGTGGAAGATTGTGAGGCGTTGAGGCCATGCCCATCCATCCAATACTTGGGACATAGTCACACATGATGTTACATATGTTGCTTCTATGCACAGCTTAATGCAGCTACACAGAAAAGTGGCCATCAGGACAAGGACGACGTTGAGTATGCTCCTCCCAACCCCTCTCTCAGGAGACTTGTGCACCATGGTTTGCTAAATATGAACAGGTAAAACAGAAGATGGTGGTCACAATAGAAAAGCAGGGTAAGAACAGTGAAGCTGAGATCGCCTTGATTTGATGAATAGGGCCTTGCCTGCTTTGGAGAGGACATAATGGTTCAATATGTGCCCAGTTGTTCTTGGACTTTGCCTATCCACTCCAGTGATTTTTTTTGCTGCACACCTGATCTCTAAACCTCAAGCACCTTGAGGGAATCTGTCTTCACAATGAACAAATAGAGAATCAGTTGAGTTAGTTGCCAAAGAATGTTGCCTTGCTGTTCCCGTAGTTGACTCTAGCCCCTGAGGCCATTTCAGAGGGATCACAGATGCTCATCAATCTGCAGACCAAGTGTGGATCGAGAGGTGAATAGAGTGGCTTTGATCTGAATGACTCTTTTGCCTGGTATCTTATGCCCATGTCCTTCCTGGTGGATTCAGCTTTAGGTTGTGCCACATAAAACGAGATGGGAGAGTGCGCAACCTTGTCTAACTTATGTATTTTATGACTTTGAAATCAATCTGTCAATTCATTAAGCCTCTTTCTTTGCTTCATGTTTCCCATTGCTTAAAAGGACATTCCAGTTAGAATTGAATGAATAAAATTGGACACTTTTACAACCAAAATGTTGTTGGCTTTTAAGTGCTGCAGTATAATGTTCTGTATATACATATTTTAGATGACAATCTTGAAGTGAATGTATTAACATTCTTGTTAACTAGAACTCCCATTGTAAAATAACTACCAGCAACCATATAATGAAAAAAGATTTTTTTTCAGAAACATATTTTAACCAGTTTTTATTCTTGAAATGTCCATTGGGCAAAAATGAGCTTGCCATAAAAATAATTTCATTGTGTTCTTTCTAATGATGAAGACTGTACTGGACATAGTTTTGATGGTAAACTTAGTTGATTTCTATATTTAGCTAGATTTGTTTTGCTGATTATATTTAATAAGTATTTTTAAAGAACTTAATTATTGCTGATAATAAGTTTAGAGGTGAGTTCAGATACGTTATATGTGAGCTTGAAGTGGATTTTCTTAAAAAATGATGAAAATGCTAATTTGATACAGATACTCAATGCATTACCTGTCAGACACCAAACAGTATGTTTATATTGTTTTTTGTTTTAATTTCAATCAACCCCCCTTTCACCTCTCCTTCTGATTTTGTTTCTGCTTTATGGTATACTTCGCTGGGACAAACCCGTTGGCTTTCACAGAGCCAATTGTGAAGAATGGCAGGCCTGCAACATCGCACAGTATGCACTCCTTTCTCCATCAGTACGCAGGCTCTTTCAAAAAGCCCCCTCTACGGAGACCCCATAGCGTGATTGGTGGGAGCCTTGGCTCTTTCATTTCCATGCCCAGGAATGGTGGTGGTAGACTAGGTGATTACCAAGAAATTGTATGTCTGTATAGTTTTGTTCCACCTAATTGTTTTGCACAATATTAACCTAGCTTGTGCGTGTGGTAGTTTGCTATCATAACCGTCGTTTTGTGTATATTGCTGGCTATAACACTGTCAAAACGCATTTTCTTTTTATTTTCTGCATGTTTTTTGTTTCTTTGCAAAATGTCAACATGGATCTCCCAGGTGAGTGCTGGTAAATTAATGTGTAATTTGTGTCTGTCAGTATAAATGAAGTAAATAAATGTATATATTGTCTTTTAAGGCTGTCTCCAAGAATACTTACATAATCTCTAAATAATTTGGGGTAATTGAACTTGATGATTGTTGATAAAACTGATTTACATAATTTGGCAAGAACATATTATGCATGTTAGTGAATTATACAAACACTTGACTTGTAAATGATTTTAAAATGTCATTGTTAATGTTTTATAATATCCTGTAACAGGCATTATCCAGTGAGAAATATATTTACGTGCATCTTAAAAGAAAAAAATTACTGGAGTTGAACACATTTTGAAAACTTAAAGGCTGTAGTAAAAAGTGTTCCTGAGGAAATAAGTAATCACCAGTAAATTGTCTTGAGTCTCAAAATGTAGTGCACCAGTTTTAAGTGTAGCAATATTTAAATATCTAAACATTTGATGAATATAAATAATACTGATAAATACTGATTACAGTAATAAGGTCATTTAGCCCTCTAATTACAAAAGTGATTGCATTTCAACTGATTCTATTGAAGCTTACAAATTCTTAATGTAATCACTTTTATTATAGACAGTTGGGTATTTGAAGTATATGGTGGTACTTCATTCAAGGATCTATTTTTGTGTGGGTAACGGCCTTTGCCCCCACTGACTCCCGTTGCCTAGGGTGAATAGCCGTCGACCCCGCCAAACAGTTGCAAATGTTTTGGTGTGGATAAGATGTGAGTCACCCAATGATCAGCCACGACACAAATATGAAACAATATACAAAGTGCAAGTAAAGAATTATACTTCATAGCAACTTTTGGTGATGGGTTAGTAGCAACAACTAAAAGAAAAGATACCACATAAGTAACTTATCAGTCTTGTGCACATAGTATTTTAATACGTCGGAGCTCACGCCTCCGATTCCATCCACAAAGTGCGATTAACAGTTAACAGTCCATCTAGTATTACTGAGAGCCCTACATGTGATTAAATTATGCACATAGTGACTTGCATTTACCCTAATGAACTTTAGGTTGTATTGATTATGTTTTTAAGTTATTTGAATAAAACAAGTCAAATTGATTTATGGTTAAAAAAAATTCAAAGTTATTTCAAATTAAGTGGAATAACATCCATAAAGAAATTTTCACTTTAATTTAAGGTGCTTCATTTTGTTAACTAAGCTCCTATTTAGCATTTTGTTGAATGCTAGCTCAAAGTCTATATAAACATTATCAACAGAAAATGCTGGACATGCTCAATAACTTAGGCAGGTAATGCTTCAGGTCAATGAATTTTCCTCAGAAGTTGCTTCAATATTTTGATGAATATAGTCTCTTGAGTTATCCAAGAGGTCAATTTGGAGCACAATTTTACTTTCACTGAATTCATGCAGACCTGGCTGATTTTCTATTTTAACCAAATTATAGATTATGCTGATCTTTGCACTACTGTTACTGAGTTAATTGATTTGTGTTTTTTTTTGGCTTATAAATCTTTTTAGACAGTTCATCTAGATCAGGGGTTCCCAACCATTTTTTTTTAAGCCATGGACCAATACCCATTAAGGAAGGGGTCTGTGGACCCCAAGTTGGGAACTCCTGCCTTAGACTGATGACGCCTTGCTCCTAGTTCACTTTGTGGATTCTGAAGTCTCAAATTAGTTCAGTGTTGGGAATTATCTTTAGCAGCCTTCCAGTCCTTCAGCTTCACTTTAGCCAATGAGAATTTAAAGTCTCTGCTATTTCTAATTTACTCAACCCTATCGCTGGAATAGGTCATCCAGCCTTTGAACCTGGTCCACCATGCATCAGCCATGTCTGATATATCTCTGTGTTATTTTCTAGCCAGGCATGTTTGAATGAACATATGACAGCTCATGGGTAGAGAATTCAAAAGGTTCATCACCCTCTGAATGAAGAATCTTTTTCTTATCTTGGTCCTTGTCAGCCTGCCCCTTCATTCTCAATTTGTGTCCCATTTTCTCTGTTGAGGAAATATCTCCGTGTCTAAATCAGGGTTTTTTATGCTGTGGACCCCCACCATTAACCAAGGGGTCAGTGGACCCCAGCTGGGAACCTCTGGTCTAGACAAACAAGCCCTTTATGAATTTAAGTTTTAATGAAATCTCCTCATTTTGATTTCAAACCTTAGAGAATACACACATGAGAAATGTAGATTTATTTTGGCGAATCCTCACTGCACTCTGTAGCATGTACATCCTCTCATGGGTCAAGAGAATGTAATTATATGCAATGCTCCAGGTGCAACCTCATCAAAATTATATACAATTGAAGTAAAACTTCCTTATTCCTATAAACAAACTCTCTTCTTTTGTAGGCTGACATGCCATTTGCTTGTTACACTTGCACATTGTCCTTTATTGGTTTGTATATATGTATTCCCCACTCCTTTGAATGTCAACATGACCCAGCCTCTTAAAAGCCAATCTTTTTTGTGCATCTTCTCCACCTAGTTCTATCAAAACATATCATTGACAGATGGAGAATATAATCTCAATACCTGATAGAAAAATGCCCTTTCTATGAGTAGAATGAGGAAACAAGGGATATTAATTTTGACGTTGCCTTACAAAATTCTGGTTTGGCCACATCTAGAGATCTTTAAGCAGATCTGGGTACCAAGTGGTTTATTGGTATTTATTGGCCTTGGCAGCAGTTCACATTTACCAGAAAAATATTGAACTCCAGGGTTCAAATTAAGAATTTGGGAGTTTTGTGATTTGATTGAAGTTTTTTAAGATCTTTACCTTGATTTGAACTTACCCATTTTCACCCTTTTTTGCTGGTTTGAGAGTTCAGATATAGTACGAACATTTCAGTTACAGCTTTTAGGAATGGACTTTCAAAACACCTTTATATGGTAGCAGTTTGGAAAGCAGTTGTGCAAATAGGGATTTTTTGCTAATCACATTATCTAAATCTGTAATTCAGGTTTTCATTAACCAGAGATATTAAGGAATATATGCCAAAATTTGGCATATGTGACATTAGTTGTCACCTTAATGAATATGTCTGTGTAGATCTAAAAAGCCAAAAGCCTATATTCCTCCCTCCTACAGCTAGTTTGTTCAGTTTGTCTTTGACTCGTCAATATTATTTTCTATTCTTGCAATGAATTTTGCAGTTGTGCATTTGCTGTTACCTAAATGTTGCCCTGCTGTCTCATCTGCCCACACCTTCTCAGAAATAATGCCAGCAGTGCTTACTCAATAGAGTAAAATCCTCCAAAAGTCAGTCCTTGTATGACATTGAAAATAGAACAGGATTAATTAATTGTGTGCTACCATGTAGATGCTACTCTGCATATATTGTTCTTAATATCTTGTCTTTGTTGTTACTGTGGTGTAGTGAAGAGGGAGAAAAAATGTTATTTAAAATGTGAATAATAATTTTCTTCCATAATCTGCCTTTACACAGTAGTAGTTCTCCCTTTAAATGTAAAAGCAATGCCAAGTTATTTGTCAAAAACAAGAGAAGTTCTGCAGATGTTGGAAATCCAAGCAATGCACACAAAATGCTGGAGGAGCTCAGTAGGCCAGGCAGCATCTATGGAAAAGAGTACGGTCAACGTTGTGGGCCGAGACTATTCAGCAGGAGGATCTTGGCCAAGAATGTCAACGGTACTCTTTTCCATAGATGCTGCCTGGCCTGCTGAGCTCCTCCAGCATTTTGTGTGTGTTGCCAAGTTATTTGTGTTGTGAATGAATTAGTATAATAATTAGTAAAATAACAGTTATCACATCAACCATTAACTAACTGGGTTTCAAAAAAATATAAAACAATTTTAAAGAAAATTTAGTTCCCAGCAGAGTTTTATATTAGAAGGCTTGATAAACGTATTTGAGAAATATTTTATTCAAATTCAAGCAATTAAACCTAATAACTAAGCATTTTTTATCTGAAGCAATTTTAAGTATGTAAATGCATTTGACAAATAAAACACGTTAATGGGAAAACATTTCCACACACGGAAAATAATGGTTATAGAATAAAAATAGTTTTTGAATCTTCCTAAACATTAATATTACAATTAATATAAATAAATGTAGGAATTGAATATATATTGTAATGAAGCACGTTATTGTACAGGGTACTGAGACAGAAGGTTGCTACATTTTGACATTCTACCTTCCCTATGAATTTTTAGAACAATCACTGTTAGCAAGAAAACCTGATCGTTGATCTTTGTGTCTTTCCAATTTTCAAGAAAATGTGGTTGATTTTACTTTCTGCCTTCCTGTTCAGATATAGTACATGAGAATTTGAAAATAGGTTCAGATGGCGAGAGTGATCAAGCTTCTGGAACATCATCTGATGAGGTGCAGTCACCTACACGTGTTCGAATGAGAAATCACCTGCATAGGAGAATCTCCATGGAGGTAAGGTATAACAGTTCAGTAAGTATTATTATTTAAAGTTGCAGTTTAATTGTAAGATTAAAGCTATATGGTATAGTTTCCAAAGCAGAATCAGGTTTAATATCACTGGCATCAACATATCACCTGTGGGACCAGAGGAGACAGGTGTCTTCAGGCTTCTGTATGCTTTATCATCACTATTTGAAATTCTGCCAACAATAGTTGTGGTGTCAACAAATTTATAGATGGTGTTTGAGTTGTACCTAGCCACACAGTCCTAGGTATAGAGAGAGTAGAGTAATGGGCTAAGCACACATCCTTGAGGTGCACCAGTGTTGATTGTCAGTGGGGAGATGTTATTTCTGATCCACACAGACTGTGGTCTCCCAATGAGGAAGTCAATCATTCAGTTGCAGAGGGAGATACAGAGGCATGGGCTTTGGAGCTTGTTATTTAGAACTTAAGAGTATGATTGTGTTGAAGGCTGAATTGTAATCAATAAACAGCAGCCTAATATAGGTATTACTGTTGTCCAGGTAATCCAAGGCCAAGTGGAGAGCCAGTGACATTGCATCCACTGTAGACCTATTGTGATCTGATGCCTTGCGAGAACCATAGAACCACAGAAACAGGCCTCTTGGCCCTTCTTGGCTGTGCGGAATCATTTTCTGCCTAGTCCCACTGACCTGCACACGGACCATATCCCTCCATACACCTCCCATCCATGTATCTGTCCAATTTATTCTTAAATGTTAAAAAAGAACCCGCATTTACCACCTCGTCTGGCAGCTCATTCCATACTCCCACCACTCTCTGTGTGAAGAAGCCCCCCCTAATGTTCCCTTTAAACTTTTCCTCCCTCACCCTTAAACCATGTCCTCTGGTTTTTTTCTCCCCTTGCCTCAGTGGAAAAAGCCTGCTTGCATTCACTCTATCTATACCATCATAATTTTATATACCTCTATCAAATCTCCCCTCATTCTTCTACGCTCTAGGGAATAAAGTCCTAACCTATTCAACCTTTCTCTGTAACTGAGTTTCTCAAGTCCCGGCAACATCCTTGTAAACCTTCTCTGCACTCTTTCAACCTTATTTATATCCTTCCTGTAATTTGGTGACCAAAACTGAACACAATACTGCAGATTCGGCCTCACCAATGCCTTATACAACCTCATCATAACATTCCAGCTCTTATACTCAATACTTCGAGTAATAAAGGCCAATGTACCAAAAGCTCTCTTTACGACCCTATCTACCTGTGACGCCACTTTTAGGGAATTTTGTATCTGTATTCCCAGATCCCTCTGTTCCACTGCACTTCTCAGTGCCTTACCATTAACCCTGTATGTTCTACCTTGGTTTGTCCTTCCAACGTGCAATACCTCACACTTGTCAGTATTAAACTCCATCTGCCATTTTTCAGTCCATTTTTCCAGCTGGTCCAAGCCCCTCTGCAGGCTCTGAAAACCTTCCTCCCTGTCTACTACACCTCCAATCTTTGTATCATCAGCAAATTTGCTGATCCAATTTACCACATTATCATCCAGATCATTGATATAGATGACAAATAACAATGGACCCAGCACTGATCCCTGTGGCACACCACTAGTCACAGGCCTCCACTCGGAGAAGCAATTCTCTACTACCAGTCTTTGGCTTCTTCCACTGAGCCAATGTCTGATCCAATTTACCACCTCTCCATGTATACCTAGTGACTGAATTTTCCAAACTAACCTCCCATGCGGGACCTTGTCGAAGGCCTTACTGAAGTCCATGTAGACAATATCCACTGCCTTCCCTTCATCCACTTTCCTGGTAAATTCCTCGAAAAACTCCAATAGATTGGTCAAACATGACCTGCCACGCACAAAGCCATGTTGACTCTCCCTAATAAGTCCCTGTCTATCCAAATGCTTGTAGATTCTGTCTCTTAGTACTCCCTCCAATAACTTACCTACTACCAACGTTAAACTTACCGGCCTATAATTTCCCGGATTACTTTTTGATCCTTTTTTAACAACGGAACAACGTGAGCCACTCTCCAATCCTCCGACGCCTCTCCTGTAGACAGCGACATTTTAAATATTTCTGCCAGGGCCCCTGCAATTTCAACACCAGTCTCCTTCAAAGTCCGAGGGAACACCCTGTCAGGTCCCGGGGATCTATCCACTTTAATTTTCCTTAAGACAGCAAGGACCTCCTCCTTTTAGATCTGTACAGTTTCCATGATCTCATTACTTGTTTCCCCTAATTCCATAGACTTCATGCCAGTTTCCTTAGTAAATACAGACGCAAAAACCTATTTAAGATCTCCCCCATTTCCTTTGGTTCTGCACATAGGCGACCACTCTGATCTTCAAGAGGACCAATTTTATCCCTTACAATCCTTTTGCTCTTAATATACCTGTAAAAGCTCTTTGGATTATCCTTCACTTTGACTGCCAATGCAACCTCATGTCTTCTTTTAGCACTCCTGATTTCTTTCTTAAGTATTTTCTTGCACTTCTTATACTCTTCAAGCACCTTATTTACTCCCTGCTTCCTATACATGTCATACAACTCCCTCTTCTTCTTTATCAGAGTTGCAGTATCCCTTGAGAACCAAGGTTCCTTATTCCCATTCACTTTGCCTTTAATCCTGACAGGAACATACAAATTCTGCACTCTCAAAATTTCTCCTTTGAAGGCTTCCCACCTACCGATCACATCCTTGCCAGAGAACAACCTGTCCCAATCCACGCTTTTTAGATCCTTTCTCATTTCTTCAAATTTGGCCTTCTTCCAGTTAAGAACCTCAACCCTAGGACCAGATCTATCCTTGTCCGTGATCAAGTTGAAACTAATGGTGTTATGATCACTGGAACCAAAGTGCTCCCCTACACAGACTTCCGTCACTTGTCGTAACTCGTTTCCTAACAGGAGATCCAATATTGCATCCCCTCTAGTTGGTCCCTCTATATATTGATTTAGAAAACTTTCGTGAACACATTTTACAAACTCTAAACCATCTAGACCCCTAACAGTATGGGAGTCCCAATCAATATATGGAAAATTAAAATTCCCTACCACCACAACTTTATGTTTCCTGCAGTTGCTTGCTATTTCCCTACAGATTTGTTCTTCCAATTCTTGTTGACTATTGGGTGGTCTGTAATACAATCCCACTAATGTCGCCATACCTTTCCCGTTTCTCAGCTCCACCCATAAGGACTCAGTAGACAAGCCCTCTAATCTGTCCTGCCTGAGCACTGCTGTAATATTTTCCCTAACAAGCAATGCTACTCCCCCACCTTTCATTCCTCTGCCTCGATCACATCTGATACATCGAAACCCTGGCATATTAAGCTGCCAGTCCTGCCTCTCCTGTAGCCAAGTTTCACTAATTGCTATAACGTCATAAGCCAAGTTTCACTAATTGCTATAACGTCATAAGCCAAGTTTCACTAATTGCTATAACGTCATAGCGAGGGTTCACCCTTTCAAAAGATGTTCTGACGTTGGCCTCTGAGGCAGAGATCACTGGGTCACCAGATGCTGCAGGGATTCACATGAATGTAGTTTTATTCTCCCTTTCAAAGCGTGCATAAAAAATGTTGAGTTCATCTAGGAGTAAAGCATCACAGCCATTCATGATGTTAGGTTTCGCTTTGTAGGAAGTAATGGCCTGCAATCCCTGCCAGAGCTGATATGCATCTGATTCTGTCTCTAACAGCAACTGAAATTGTCTTCCAGCTTTTAAAATAGCCATCTATAGTTCGTACCTGGATTTCTTGTATAGTTCTGGATAACCAGTCTTGAATGCTACAGATCTAGCCCTCAGAAGATTACGAATCTCCCGGTTCATCCATTGCTTTTGGTTTGGGTATGTCTGGTTTGTTCTCAAAGGCACACACAGATTGATGAAGTTGGTGACAACTTTGGTGTATTCATTCAGATTTGAAGATGAATACCTGAATGTGGTCCAGTTCACTACCTCAAAGCAGTCCTGTAAGCATTCCTGCACCTCCTTTGATCATACCTTTTGCTGCAGTCTTTAGTCTCTGTCTATATGACGGGGGTTGAAGTACGGCCAGGTGTTCAGCCTTTCTAAAGTGTGGATATGGGATTGCACAGTAATTGTTATTGATGGTGGTTTAACAGTGATCAAGTGCGTTGTCTCCTCTGGTTCTACAGGTGGTATGTTGACGGTAGTTGTTTAGAGACTTGTTCAGGTTGGCCTGGTTGAAATCCCTTGCAATGATGGGGAGAGCATCAAGGGTGTGCTGTCTCATGCCTGATGATTTACAGTGTTCAGCTCCTCCAGTTCCTGCCGGACGTTGGGCTGAGGTGGAACGTACACCACTATCAAGATGATGGTGGAAAATTCCTTCAGCAGATAAAAAGGACAACATTTGACTGCTAGAGGTTCCAGGTTGGGTGAGCAGAACTGAGACAGAACCGCCATGTTTGTGCACCACAATGAGTTAATTATAAAGCATACTCACCTCCTCTGCCTTTAAAAGAATGAGCTATTCTGTCTTTGCGGTGAATGTTAAAGCCATCGGTCTGAAATGGTGGGGGACAGCTGTGTATCCTTGAAGCGATATACACAGCAGTCCCTGATGCCTCTCTGGTACAGCAATCTTGCTCTGAGGTCCTTGTTTTATTTTGCAGAAACTACATTAGCCAGCAGAATAGCTGGGAATGGGTGTGTAAGGCCTCAGCATTTCAATCATACCTGTAAACAAACATGCCATCCCTACTTTTGTTTTCTTACACGGAACTGCACTCGCAACCTTAGTCTGAAATACTAGATAGGTTGAATTCGAGTATCAATAGATTTTTCAAACATCTTAAAACAATGCTTCTTACTGAAGTACAGATGGCTGTGCCTGTGGTTTTCAGCTGTAGTAGTCCTAAACAGGAAAATTTGATGATTCCCATCAGAACTGCACACAGAGTTGCCACTTATCGGCACCATCTTAACCATACTCTGTGCTGCTTTAAGAGTCAAGAACAATTAAACACAGCTCTAACAAGATAAGCCTTGAATGTGCGGTGATGATGATGCATTAAATATATTCATGCATGTTATTAATATCTCAGCCTTCAAGTGCTTGACATCTTGACCCCCAGCATCAAAATACAGAAACTCGGCTTTCAGCAAAATAGCATGTTTAATTCTATGTCCACTATGATTTTATACTGAAAAATATGAACAAATCAAAAGTAACTAGCAAGCTTGAATAGAGTTATTCAGCCACCAGCATGAAAACAGGCCATGCAATCCACCAAATGTACATTGACCAGTGGGCATCCATCGATAATTAATATCACCTCTCAGCTCTTAGTCTATAACCTTGTTTGCCTGGGCAATTCAGATGCTAATCCGGACCCTGTTTAAATACTATCATTCAGTCACAGAGTTACATAGGACTCTGTGTCCTTCAGTCCAACTTTCCCATCCTACCAAGAAACCTTTTTCTGCTAATTCCTGCATTTGGCTCATATCCCGTTGTTCATTTCTATTCATGTCTAAATGCTTTGTAACTGCTGTGATTGCACCCCTCTTTTTACCACCTCTCTTAGCTTGTTGTATATACCATCACATTCTGTATGGTAAACTTGCTCCTCAGATCTCCTTTAAATATTTTCCCTCTCACTTCTAATTTGTACCACCTAGTGGGAATAAAAGAATCCTTTTCTGGTTGGCTGCCAGTGTTCCCCAGGGGTCAGTGTTGGGACCGCTTCTTTTTTATGCTATATATATATCAATGATTTAGATAATGGAATAGATAGCTTTTTTGCCAAGTTTTGCAGATGCTACAAAGATTGGTGGAGAGACAGGTACTGTTGAGGAAACAGGAATTGCAGAAGGACTTAGACAGATTAGGAGAATGGGCAAGAAAGTGGCAAATGAGATACAATGTTGGAAAATGCATGGTTATGCACCTTGGAAGAAGAAATAAATGTGCAGACTATTTTCTAAATGGGGAGAAAATCCAAAAATCTGAGATACAAAGGGACTTGGGAATCCTTGTGCAGAACACCCTAAAGGTTAACTTTCAGGTTGAATCATTGATGAGGAAGGCAACTGCAATGTTAGCATTCATTTCAAGAGGTCTAGAATCCAGGAGCAGGGATGTGATGCTGAGGCTTTGTAAGGCAGTGGTAAGACCTTACCTTGAGTATTATGTTTAATATTGGGCTCCTCATCTAAGAAAAGATGTGCTGTCCTTGGAGAGGGTCCAGGGTCAGTTCACAAGGATGATTCTTGGAATGAAAGGCTTATCATATGGGGAATGTTTGACGGCTCCAAGCCTGTACTGACTGGAATTTAGAAGGATGGCGGGGGGGGGGGTGGGTCTCATTGAAACTTTTCAAATGTTGAAAGGCCTAGATAGAGTAGATGTGGAGAGAATGTTTCCCATGGTGGGAAACAAGAGAGCACTGCTTCAGAGATGAGAAATTTCTTTTGTCCGAGGGTAGTGAATTTGTGGAAATTGTTACCTCAGGCAGCTGTAGAGGCCAGGTCATTAGGTGCTTTTAAGGCGGAGATTGATAGGTTCTTGATTGGCCATAGCATCAGAAGTTATGGGGAGAAGGCTGCGGAGACGGGCTGAGGAGGCGAATAAAAAAGGATCAGCCATGATTGAATGGCAGAGCAGATTTGATGGGCCAAATGGCCTGATTCTGCTCCTATGCCTATAGTCTAATTTAAGACTCCCCTATCCTTGCAAAAAGATTGTGACTCTCTCCATATTTTTTATCAACCTCTATAAGTCACATCTCAGTTTCATGTGCTCTAGTGAGAACAATCCTAGCCAATCCAATCTCTCCTTGTAACTAAAGCCCTCTGTTGCTAGCATAATTTCTCATTATTGTTGTTCTGAAGTCTTTACCCTTTGTTTTCTTCCTTTGTACCATAATGTAACTCAAAAGTGTTTTCATATGCTTTACAGCAAAAGTAGACTTAAGTCCACCCAGTGAATTGGTGTAATGTTAAAAGTTATTTCAAAGGTTTCCCCCATGTCTATCCAGTATCTCTCCAGTGGAGCTGGACATTACATTTGAGCCACAAGATGATGTCTCCCACCCAGGGTATCTATGTAGAAATTTTGTCCAAGATTTAGTCAAAATGAGGCAAAAAGATCAAAAAATATTTACAAAATGTTTTCAGGTTAATCAAATTAAAGTGTAAAATAAGAATTCTGAGGTAAGATATTTGGGATAAGTTTTGTACAATTAGGAAAAACTGACTTTTTCCAGAAGAAAAAGTTTGAAATATTTTGCTCAATATCAAGACAGATCATGCCAAAGGACTACTAACTAACTCACTTGTCAATTATCAAAGTAAAATGTGTAGACTAAAAATCGCCTACTGACTGAAATCTACAACCGAAAAAGAAAGCAACATCTCTGGATGTTGAAAATTTTGGTGTGTATCTCATTTTCCAGCCACTATGAACTGTATTATCAAGGAGGTTTTATATATAATGACTATGAAGATGTAATTGTTTACAAACATTTTACATACTGTAAACAGATTAATATGCAGGATGAATGTACAAATTGAAATATTTTCAGATTTATTTATCATATATGCATCAAAGCATAAAGTGAAATACTTTGTTTGCGTTAGCAGCCAGCACACCCAAGGATGTACTCAAACCAGCCCTTAAACGTCTTCACATTCTGGCGCCAACATAGCATGGCCACAGTGCTCGGCAAAACAACTCAAGCAGCAACAGGAACAATAATAGTAGAAAAAGCAATAGCAAATCAGGCCTCTTTTCCATCCCTCCTACTCTCTCACTCATGCACCCAGAAAGACTTCCAGCCATAGGACAGGCTGCCTCCAGGTCTTCTGTCATTGCCCCAGATTCTCAGCCTTGTAGATGTATGGTTTTCATCTTTGGACTTCACCCCAGGACACTGATCACGGGTTTGACCTTCAGACCCTGACTTCCAGATTCTCACAGACCTCCGGCCCTCGTGACTCCTTCAGACTTCCACCTTCAGCTTTGCCCTCCAGACTGTCAGGTTTGACGTTTGGGCCTCTACTTCCAGATTTGCACGGATTTCAACTTCCAGATTCACTCACAACTCTGACCCTAGTGACTTGGGGGATCCCAGCACTCGTGACTCTCATACCTGTCTCTGACCTGTGGATCACTGGTCTCCTCAGTGCCTGTGGTACAACTTCTGAGATCACTGACATTCAACCACAGAGCATTTTGACATGGACACAAACCCCTGTGTAGACTCTTCATGTATTACTTCTGACTTTTAACACCCCATCCTTGTCCCTAAACTCTAACCCGATCCCTAACTCCCCCCTCTGTCACCAAAACCATCCCTATGAACTTAAAAAAAAACCAACAACTATGTTTGATCCATGACATCAGACATTGCAGCTTGGCCGGAAGATCAAGATGTCATAAATTTTAAAAATAATTCGTGAGCAATTAATTCTTGGGCCAGCAAAATGTAGTTCATTGACGCTATTTGTCTCAAATATATCTTCAAGATGGCGCCAGCAAACAAATGACCAATGGTGATATCTTACAGTTTACGAAACTACTACTTTTACTTCTTCTTTCAAATATAATTTAACTATAAAGATCTGTGCAATTGGAACCTGTGATTTACATTTTGATAGTATGTTATTGGGCCAATTGAGCGATCTTGCACTTTGCCATTTCTGAGGGAGTTCGATGAGGTTTGGAGCAGGGTGTGCAGCCTGGAAGCCAAGAGACAGGGCACGAGCCCATGATCAACTCCATCGCTTTTCTCCAACTGAGGCCTCAAGCAAGGTTGAAGTTGACGAAGTCAAGAGTGGAGTACGGGTGGATGTCTGTCTGCATTTGACTGGTCTTCCTCTCCCTCGCGCTAGCTGCTGTTGGAGAAAAGTGCAGAAGTCTTGCGATCCACGTTATAAGGATTGATCAGCGAGGCTTTGGACTTGTTTTAGGGGACTTTGAGATTCATGTTGCACGTGTGTCTGGAATCTAGTTACTCTTTTTTTGCTTTTTTTTAAGCAGTTTGAATGGGAGCGATCAATGCAGACAAGGGCACTTCACCAAGGAATGGCCCTGCGGCCTGCGGTGAGCTAGTGGTGTAGCACTGAACTGACTAAGCTGAATACTACTGGACTCCTGGTTTGATTTGATATTCTATGTGTTATGCACTCACTTTTTGCCGTTTGCACAATTTGTTCTTTTTTTGTGTGTTGGGTGTTTGATGTTTTCTTCAATGGGTTCCATGGTTTTTCTTTTTTTCATGGCTGCCTGCAGAAGGGTGAATCTTAGATATGTTCTGTATACATACTTTGATAATGTATTTTGCATCTTTGAACTTTGAAGTTTGTAATTTGTGCTTATAAAATAGGCTGCCCAGTATTAATACTAACCACATTATTCTGAAAGATGGATGAGTAATGCAAGTTACAAAAAAGTAGCCATGCTAAATAGGCACAAATGCAAGAAAAGGCAGCAGTGTTGCAATGGTAGAGCTGTTGTCTCATAGCTCAAGTGAACGGAGTTCAATCCTGACCTCCAGTGCTGTCTGCGTAGAGTTTATATAATCTCCCTATGAAAGCATGGGCTTTCTCCCCACATCCCAATGATGTACAGGTTCATAGTTTATTTCACCACTGTAAACTACCCATATAGAAACATAGAAACATAGAAAATAGGTGCAGGAGTAGGCCATTCGGCCCTTCGAGCCTGCACCGCCATTTATTATGATCATGGCTGATCATCCAACTCAGAACCCAGCCTTCCCTCCATACCCCCTGACCCCTGTAGCCACAAGGGCCATATCTAACTTCCTTTTAAACATAGCTAATGAACTGGCCTCAACAGTTTGCTGTGGCAGAGAATTCCACAGATTCACCACTCTCTGTGTGAAGAAGTTTTTCCTAACCTCGGTCCTAAAAGGCTTCCCCTCTATCCTCAAACTGTGACCCCTCGTTCTAGACCTCCCCAACATCGGGAACAATCTTCCTGCATCTAGCCTGTCCAATCCCTTTAGGATCTTATACGTTTCAATCAGATCCCCCCTCAATCTTCTAAATTCCAACGAGTACAAGCCCAGTTCATCCAGTCTTTCTTCATATGAAAGACCTGCCATCCCAGGAATCAATCTGGTGAACCTTCTTTGTACTCCCTCTATGGCAAAGATGTCTTTCCTCAGATTAGGGGACCAAAACTGCACACAATACTCCAGGTGTGGTCTCACCAAGGCCTTGTACAACTGCAGTAGTACCTCCCTGCTCCTGTACTCGAATCCTCTCGCTATAAATGCCAGCATACCGTTCGCCTTTTTCACCGCCTGCTGTACCTGCATGCCCACTTTCAATGACTGGTGTATAATGACACCCAGGTCTCGTTGCATCTCCCCTTTTCCTAATCGGCCACCATTCAGATAATAATCTGTTTTCCTATTTTTGCCACCAAAGTGGATAACTTCACATTTATCCACATTAAATTGCATCTGCCATGAGTTTGCCCACTCACCCAACCTATCCAAGTCACCCTGCATCCTCTTAGCATCCTCCTCACTGCTAACACTGCCACCCAGCTTCGTGTCATCCGCAAACTTGGAGATGCTGCATTTAATTCCCTCATCCAAGTCATTAATATATATTGTAAACAACTGGGGTCCCAGCACTGAGCCTTGCGGTACCCCACTAGTCACCGCCTGCCATTCTGAAAAGGTCCCGTTTATTCCCACTCTTTGCTTCCTGTCTGCTAACCAATTCTCCACCCACACCAATACCTTACCCCCAATACCGTGTGCTTTAAGTTTGCACACTAATCTCCTATGTGGGACCTTGTCAAAAGCCTTTTAAAAATCCAAATATACCACATCCACTGGTTCTCCCCTATCCACTCTACTAGTTACATCCTCAAAAAATTCTATGAGATTCGTCAGACATGATTTTCCTTTCACAAATCCATGCTGACTTTGTCCGATCATTTCACCGCTTTCCAAATGTGCTGTTATCACATCCTTGATAACTGACTCCAGCAGTTTCCCCACCACCGACGTTAGGCTAACCGGCCTATAATTCCCCGGTTTCTCTCTCCCTCCTTTTTTAAAAAGTGGGGTTACATTAGCCACCCTCCAATCCTCAGGAACTAGTCCAGAATCTAACGAGTTTTGAAAAATTATCACTAATGCATCCACTATTTCTTGGGCCACTTCCTTAAGCACTCTGGGATGCAGACCATCTGGCCCTGGGGATTTATCTGCCTTCAATCCCTTCAATTTACCTAACACCACTTCCCTACTAACATGTATTTCGCTCAGTTCCTCCATCTCACTGGACCCTCTGTCCCTTACTATTTCTGGAAGATTATTTATGTCCTCCTTAGTGAAGACAGAACCAAAGTAATTATTCAATTGGTCTGCCATGTCCTTGCTCCCCATAATCAATTCACCTGTTTCTGTTTGCAGGGGACCTACATTTGTCTTTATCAGTCTTTTCCTTTTTACATATCTATAAAAGCTTTTACAGTCCGTTTTTATGTTCTCTGCCAGTTTTCTCTCATAATCTTTTTTCCCCTTCCTAATTAAGCCCTTTGTCCTCCTCTGCTGAACTCTGAATTTCTCCCAGTCCTCAGGTGAGCCACTTTCTCTGGCTAATTTGTATGCTACTTCTTTGGAATTGATACTATCCCTAATTTCTCTTGTCAGCCACGGGTGCACTACCTTCCTTGATTTATTCTTTTGCCAAACTGGGATGAACAATTGTTGTAGTTCATCCATGCAACCTTTAAATGCCTGCCATTGCATATCCACCGTCAATCCTTGAAGTGTCATTTGCCAGTCTATCTTAGCTAATTCATGTCTCATACCTTCAAAGTTACCCCTCTTTAAGTTCAGAACCTTTGTTTCTGAATTAACTACGTCACTCTCCATGTTAATGAAGAATTCCACCATATTATGGTCACTCTTACCCAAGGGGCCTCTCACGACAAGATCGCTAATTAACCCTTCCTCATTGCTCAAAACCCAGTCCAGAATAGCCTGCTCTCTAGTCGGTTCCTCGACATGTTGGTTCAAAAAACCATCCCGCATACATTCCAAGAAATCCTCTTCCTCAGCACCTTTACCAATTTGGTTCACCCAGTCTACATGTAGATTGAAGTCACCCATTATAACTGCTGTTCCTTTATTGCACACATTTCTAATTTCCTGTTTAATACCATCTCCGACCTCACTACTACTGTTAGGTGGCCTGTACACAACTCCCACCAGCGTCTTCTACCATGTAAGTACATGGTAGAATATCAGGAGAATAGGTTACATGAAAAATAGTAGGGGAGTAGGATTGCTCTGTGAGCTTGCTTCCAATGTTGTAAGAAAAATATGATACCTTTCTTATAGAGAAGTCATGCCCTCTCGTACTAGGGAGCCTAGTATGAGAGAGCATGACTTAAGGATTGAAGGGCGCCCATTCAGAACAGAGATGCGAAGAAATTTTTTTAGCCAGAGGGTGGTGAATCTATGGAATTTGTTGCCACGGGCAGCAGTAGAGGCCAAGTCATTGGGTGTATTTAAGCCAGAGATTGATAGGTATCTGAGTAGCCAGGGCATCAAAGGTTATGGTGAGAAGGCGGGGGAGTGGGACTAAATGGGAGAATGGATCAGCTCATGATAAAATGGCGGAGCAGACTCGATGGGCCGAATGGCCGACTTCTGCTCCTTTGTCTTATGGTCTTATGGTCTAAATCAATGTTGCGGACCTGGGTTCTACATAAAATGTGGAAGACTTATGGCAAAGATGGCATTGTTATTGCTTAACTGGCATCATATCCTTAGTGCTCTTAATTGATCAGTGCTGATCAACTGCTGGAGTGTTCACTGAGATCTTCAACTTCTCACTGCAGCAGTCAGAGGTACCCACCTGCTTTAAGCAGGCTTTAATTATACCGATGGCACATGGCCAAGTGGTTAAGGCATTCGACTAGCGATCTGAAGGTCGTGAGTTCGAGCCCCAGCCGAGGCAGCGTGTTGTGTCTTTGAGCAAGGCACTTAATCACACATTGCTCTGCAACAACACTGGTGCCAAGCTGTATGGGTCCTAGTGCCCTTCCCTTGGACAACACCAGTGTCGTAAGAGAGGGGAGAGTTGCAGCAGGGGCAGCTGCTGGTCTCCCATACAACCTTGCCCAGGCATGCGTCCTGGAGAGTGAAGACTTTACAGGCGCAGATCCATGGTCTCGCAAGACTTTAACTTTCACTTTAAAATTATACCGATACCTAAGAAAACAGTGATAACTTGCCTCAATGACTATCGTCTAGTAGCACCTGCATCCACAGTGATGAAATGTTTTGCGAGGTTGGTGATGTAGTGTATGAACTGCTACCTGAGAAGCAACTGAACCGCTCCAATTTCCCTACTGGTATAACAAGCCCATAGCAGATGCCATTTCATTAGCTTTTCACTCAAGCCTGGAACATCTGGACAGCAAAGATGTATACATCAGGATGTTCTTTACCGACTGCAGCTTGGCATTCAATACTCTCAACCCCTCCCAATTAATCAATAAGCTCCAAGACTTTGCCCTCAATACCTCCTTGTGTAATTGTATCCTGGATTTCCTCACTTGCAAACCCTAGTCTGTTTGGATTGGCAACAACATCTCCTCTACAAACTCCATCAGCATAGGTACATTACAATGCTGTGTGCTTAGCCCCCTGCTGTATTCACTTTACACTTGTGACTGTGTGGCTAAGCACAGCTCCGATGCCATTTTCAAGTGACTGATGATACCACTGTCATAGGGCAAATCAAAGGTGGTGATGAATTGGCATGTAGGATGGAGGTTGAAAATCTGGCTGAATGGTGCCACAACAACCACCTCTTACTCAATGTCAGCAAGACCGAGTTCATCATTGATGTCAAAAGAAGGAAACCAGAGGTCCATGAGACAGTCCTTATCAGAGGATCAGAGGGCCTGCCCTGGGTCCGACATGTAAGTGAAATTATGAAGAAAGCACAGCAGCACCTCTCCTTCCTTAGGATGTTGTGAGGATTCAGCATGACATCTATAACTAACAAGCTTCTATAGATATGTGGTGGAGAATATGTTGACTGGTTGCATCATGGCCTGATGTGGAAATACCAATGCCCTTGAATGGAAATTCATACAAAAAATAGTGGATATAGCCCAGTCCATCATAGGTAAAGCCCTCCCTACCATTGAGCACATCTACAGAGTGTTGTCGCAGGAAAGCAGCATCCATCATCAGGGACCCCACCACCCAAGTCATGCTTTCTCCTCACTGCTGCCATCAGGAAGAAGATACAGGAGCCCCAGGACTCACCATTGAAATGTGACAACATTAGCTGATTACTGTTTAAATTCCACTGTAAATGTTCTACTAAATCAACAAGTTTTATCCTTTTGATGTTTTTTCCCTCAGCCTGGTACTCACTTATTTCCAAGTTTTCTGGCTGTTATTGGATATAGCTGCTCAACAGCAGCAGAGTGTAATGTGTAATTTGCTACAAAATCAATTATTCAGTGACTTTAATAATTTGAACCATATTTTAACAGAGTGCACTCTGAAGCTAAAATATAAAGCCTTTGCTGCCCTCATGTGTTGAATTTTAATTTAAAAATACTGGATTTGTTATATTGTTTCTTTTCATGTCCAAGTAAACCATTGCTAAAGGAACACACATAAAAGTTGCTGGTGAATGCAGCAGGCCAGGCAGCATCTCTAGGAAGAGGTACAGTCGGCGTTTCAGGCCGAGACCCTTCGTCAGGACTAACTGAAGGAAGAGTTAGTAAGAGATTTGAGACGGGGAGGATGAGATCTGAAATGTTAGGAGAAGACAGGAGGGGGGAGGGATGGAGCTGAGAGCTGGAAAGTTGATTGGCAAAAGGGATACAAGGCTGGAGAAGGGAGAGGATCATGGGACGGGAAGCCTTGGGAGAAAGAAAGGCGAGGGGAGCCCAGAGGATGGGCACGGAGTTATAGTGAGAGGGACAGAGGGAGAAAAAAGAGAGAGGGAAAAAATATATATAAATAAATAAACAAATAAGGGATGGGGTACGAAGGGGAGGTGGGGCATTAACAGAAGTTAGAGAAGTCGATGTTCATGCCATCAGGTTGGAGGCTACCTAGACGGAATATAAGGTGTTGTTCCTCCAACCTGAGTATGGCTTCACCTTGACAGTAAAGGAGGCCGTGGATAGACATATCAGAATGGGAATGGGATGTGGAATTAAAATGTGTGGCCACTGGGAGATCCTGCTTTCTCTGGCGGACAGAGCGTAGGTGTTCAGCAAAACAGTCTCCCAACCTGCGTCGGATCTCGCCAATATATAGAAGGCCGCATAGGGAGCACCGGACGCAGTATATCACCCCAGCTGACTCACAGGTGAAGTGTCGCCTCACCTAGAAGGACTGTCTGGGGCCCTGAATGGTGGTAAGGGAGGAAGTGTAAGGGCACGTGTAGCACTTGTTCCACCTACAAGAATAAGTGCCGGGAGGGAGATCGGTGGGAAGGGATGTGGGGGAGGGGAACGAATGGACAAGGGAGTCGCGTAGGGAGCAATCCCTGCAGAAAGGAGAAAGGGTGGGGAGGGAAAGATGTGCTTAGTGGGGAGATCCCGTTGGAGGTGGTGGAAGTTACGGAGAATTATATGTTGGACCCAGAGGCTAGTTGGGTGGTAGGTGAGGACAAGGGGAACCCTATTCCTAGTGGGGTGGGGGGGAGGATAGTGTCAGAGCGGATGTGCGTGAAATGGGAGAGATGCGTTTGAGAGCAGAGTTGATGGTGGAGGAAGGGAAGCCCCTTTCTTTAAAAAATGAAGATATCTCCTTCGTCCTGGAATGAAAAGCCTCATCCTGAGAGCAGATGTGGTGGAGGCAGAGGAATTGCGAGAAGGGGATGGCCTTTTTTCAAGAGACAGGGTGGGAAGGAGGAATAGTCCAGGTAACTGTGAGAGACCATAGGCTTATAGTAGACATCAGTAGATAAGCTGTCTCCAGAGATAGAGACAGAAAGATCAAGAAAGGGGAGGGAGGTGTTGGAAATGGACCAGGTAAACTTGAGGGCAGGGTGAAAGTTGGAGGCAAAGTTAATGAAGTCAACGAGCTCAGCATGCGTGCAGGAAGCAGCGCCAATGCAGTCGTCAATGTAGCGAAGGAAAAGTGGGGGACGGATACCAGTATAGACTTGGAACATGGACTGTTCCACAAAGCCAACAAAAAGGCAGGCATAGCTGGGACCCATACGGGTGCCTATGGCTACATCTTTAGTTTGGAGGAAGTGGGAGGAGTCAAAGGAGAAATTATTAAGAGTAAGGACTAATTCCGATAGATGGAGCAGAGTGGTGGTAGAGGGGAACTGGTTAGGTCTGGAATCCAAGAAGAAGTGGAGAGCTTTGAGACCTTCCTGGTGGGGGATAGAGGTATATAGGGACTGGACATCCCATACCATCACCAACTTTTCAGCTCAGAGGATCTCTCATCCACTGCTACCAACCTTATAGTTCCCACACCCCGCACTTCCCATTTCTACCTCCTACCCAAGATCCACAAACCTGCCTGTCCAGGTAGACCCATTGTCTTGGCTTGCTCCTGCCCCACCAAACTCATTCCTGCATACCTTGACACTGTTTTATCCCCCCTTGTTCAATCCCTTCCTCCCAATGTTCGTGACACTTCTCACGCACTGAATTTTTTCAATGATTTTAAGTTCTCTGGCCCCCACCGCTTTATTTTCACCAATTTTAATTCCACGTCCCATTCCCATTCTGATATGTCTATCCATGGCCTGCTATACTGTCAAGATGAAGCCACACTCAGGTTCGAGGAAGAACACCTTATATTCCGTCTCGGTAGCCTCCAACCTGATGGCATGAACATTGACTTCTCTAACTTCCGTTAATGCCCCACCTCCCCTTTGTACACCATCCCTTATTTATTTATTTATTTTCTCCCTTTTTTTTTTCTCCCTCTCCCTCTCACTATAACTCCTTGCCCATCCTCTGGGCTCCCCTCCCCTTTCTTTCTCCCTAGGCCTCCCGTCCCATGATCCTCTCCCTTCTCCAGCTTCGTATCCCTTTTGCCAATCAATTTTCCAGCTCTTAACTCCATCCATCCCCCTCCTGTCTTCTCCTATCATCTCTGATCTCCCCCTCCCCCTCTCAAATCTCTTACTATCTCTTCTTTCAGTTGGTCCTGACGAGGGGTCTCGGCCCGAAACGTTGACTGTACCTCTTCCTATAGATGCTGCCTGGCCTGCTGCATTCACCAACTTTTTTTATGTGTGTTACTTGAATTTCCAGCATCTGCAGATTTCCTCATGTTTGCGTTTTTAAATTACAGCACTGTAGTTTACTGCACCTCGGCAAATATAGGCAGTTGTCGTGACTATGGTTTTACATGCAGTCATTCTGTTTGTGCAGCAATTGTACCATTTCATTGACTTGAATATACAGCTACAGTGACACTTTTATCTCTGAAGTTAGAAGTGATTGGAAGATCATCGCCTTATAGCAGATGTAATGTACAAATATGCTCCATTCAGGATCATCTGCTTCTTGTGCTACAGATGATCCCAGTCTATTATTCTAGGCAATGATTTGAACTTCTTCATTGGTATGGCTGAACAACTTCGCAGAGACATCAGCAAATTTGATTCTTTGCAGCTTCTACCATCCACAGTGACATCGCTCCACCAGCCACATCTTCCCCTCCCCTCCCTTCTTCACTGTCTCCAGGGATCACTCTCTGTATGACTCTGTTATGCATTCATCTCTTGCCAACCAAGCCCCTCCGTTCCCAATTACTCTACCCTGTAACCACAATGGGTGTGATATCTACTTCCTTCCTCACCATCATTCGGGACCCTAAACAAGTGAGGAGGTCCTTCACAAGGGAAACCCATGGCATTTATTGCATCTGATGCTTCTGCTACAGACACCTCTACATCAGTGATACTGGACACTGATTGTGGACCAATTCAAGCATCTTTACTTTGTTCACCTTCCAACTTGGATCTCCTGATGGCCAGTTATTTTAATTCTCCTTCCCATTCTCATACCAACATGTCTGTCTAGAGCTTCCCTTTAGTGCCAAGTTGAGGCAAGATGCAAATTTAAGGAACAACACCACATCGTCCATTTGGGTAGGTTTCAACCTGGCAGCATGAGCTTCCAATAACACTCCCCTCTATTCCTTTTCATTTCTCTGTCTCCTCTTAATCCACCTTGGCACTCAAGCCCCATCTGTTTCTCCTACCCCCCCCCCCACCTCCGTCCGTCTGCTCATCACCCACACATTCTTCTGCTGGTTTCCTTCCCCACCTGTGTCTTTTTATTCATTGCTGTACCTTCCTCTCCTATCAAGTTGCGTCATCTTCAACCCTTTGTTGCTTCCACTGTCTCCTCACAGCCCTTGAAGCCTTTTTCTACTCTCTTCCCTCCCTCATCTGCTTATCACCACTATCACCTGCATTTGCCAGCTCATCCTCTACCCCTTCCTTTTTATACTGGCTATCTCTCCTCTTTCTCCCAGACTAGATGATGAGTCTCAACCTGAAACGTCAACTGTTTATTTTCTTCCATAGATGCTGCCTGACCTGCTGAGTTACTGCAGTGCATTGTGTTGCTTCAGATTTCAGCATTTGCAGTCTCTTCTACCTCTTGATACAATTTTTGAAGCGCTAATTCGGATAGAAAAAGGTGCAAAAATGACAATACTTCAGCAATCCTGCAGGTGGCGTATGGGCTCAATACACAAGTGGGTCAATCCAGTCCAAATTAGATTTCTTCCTGTCCAGTATTATGCCATTGTTCTTTGATGAAAAGAAATAGAAACTGAACATCAAACTGCTCATCTCAGAAAGCATCATGGAACACAAGGAGCTTATGCACTTCTTTGATTCCTCAAAGCACTGTTGAGAAGCGATCAATG
This sequence comes from Mobula hypostoma, assembly GCF_963921235.1. Classification (NCBI taxonomy): domain Eukaryota; kingdom Metazoa; phylum Chordata; class Chondrichthyes; order Myliobatiformes; family Myliobatidae; genus Mobula; species Mobula hypostoma. The sequence goes on along the minus strand of NC_086116.1, from coordinate 3,525,339 downwards.
TGAATATTAAAAGGTTCTTCATAAACAGAGTCAGAGTGGATCACGCCAAGTCAAGGAAAAAAAGAGTAGTCTACGCTTGTGGTCAACCGAAGTGGCTGTTGAGAAGGGGCTTCAAGAGGTCAGAATCAGGTTTAATACCACTGGTGTATGTCGAGAAATGTGTTGTTTTGTAGCAGCAGTACACTATAGATTATAATTATATATATTTCAAAAAATAAGTGGATAGTGCAAAAAGAGAGAGGAAACAATAATGAGGTAGTGTTCACAGATTCACTCTCCATTAAGAAATCTGATGGCGGAAGGGAAGAGGCTGTTCCTGAAGAGTTGAGTGTGTGTCTTCCGGCTCCTGTACCACCTCCTCGATGATAGCAATGAGAAGAGGGTATGTACTGAGTGATGGGGTCCTTAACAATAGATACCGCCGTTTTGAAGGATTGCTTTTTGAAGGTGTCCTGAATGCTGGGGAGGCTAGTGCTCGTGATGGCTGAGGTTACAACTTTCTGCACCTTTTTCCGATCCTGTGCATTGGCCCCTCCATACCACACAGTGATGCAACCAGTTAAAATACTCTCCATAGTACATCTGTAGAAATTTGCAAGTGTTGGTGACATATCAATTATCTTCAGACCCCCAAAGAAATATAGCCGTTGCTGTCCCTTCTTTGTAATTGCATCAACATAATGGCTCAGGATAGATCCTCCAAGATGTTGACACCCAGGAACTTAAAACTACTCACCCTTTTCACTTCTGATCCCTTGATGAGGTCAAGTGTGTGTTCCCTCAACTTCGCCTTCTTGAAGTTCACAATTAATTCCTTGGTCTTATTGACATTGAGTGCAAAGTTGTTGCTGTAACACCACTCAGCTAGCTGATCTCTCTCACTCCCGTACACCTCCTCGTCAGCATCTGAAATCTTGCCAGCAATAGTGTTGGCACATTTATATTTGGTGTTTGAGCTGTGCCGAGCCACCCAATTGTGGGTGTGGAGAGAGTAGAACCATGAGCCAAGCACGCATCTTTGAGGTGCACCAGTGTTAATTGTCAGCAAGGAGGAGATGTTATTTCTCATCTGCACAGATGGTGGTGTCCCAGTGAGGAAGTCAAGGATCCAGTTGCAGGGGCAGATACAGAGGCTCAAGCTTTGGAGCTTGTTATTTAGAACTGAGGGTACGATTGTTTTGAAGGCTGAGCTGTAATCAATAAACAGCAGCTTAATGTAGGTATTACTATTGTTCAGGGGATCCAAGGCCGAGTGGAAAGCCAATAAGATTGATCAGCTGTAGACCTGTTGTGACAATAGGCAAATTCCAGCGGATCCAGGTCCTTAGGCAGTAGTTGAATCCAGCTATGACCAACCTCTCAAAGCCCTTCATCATAGCGGTTGTGAGTCCAGCTGGGTGACAGTTGTTGAGACAGCTCTTCTTGGGCACTGGTATGATGGCCACCATTTTGAGGCAGGTGGGAACCTCCAACTGCAGCAGTGAGAGATTTGAAGATGACCTTGAACACTCCCACCATTTAGTTGGCACAGGTTTTCAGAGCCCTACCAGGTACACCACCAAGGCCTGACACCTTGTGAGCGTTCACCCTCTTGAAAGATGTTCTGATGTCATCCTCCAAGACAGCGATCATAGGATTACCAGATGCTGCGGGCATTTTCATAGTTGTACTTTTATTCTGCCATTGAGAGCACGCATAAAGGGCGTTGAGCTCATCTGGGAGTGAAGCATTTCAGCCATTCATAATGTTAGGTTTTGCTCTGTAGGAAGTAATGGCCTGCTTGTGCTGATGTGCATCTGATTCCTTCTCTGCCCTCAACTGGAATTGTTTTTCACTCTTAAGATGGCCTTCCATAGGTCATACTTGGACTTCTTGTATAGATCTAGATCACCGGCCTTGAATGCCACAGATCTAGCACTCAACTGACTAAAAATCTCCTGGTTTCATCCACTGCTGTTGATTGGGTATGTCTAGTATGTACTCGAAGGTACACAGTCATCCACACAGATTTTGATGAAGTCGGTGACAACTGCGGTGTATTCATTCAGACTGGGAAGATGAATCCCTGAATATTGTCCACTCCACCAACTCAAAGCAGTCCTTTAGGCACACTTCCAACTCCCTTGATCTTACTTTCTTGGTCCTCACCACTGGTGCCGCAGTCTTTAGCCTCTTGCCTATATGCTGGGAGTAGAAGTACAGCCAGGTAATCGGACTTTCCAAAGTGCAAGCATGGGATGGCACAGTAAATGTTATTGATGGTGGTTTAGCAGCAGTCAAATGTGATGGCTTCTCTGGATCCACAAGTAATATGTTGGTGATTGTTGTTCAGAGACTTTTTCAGCTGGCCTGGTTAAAATCCTCCACAATGATAGGGAGTATGCTGTTTTGTGTCTGCTGTTTACGGATCTTTGTTCCTCCAGTGCTTGCCTGACATTAGCCTGATATGGAATGTACACCGCTGCCAGGATGATGGCGGAAAACTCCCTTAGCAGAAGCAGATAAAAAGGACAACATTTGAACTCCAAGTGTTCTGGATCGGGTGAGCAAGACTGAGACAGAACTGCTACGCCAGCTCCAACACCATATACAAATTTGCTGATGAAACCACTGCTATGGGCCTTAACAAAGGTGGTGAAGCATCAGCATACAGGAGTGAGATTGAAAATTAGCTGACTGGTGTAATAACAACAACCTCTCACTCAATGTCAGTAAGACCAAGGAACTGATCGTAGATCGAAGAAGGAAACCAGAGGTCCATGAGCCAGTACTCATCAGAGGATCAGAGGTGGAGAGGGTCAGTAACTTTAAATTCCTGAGAGTCACTCTCTCAAGGGACCTGTCCTGGATCCATCATATAAATATAATTGCAAAGAAAGCACTACAGCACCTCTACTTCCTCAGAAGTCTGCAGAGATTCAGCATATCATCAAAAACCTTGGCAAACTTATATAGATGTGTGTTGACTGGCTGCATTATGGCCTGGTGTGGGAACACCAATGCCTTTGAGCAGAAAATCCTACGAAAGGTAGTGGATTTGGCCCAGTTACTAATGGGTAAATCCCTCCCAACCATTGAGCACATCGACATGAAACGTTGCTTTAGAAAGGCAGCATCCATCATCAAAGATCCTCACCATCTAAGCCATGCTCTTTTCTTGCTGCAGCCATCAGGTAGATGGTACAAGTAACTCAGGACTTGTTCCACCAGGTTCAAGAACATTTAACACTCCTCAACCATCAGACTCTTGAACAAAAGGGGAAAACTACACTCATTGTATTTCTGGTGTTCCTGCAACTGATGGTCTTACTTTCAGTACAGGAAAAGAATCTCAGGGTTGTACGTGCTGATGTGTATGCCCTCTGATAATAAATTTTACTTTGAACGTCTGTGAACCACGATGAGTTAATTATAAAGCATACTCCATCCTCTCAGTAAGACTGAGCTGTCCTGCCTCTACAGTGAATGGTGAAACTATCGCGCTGCAGCACCGCATCTGAAATGGCGGGGGATAGCCATGTTTCCGTGAAGCAAAGTACACAGTAGTCCCTGTTGTCCCTCTGGTACAGCAATCTTGCTCTGAGGTCTTTAATTTTATTTTCAAAAGACTGTACATTTGCCAGTAGGATAATGGGGCTGGAGGTCTAAAGCTTCTGTTTTTCGATCTTACTTGCATCCCAACATGCTTTCCTCACTTCCTTTATCTTAAAGGGGATCTGCAGTCACGACCTGAGTCTGCAGTCCCAGATTTGTCGACCTTTGAGTATCGATAAATTTTTTAAAAACATCTTAAAACAATGTTGCATACGGTAGTATCCATGGCTGTGACTGTGGATTTCAGGCGTAGTAGTCCTAAGCAGAAGTATTTGATAATTCCCATCAGAGCATCGTGCAGTGAGTCACCCCTTGTGGTAAAGAGCCAGGAAGCCTTGCTCTTTGCTCCAACAGTCTCCAAGATCATTATCAGATCACATATGCTTATGTTTCTTCCAAAATGTTTAGAAAGAGCCCTAGAGAAGAACAGGGATTTCTAGCATCTTTGCAACCTGAGATTTTAAGGATCTGCAAATTCTTCTCTGCCAGACTTTGATCTGAAGCACTGTCTCCCAGAACCTTTTGAAATAATATCAGGAAATGCTGAGAACACTCAGCCTCATCTGTAAACATTAAAGACACTGCAGTATTAACTCTGCCTTTCTTTTCTAGAGATGTTGCCTGACCTGTTGAGTGTTTCTAGCATTTTCTGTTTTCATTTTAGATTTCTAGCATCTGCAGTTCTTTAATTACTGGAAGTTTCTGTCTTTGATCTTGGAGGTTTAAGATGACCTCATAATGGAAAATCTAGAACAATTGTTGATCCAGGGCTAGTTCATTCCTTCAAGACAAGTAAAAACACCTGGAAGCAATGGCTGTCAGTTGAGTTCTGCTTGAGACTGAGATTAGAATAGACCAGACCTCCTCAATGTGTCATCAAAGGACATCATCACCCAGATCTACAAGCCAGGGAAAAGGAGAAAGGCATCCAAAAAGTTGACCCATCTCACTGTCAAATGTGGATTATGGGATTCAATCCAAGATCATTGCTAGTTGAGTCAAGTCTTCTGGATCTGATTTACCTGAACCCGACCTGTACTATTTTTCAGGAATACCTCAAACAACTTTGTGCTGAACAAGGGGTACTCACTTCGTCAGCTTGTTCCTGTCCTGGGCACCAGCACATACGTGCAATTATGAAGAAAGCACGGCAGCGCTTCTACTTCCTTAGAGTTTGCAAAGATTCAGCATGTTATCTAAAACTTTTGACAAACTTTTGTAGATGTGTGGTGGGGTGTATATTGACTGGCTGCATCACAACCTGATATGGAAATACCAATATCCTTGAATGGAAACTCATACAAAAAGTAGTGGATATGACCCAGTCTATCATGGGTAAAGCCCTCCCCACCATTGATCACATCTACGTGGAGCATTGTCGCAGGAAAGCAGCATCCATCATCAGGGTCTCCAACCACTCAGGTCATGCTGTCTTCTCACTGCTGCCATCAGGAAGAAAGAAGAGAAGCCTCAGGACTCATACCACCAAGTTCAGGAACAATTATTATTCCTCAACCATCAGGCTCTTGAACGAAAGGGGATAACTCAACCTGTGGACTCACTTTCGTGGACTCACTTTCAAGGACTCGTATCATTTTATGTCATGTTCTCGATATTCATTGCAACACATAAAATGCTGGAGAACTCAGCCGATCAGGCGGCATCTATGGAAAACAGTAAACAGTTGACATTTTGGGCCAAGATCCTTCTTCAGGACTAGAAAGGAACGAGAAAAGACTTCTCCCCTTCCTTTCCAGTCCCGAAGAAGGGTCTCAGCCTGAAACATCAACTGTTTACCTACTAAGTTTCTCCATCATTTTGTGTGTGTGTGTGTGTGTGTGTGTTTGGATTTCCAGCATCAGCAGATTTTCTCGTGTTCTTGATATTTATCGTTATTTATTTATATGTGTGTGTGTGTGTGTGTATGTATTTGCACAATCTGCTGTCTTTTGCACACTGGTTGAATGCCCAAGTTGGTGCGGTCTTGAATTGAATCTATTATAGTTATTCTATTACGGATTTATTGAGTGCTCGCAAGGAAATGAATCTCATTGTTGTATGTCGTGACATATATGTACCTTGATAATAAATTTGCTGTGAACTTTGAAGGCCTTTAATGGAATGTAAATAATCATGCATGTAAATAATGATTATGCTGTCCAAAAGGGACTTAGTAGAGGAATCTTTAATTGGTTATGACTGATTTGCGCACTAATCAAGGAGTAGAAAGTATCCCAACCAAATCTATATTTAGGGAAGGTCATCCTCTCTCCTCTGTTGTATTTTTTTGTTGCATAAAGCTTTTCACCAAGTTAATAAGGAATACAGGTGACCATCTTAGACAGTGGGGTTATGATTTTGCACTTTATCATTTAGCTGACCTGCACTTTTTAGGTAGCTTTTATATTTTATTTTTCATTATCATTGTTTTATCTAATTCTAGTTCAATGCACTGTGTAATGATTTGATCTGTTTAAATAGTATGCAAGACAAGCTTTTCACTGTATCTTGGTACATGCGACAATAATAAACCACAACCAGTGTTCTATGGTAGTTGGTTATTTTTCTGTCCTGCCAGCTGACAAGTGATTTGGAAGAGCCAGGACAAGCACCAACAAATAGGCAAAGTGCATAAATAAGGGAAGAAAAGGAACAGCACCCATTCTAAATAACAGGAAAGGGCCTCATCTTCAGGTGCAAGATGTTCCTAGTTTTGTTGTACTTGATGCTGGGGTGTGATATCCACTGTATCAACTTCCATATCACCTGAAGTTTTCTTTCTGTTCCACCTGGAACTGAAAAATGGAACCCTGATGTGTAAATCTTAAGAAAAGGGGAAAATGTACCTAATTCTGCTCCTATATCTTATGGTCTTGTGTTTTGGGTTGGGTCCTTTCATCAATTCCTCAGAGACAGACAAAGGATCACATTAAGGGAGGCCTTCTTGTCATTGTATAAAAATTAGTTCAAGTATTTGTTAAATGGACCATTTGCATGCAATATATAATTGATTACATAATGGCATCTAAAAAAACTGTAAATAACATAAATAAGGGAACATAACATAAACAAGTCTTGCCGAAGGTTTTGGCTCGAAACATCGACTGTACTCTTTTCCTAGGTGCTGCCTGGCCTGCTGAGTTCCTCCAACTTTTTGTGTGTGTCGCTACAAATAATTAACTTATTATGAAAATGTTGACTTGAAGGTTCTGCTTTATCTAAAACAGAAAATTTTAAGTATTTATTAAGGTACAGTGGATAACCATGCACAATCTCCCTCCTTAGCATGGAGTGCAAGATATCCTTTTTGGTGCATGCGAGAATGCTGACCTCTTACTTAATGGAGAACCACTATATCAACACGTCCATCCAGAAAGCTGGCTTCCTGGGTTTTTCTGGGTGACGGAACATACCTCAATAATCAGCCAATTGATCCACGAGGCCAGGCAGAAGAAAGGTGACCTAACGGTTGTTTGGTTAGACCTAGACAACAACTACACATTAATTCCACACTTCCTAATCCAGGGTTGGCCTGGATCACTACCATATCCCGCCAGTAATGCACAACATGATCACCAGCTACCTCGGAGGGTTAAGCTATGTTTCTCTTCAGCCCACTTTACAACCAGGTGGGAAGACCTCCAAAAAGGGATTCCAACCGGCTGTATCATCTCCCCGATCTTGTTTGTCGTGGGTATGAATCCCCTCATATCAGCAGCAGCAGACGTAACCCAAGGCCCAGTATTGGAGCCCGCATCCAACCAGCAATATGGGGGTTCATGGATGGCATCACAGTAATCACTTTAGCCCATGTCCAAGCAGGATGGGTATTGGAAACCCTGGACAACATAGCTACTTGGGCTAGGATGACCTTTGAGGCCAGGAAGTCTAGATGCATGGTGATCAAAAAGGGCAAGGTTACAAGAAGTTCAGTCTTCAAGTACAGGGAGAAGTCATTTCATCGATAGAGGACAACCCAGTAAAGTGGTTTAATGCAGCAATGACAGACAGTGCCAACATCACCAACACTATAAAGCAGACTGAAGTGTGGCTGAAGAAGATCGACAAAACTGGTAAACTTAAGACATGGCTGTACCAACATGGTCTTCTACCAAGACTGCTCTGGCTTTTCACAGTGTATGAGTTCCCCATGACCGCTGCAGAAGGCATCAAGAGGAAAGTGAACAAGTGCCGACGGAGATGGCTAGGGATTCCCCAAAGTTTTTCTTCAGTGGGGCTCTACATGTCATCAGTAATGGAGGAGTTCAAGGTGGCAAAGTGTAGAGTTGTGCTAACACTGAACATGATATTCATGTCTCTGATGATTAAAGCTTCTGAAACAAGGGAGAAAGGTAAAAAATTATGTACAAAGATGTAGGACAGAGTTAGAGAAGCATTTTCCTCCAGAGGGTTTGAGGCTGATAAAAGAAAATTGCATCTTTAATTGAATCCAAAATAAAAGATTTTATTAGCCTGGGTAACCCAAAGCTTGGTCAATTAGCAGGTATGAAGGACGATTTTGAAAGGCAAGGTTCAGAAAAGGTTTACCCGACACGAGCCTGGATGGATAAGAACATAGAACGTTGTCTAATCAACACACATCAAAATTGCCAGGCTGCTGCGTTCACCAGCAATTTTGATGTGTGTTGCTTGAATTTCCAACATCTGCAGAATTCCTTGTGTTTACATTGTCTAATGTTGGCTTAATGGAATGTAGATGCACAAAAAGCTAGCACTGGGACAAAAATGTTTTAGCTAGAATTTAGCTGAAATGTGTTTATAAAGATAGGGAGGAATATGATGACAAAGATGTTGGAGTAACAGGACAAATGAAAGCCATGAATGATGATAGTTATCTGGAATGAATTAACTGACAAGTAAGGCTTCATATGCAATAGGATGAAGAGGCAGAGTTTGAATGAGCTGAAGTTTATGGATGATAAGAGCCTTATAAGAAGACTTCCTTAGCACTCAAGTGAAGATGTCAAGGGAACGAATCAGGATTTTGATAGCAGATGAGCAAAAAGAATAGCAGAAGTGGGATTGGTCAAGCAGGTTTAAATTGTTTGGCTGAGTGACAGAAGAGAAAACTATCTAGAAAAGGATGGTGAAATTGCACTTAAATAATAAACTGTAATGTGTTTAATATTTATATTTGAGTTGGAAAGTATTTAAAGACACTTGACAAAATATTTAAGGAAAGGAAAATAAGAAGGAAACAGTTGTTTAGAGAGGTAAACCCAGACCTAAGGATATTTGATCGAAAGTACAGCTTCCAGTGGAGTGGTTATGTTTGCTGATGATCAGGGGCCAAAGCAGTTAGGAGCACAGATACTGTGGCATGAGTAGAGGGATGGAGAAGACTACAGAAATGGATTACTGGCGGCCTGAAATGATAGCTGAGTGAAATGTAGGGTTAATTGTGAGGAAGCAACATTTGAAGATAGGATGAGGGTAATGGCTACACTTCGTCTAAAGCTGAGCTGAGAAAAAACAATCCTCACTTAAAGGTTCCCACCTATGTTTGTGACATGAACATTGACTTCTCTAACTTCCGCTAATGCCCCACCTCCCCCTCGTACCCCATCCATTATTTATTTTTATACACACATTCTTTCTCTCACTCTGCTTTTTCTCCCTCTGTCCCTCTGACTATACCCCTTGCCCATCCTCAGGGTTTCCCTCCACCCCCCTTGTCTTTCTCCCTGGGCCTCCTGTCCCATGATCCTCTCATATCCCCTTTGCCAATCACTTGTACAGCTCTTGGCTCCATCCCTCCCCCTCCTGTCTTCTCCTATCATTTTGGATCTCCCCCTCCCCCTCCCCCTCCCACTTTCAAATCTCTTACTAACTCTTCCTTCAGTTAGTCCTGACGAAGAGTCTCGGCCTGAAACATCGACTGTACCTCTTCCTAGAGATGCTGCCTGGCCTGCTGCATTCACCAGCAACTTTGATGTGTGTTGCTTGAATTTCCAGCATCTGCAGAATTCCTGTTGTTTGAGCTTATATTCCGTCTGGGTAGCCTCCAACCTGATGGCATGAACATTGACTTATCTGATTTCTGTTAATGCCCCTCCTCCTGTTCTTACCCCATCGCTTATTTATTTATTATTTTTTCCTTTTTTTTCTCTCGCTTTCTCTCTCTGTCCCTCTCACAATATCTCCTTGCCTGCTCTCCATCTTCCTCTGGTGCTCCCCTCCCCCTTTCTTTCTCCCTAGGCCTCCGGTCCCATGATCTTCTCCCTTCTCCAGCCTTGTATCCCTTTTGCCAATCAACTTTCCAGCTCTTAGCTCTATCCCTCCCCCTCCTGTCTTCTCCTATCATTTCTGATCTCCCCCTCCCCCTCTCAAATCTCTTACTATCTCTTCTTTCAGTTAGTCCTGACGAAGGGTCTCGGCCCGATACGTCAGCTGTGCTTCTTCCTATGGATGCTATCTGGCCTGCTGCTTTCCACCAGCATTTTGTGTATGTTGCCTGAATTAAAGGTTGTTAGATAAGCTTTCAACTGATGGGTAATAAAAAGGTTGGGAAGATAGTTTTAAGGAGCATCATCAGCCTAGATGTAAAAAATGTAAAGAAGGCAGCAAGAGATTTCACTAAATGTATAGATAATAAAGAGATTTGATTGGATGTTTCAAGGAAGGGGAAACTATTCAGATATTCAGTTGGGTAAATGATTGCATTGTTTCTTTTATTTTTCAGGATGTCAATAAACGGCTGTCGTTACCTGCTGATATTCGGTTGCCTGATGGATATTTGGAAAAACTGCAGATGAGCAGCCCACCTTTTGACCAGCCAATGAGTAGAAGATCTCGCAGAGCATCTTTGGTAAATTCCCTTTGCTGCTGATTATTTTCGATCATTTCTAGTCCAAGAAAGCTTAGGTTAAGTTTTGACAACTGTTTCTTTTATTTAAAGTGGTACAGCTAGCAATGATGCAGCTGCCTCATAGAGTCAGATACCCAAGTTCAATCCTCTCCTTGGGTGCTGTTTATGTGACTTTTTGATGTTCTTCCTGTACCTAAGTTTCTTCTGGGTGCTCTGGTTTCACATCCTAAAGACATCGATTTTATAGGTTAATTAGTCACTACAATGATCGAAACTAGGGGAACTGTTGTAAGTGTGGAGGAAACAAAAATAGGATTAGTGTAAATGGACAAATTCTGCAGATGCTCGAAATCCAAAATAACACACGCAAAATGGTGGAGGAACTCAGCAGGCCAGGCAGCATCAATGGCACCAAATGCTGGAGGAACAGATGCTGCCTGGCCTGCTGAGTTCCTCCAGCACTTCATGTGTGATTGCTTTGGGGTTCCAGCATTTGCAGGTTTTCACATGTCTGTGATAATAATACTATGCTGCTACGTCTCTTTGAGGGATGCCTACCCTGAAGAAGTTAAAATCTTCCCTTCAGTGGGAGTTTAGTGAACCCTCTCTCACTATTCCCCCTCTGTGATCTCTGCTGCCCTCCAACTCTTCAACCATGTGCTCACCCACACCCACCACCATAGTCACATATCCTTCTTGGGAACCTGACTTCACCACCATCTTGTGCCACATGGCTTCCAGATCCATTTTCAGGCTTCTTGGTTCAGACCCACTGAAGACCCCAGTACTCACATTCAATTGACTGCTTCTCCCTCCGTGTTCTTCGTGCCACCCTTTCCACCATGAGCAGATATCTGGTACCCTGTACGAGTCGCTGCCACAGCTCCAGGATTTTCTCTCCTCTGCATGCGATGGACCTCTCCAATACTTTATTCTCCACCAGGTCCACACATTCAATTTGCCTTTTCGTGTCCAACAAGGATCGGAAGATAATCTGTCTGCAGATTGCAGACCCCACTATCTCCAATGTCATCAGCTCTGGATGCCCCCAGACCACGATCCCTGCTGCTGACCTTGATTCCATAGGATGCCCCAGATTATGAATCCCTCCGAATCCAGTACCAGCCCCGAAGGCTCTGGACACCTCCATACCAATGACTAACATTGTCAACCTCAGTTCCAACGATGCCAAGTGGATTCAGAACCCCAATTCCACCACCGTCAATGCTGATTCCCTTGACCCTGGACACGTCAAACTGCTAATTGTGCAACCTCTAACATCAGCTCCAGTCTGGAGCATGTCCAGGCCAAAACTGTACACACTGCTGCTGGAACCCCAGTCTCTCCTTCCCCCACCACCAGTCTGCAATCCCATATCTCAGCATAGATGCTGCCTGGCCTGCTGAATTTCTCCATCATTTTGTGTGTGTTGCCTTAGTGTAAATGGGTAGTTGATAAGAAAGAAATGAAAACATCATTATTCAATCTTTACAGTAATGTGTAGAGCACAATATAAAGATAATCAAATGCAGCTTTTCAAAATTTACAATTAAGTTTGATTAGCACCTAGTTTGAGTGACAAGCAAGTTTAAGTGAACAGCCAAAAAATTAATAATCAAAAGTGTTAAACTTTGGCTTCCTTCACAAATTTGAACACACACAAAATGCTGGAAGAACTCAGTCGGTCAGGTAGCATCTATAGAAATGAGTCCACATTTTGGACTGGAAAAGGGGAAAGACGCCAGAATAAAAAAGTGGGGATAGGGGAAGGACGATAGCCAGAAGGTGATAGCCGGGTGGGTAGGAAAGCTAAAGGGCTGGAGAGGAAGGAATCTGATAGGAGTGGACCATAGGAGAAAGGGAAGGAGGAAGCAGGAGGGCACCCAGGGGGAGGTGATAAGCAGGTGAGAAGAGGTAAAAGGCCAGAGTGGGAGAGGGGAATAGAAGAAAACAGCGGGGGGGGGGTTCTTTTTAAAAATGAAAGGAGAAATCAATATTCATGCCATCAGGTTGGAGGCTACCCAGACGGAACATAAGATATTGTTCCTCCCCCTGAGGGTGGCCTCATCGTGGCACAAGAGGAAGCCGTGGACGGGAATGGGATTCGGAATTAAAATGTTTGGCCACTGGGAAGTTCCTGTTTTGGTGAATGAAGCAGAGGTGCTTGACAAAACGGCCCTCCAAGTTAGGACTACTAGTCTCACCAACGTAGACGCTGCATTGGGAGCATTGAATGTAATGTACAACCCCAGAAGATTTGCAGGTGAAGTGTTGCCTCACCTGAAAGGACAGTTTAGAGCCCTGAATGGAGGTGAGGGAGAAGGTGAATGGGCAGGTGTAGCACTTAGGCCATTTGCAGGGATAAGTGCCGGGAGGGAGACTTTTGGGGAAGGATGTATGGACAAGCTAATCTGAACTGACTCTTCTCACTAGAGTGGTAGTAGGTAAAGAAAAATTACCCTCCACATTCCTATAATAAAGAAGGGAATACAGACAAATACCCTGTTTCAAATTATTGTCTGCTGATTCGCCACAAATATAATTTTGTAGAAGCAGGATTGCATAACTGCAATACTTTTACAAATAATATAGAGCTGATATTCATAAGTAGTAGAAGCAGATGTTGACCACACAGCCCTTCAAACCTGCTCTGCCATTCATCGGGATCATGACTTCTATCCTACCACAGTGGCATATTCTTAAACTTATTGCATATACTTGGATTCACTTAACATATTTTTGATCTGAATCTGATGCTCCTCACTCGTCCAGAATCAAGAATTCCATCAGCTGTGCTGTTGCCCATTTAGCTTATCTATATTCTTTTGAAACTTTGTAGGTTCAGCTGTGTTCATGATCTAGTTTAATATCATCAACAGACTTGAAAATGGTTTATTTGGTTCATTAGCCAAATCATTGTTATACCTTTTTGAATAGCTGGGGCCCCAGCACTGATCCTTGTTTCTCCTCAGTATTCACTGCCTAAGAAGGATGTATTTATTCTCTCCCTTTGCTTATGATATTGGATCGGAAGATGTAAAATCATTGTGGGTAGAGTTAAGAAAAAGTAAAGGATAAAAAAAATTCCTAATGTGAGTTATATATAGGCCCCCAAACAGTAGCCAGGATGTGGATATATATTTCAATAGGAAATACAAAAGGCATGTAATAAGGGAAATTTTATGATAGTCACATACATAAAGTTGCTGGTGAACGCAGCAGGCCAGGCAGCATCTCTAGGAAGAGGTACAGTCGACATTTCAGGCCGAGACCCTTGTCAGGACTAACTGAAGGAAGAGTTAGTAAGAGATTTGAAAGTGGGAGGGGGAGGGGAGATCCAAAATGATAGGAGAAGACAGGAGAGGGAGGGATGGAGCCAAGAGCTGTACAAGTGATTGGCAAAGGGGATATGAGAGGATCATGGGACAGGAGGTCCGGGGAGAAAGACAAGGGGGTTGGGGGGAACGCAGAGGATGGGCAAAGGGTATAGTCAGAGGGACAGAGGGAGAAAAAGGAGAGTGAGAGAAAGAATGTGTGTATAAAAATAATTCCTCCAACCTGAGTGTGGCTTCATCTTAACAACACCTTATATTCCGTCTGGGTAGCCTCCAACCTGATGGCATGAACATCGACTTCTCTAACTTCCGCTAATGCCCCACCTCCCCCTCGTACCCCATCCATTATTTATTTTTATACATACATTCTTTCTCTCACTCTCCTTTTTCTCCCTCTGTCCCTCTGACTATACCCCTTGCCCATCCTCTGCGTTCCCCCCAACCCCACCTGTCTTTCTCCCTGGACCTCCTGTCCCATGATCCTCTCATATCCCCTTTGCCAATCACCTGTCCAGCTCTTGGCTCCATCCCTCCCCCTCCTGTCTTCTCCTACCATTTTGGATCTCTCCCTCCCCCTCCCCCTCCCCCTCCCCCTCCCACTTTCAAATCTCTTACTAACTCTTCCTAGAGATGTTGCCTGGCCTGCTGCGTTCACCAGCAACTTTGATGTGTGTTGCTTGAATTTCTAGCATCTGCAGAATTCCTGTTGTTTGTTATGACAGTCATTGAGAGTTCCGTATGCAGGCAGTTTGGAAAATCAGGTTGGTGCTGGATCCTAGGAGGGAGAATTTGTAGACTGCCTATGATATGGCTTTTTAGAGCAGCTTGTGGATTGAGCATTTCTGGATTGGGCAGTGTGTAGTGAATCAGATTTGATTAGCGAGCTTAAGGTAAAGGTACCCTTAGGAGACATGATCATAATATAGAATTCGCCTTGCAGTTTGAGAGGAAGAAGATAAAGTCAGATGTATCAGTATTTCAGTGGAGTCAAGTAAATCACAGAGGCTTGAGAGAGGAGCTCGCCAAAGTTGATTGGACAGGGACACTAGCAGGGATGACAGCCCTACTCCAGCCAACTCCAGTGGCTGGAGTTTTCGGGAGCAATTCAGAAGGTGCAGCTTAAATACATCCTAAAGATGAAGATGTATTCTAAAGGGAGGATGAGGCAACTGTGGCTGAAAAGGGAAGTGAAAGACAGCATAAAAGCAAAGGAGGGAGCATGTAGTATAGCTTTTAAAAAAACAATAGAAGGCAACTAAAAAATACCTTAAGGAGAGAATATTATATATTAAATATGAAGGTAAACAACCCAATAATATCAAAATGGCAAAATGGCTACCTAAAGTTTTTTCACACACATACCTATATATATATATATATATATATATATATATATATAAAAAGAATAAAAAAGAAGTAAGAGTGGATATTGCAGTGCAGAAAATGAGAGTTAGTAATGGGGTACAAAGACAGGGTGGATGAACTTAATATGCATTTTGTGTCCGTTTTTTCTGTGGAAAACATCTGAGAGTGTCAGGGCAGAAGTGACTGCAGTTGCTATTACTAAGAAGGTGCTTGGGAACCTGAAAGTCTGAAGGTAGAAAAGTCACCTAGACCAGATGGACTTGACCCTGGGGTTCTGAAAGAGGTAGCTAAAGAGATTATGGAGGCGATAGATAGATACTTTATAGATCCCAAAGGAAATTACAGTGTCACAGCATTACAAGTGCACAGATATGTAAATATTAGAAGAAACGTAGAAAGAATAAAAAATAAGTTACCTCAAACAGTCTAACAGGAAGTAGGGGGGGGTCATCACTTCCCCAGCTATAAGTTGACTCATTATAGAGCCTAATGGCTGAGGGGAAGGATGACTCGTATAGCACTGTTTGGAGCAGTGCAGTTCTTAATCTATTACTGAAAGTGCTCCTCTGTTCAGCCAAGATGACATGCAGAGGATGAGAACCATTGTCCAGATTTACCAAGATTTTCCGTAGCATTCTAATCTGTTTATTGAGCCTGTTGGCATCATCCATGTTATGTGATTATGAGGACGCGCAGTCCCCTTTTATTGTCATTTAGTAATGCATGCATTAAGAAATTATAAAATGTTTTTCCAGAGTGATATCACGAAAACACATGACAAACCAACTTAAAAACTAACAAAAACCACGTAATTATAACACATAGTTACAACAGTGCAAAGTAATACCGTAATTTGATAAGAACAGACCATGGCACAGTAAAAGTCTCGAAGTCTCTCGGAAGTCCCATCATCTCACGCAGACGGTAAACCTCCAGTGCCGCCAGCTTGCCGGTGCAGCATCCGACCACATTCCGACCCTGAGTCCGTCCGAAAAACTCCGAGCCTCCAACCCACCTCTTCGACACCAAGCACCATCTCTGCCGAGCGCTTCAACCCCGGCCCCGGCAACAGGCGATACGCAAAGCCGAGAATTTGGGGCCTTCGTCTCCGGAGATTCTTGATCGCACAGTAGCAGTGGCAGCGAAGCAGGCATTTCAGAAGTTACTCCAGGTGTTCCTCTGCGCTTCTCACAGCTGTCTCCATCAAATCCGGATTGTGCACAGCCCCTAGTTACACATGCGATATTCATTCGGAACGGCCGCGTGCGCTGCGTTGCGTCGCCATCTTCTCCTCCTGAAGGTTAGTGTCATCGCCCCAGCACACTGCCGCATAGAAGATGATTATACTGGCGACAACAGACTGGTGGAGCATGTGAAGGAGAGGTCTGCATACTGCAAAGACTCCTCAGGAAGTAGACGCAACTCCAGCCCTTGTTGTACATAACCTCTGTGTTAATCTTTGTAATGATCTTTCAAGAATCACTAGATTCTGCAATAGTTCTGGAGGACTGGAAAACTGCAAATATCACTCCACTCTTTCAGAAGGCAGGGAGGCAAAAGACTGGATATTATCAGCCAGTTGGCGACTTCAGTGGTTGGGAAGATGTTGGAGTTCATTACTAAGGATGAGATTTTGGGGTACTTGGTGGTGCATGATAAAGTAAGCCAAAGTAGTCAGGGTTTTCAGAAGGCTTTTGACAAGTTTCCCCACATGGCGCTGCTGAGCAAAGTAAGAGCCCGTGGTGAGCATAGATAGAAGATTGGCTGACTGGCAGGAGGCAAAGAGTCAGAATAAAAGGGGCCTTTTTGAGCTGGCTGCTGGTGAATAGTGGTGTTCCTCAGGTGTCTGTATTGGGACTGCTTCTGTTCGCATTATATGTCAACAATTTGGATGACGGAATTGATAGCTTTGTGGCCAAGTTTGCAGATGATACAAAGGTAGATAGAGGGACAAGTAATATTGAGAAAGCAGGGAGTCTGCAGAAGGACTTGGATGCAAGGCTGCAGGACCAGATTGTGTCAGTACCAGGGTGCTCAAAGCCTGTGCCCCTCAGCTATGTGGAGTACTTCGCCATGTCTTCAACCTGAGCCTGAGGCTCCGGAGGGTTCCTGTACTGTGGAAGACATCCTGCCTCATCCCTGTGCCGAAGACGCCGCGCCCCAGCGGCCTCAATGACTACAGACCGGTGGCATTGACCTCCCACATCATGAAGACCCTGGAGAGACTTGTTCTGGAGCTGCTCCGGCCTATGGTCAGGCCACACTTAGATCCCCTCCAGTTCGCCTACCAGCCCCGACTAGGAGTTGAGGATGCCATCATCTACCTGCTGAACCGTGTCTACGCCCACCTGGGCAAGCCAGCGAGCACCGTGAGGGTCATGTTTTTTGACTTCTCCAGTGCGTTCAACACCATCCACCCTGCTCTGCTGGGGGAGAAGCTGACAGCGATGCAGGTGGATGCTTCCCGGGTATCATGGATTCTTGATTACCTGACTGGCAGACCACAGTACGTGTGCTTGCAACACTGTGTGTCCGACAGAGTGATCAGCAGCACTGGGGCTCCACAGGGGACTGTCTTGTCTCCCTTTCTCTTCACCATTTACACCTCGGACTTCAACTACTGCACAGTGTCTTGTCATCTTCAGAAGTTTTCGGATGACTCTGCCATAGTCGGATTCATCAGCAAGGGAGATGAGGCTGAGTACAGGGCTACGATAGGAAACTTTGTCACATGGTGTGAGCAGAATTATCTGCAGCTTAATGTGAAAAAGACTAAGGAGCTGGTGGTAGACCTGAGGAGAGCTAAGGTACCAGTGACCCCTGTTTCCATCCAGGGGATCAGTGTGGATATGGTGGAGGATTACAAATACCTGGGGATACGAATTGACAATAAACTGGACTGGTCAAAGAACACTGAGGCTGTCTACAAGAAGGGTCAGAGCCGTCTCTATTTCCTGAGGAGACTGAGGTCCTTTAACATCTGCCGGACAATGTTGAGGATGTTCTACGAGTCTGTGGTGGCCAGTGCTAACATGTTTGCTGTTGTGTGCTGGGACAGCAGGCTGAGGGTAACAGACACCAACAGAATCAACAAACTCATCCGTAAGGCTAGTGATGTTATGGGGATGGAACTGGACTCTCTCACGGTGGTGTCTGAAAAGAGGATGCTGTCTAAGTTGCATACCATCTTGGTCAATGTTTCCCATCCACTACATAATGTACTGGGTGGGCACAGGAGTACATTCAGCCAGAGACTCATTCCACCGAGATGCAGCACAGAGCATCGTAGGAAGTCATTCCTGCCTGTGGCCATCAAACTTTACAACTTCTCCCTTGGAGGGTCAGACACCCTGAGCCAATAGGCTGGTCCTGGACTTATTTCATAATTAACTGGCATAATTTACATATTACTATTTAACTATTATGGTTCTATTACTATTTATTATTATGGTGTAACTGTAACGAAAACCAATTTCCCCCGGGATCAATAAAGTATGACCATGACTATGACTATGGATTGGGAGAATAGAAAAAGAAGTGGCAGATAGAATATAGTCTGGGGAAGTGTATGGTTATGCACTTTGGTAGATGGAATAAAGGCATAGATTATTTTCTAAATGGGAAGAAAATTTAAAAATTAGTTGAAAGTTCTTGTGCAGATTGAGTCGGTGGTAAGGAAGGCAAATGCAATGTTAGCATACATTTCGAGAGGACTAGAATATAAGAGCAAGGTTGTGATGCTGAGGCTTTTTAAGGCATTGGTCAAACCACACTTGCAGTATTATGAGCAGTTTTAAGACCATAAAGTGCAGGAGCAGAATTAGGCCATTTGGCCCATTGAGTCTGCTCCACCAATTCACCATGGCTGATCCATTTTATACCCAATCTCCTGCCTGCTCCCCATATCCCTTCATGCCTTGACCAATCAAGAATCTATCAACCTTGGTCTTAAATATACATAAAGTCTTGGCCTCCACAGCTGTCTGTGGCAAAGGATTCCACAGATTCACCACACTCTGGCTTAAAAAAATTCTTCCTCATCTCCATTCTAAAAGGACCCCCCTCTATTCTGAGGCTGTGACCTCTGGTCTCCACATCTACTATATCAAGGCTTTTCACCATTTGATATTTTTCAATTAGGTCATCCCTCGTTCTTCTGAATTCTAGTGAATACAGGCACAGAGTCAAACACTCTTCATATCACAAGCCATTCAATCCTGGAATAATTTTCGTGAACCTCTTTTGAACCCACTCCAGTTTCAGAATGTCCTTTCCAAGATAAGAGGCCCAAAACTGCTCACAATACTCCAAGTGTGGCCTCACCATTGCTTTTATAAAGTCTCAACATTACATCCTTGCTTATATGTTCTAGTCCTCATGAAATGAATGCTAACATCACGTTTGCCTTCCTCACCACAGACTCAACCTGCAAACTAACCTTTTGGGAATCCTGCATGAGGACTTCCAGGTCCCTTTGTGCCTTGGTTTATCGTATTTTCTCTTCATTTAGAAAATAATCAACTCTTTCATTTCTTCTACTGAAGTGCATGACCATACACTTCCCGATACTGTATTCCATCTGCCACTTCTTTGCCCGTTCTCCTAATCTGTCTAATCCTTCTGTAGCCTCTCTGCTTACTTAAGACTACCTGCCCCTCCATCTTTCTTTATATCGCCTGCAAATTTGGCGATAAAGCCATCGATTCCATCATCCAAATCATTGACATATAATGTAAAAAGAAGTGCTCCCAACACAGACCCGAGGAACACCACTAGTCACCGGCAGACAACCAGAAAAGGCTCCCTTTTCCCACTTTGCCTCCTGCCAATCAGCCACTGCTTTATCCATGCTTGAATCTTTCCTGTAATTCCATGGGCTCATAGCTTGTTAAATAGCCTCATGTGGCACCTTGTCAAAGGCCTTCTGAAAATCCAAGTACAGAACATCAAGCAATTCTCATTTGTCTATCTTGCTTGTTATAGCTTCAAAGAATTCCAACAGATTTGTCAGGCAAGATTTTTCCTTGAGGAAACCACGCTGTCTACAGCCTATTTTATCATGTGTCTCCAAGTATCCTGAGACCTCATCCTTAATAATTGACTCCAACATCTTCCCACATTACTGAGGTCAGACTAACTGGCCTATAGTTTCCTTTCTTCTACCTCTCTCCCTTCTTCAAGAGTGGAGTGACATTTGCAATTTTCCAGTCTTCCGGAACCCTTCCAGAATCTAGTGACTCTTGAAAGATCATTACGAATGCCTCCACAATCTTTTCAGTCACCTCTTTCAGAACCCTAGGGTATACACTATCTGCTCTTGGTGGCTTATCTACCTTCAGACCTTTCAGTTTCCCAAGAACCTTCTCTCTAGTAATAGTAACTTCACATACCTCATGACCCCTGGCATCTGGAACTTCCACCATAATGCTAGTGTCTTTCACAGTGAAGACTGATACAAGTACTTATTCAGTTCGTCTGCCATTTCCTTGTCCCTCATTACCACCTCTGAAGAAAATTTTGGTATCCTCCTTAATATTATTGGCTAGCTTACTTTCATATTCCAACTTTACCTTCTTAATGACATTTTAGTTGCCTTCCATTGGTTTTTAAACACTTCCAATCCTTTAACTTCCCACTAATTTTAGCTCTAATTATATGCTCTCCTTTGGCTTTTATGTTGGCTTTTACTTGTTAGCCACAGTTATGTCATCTTTCGTTTAGAATACTTCTTCCTCTTTGGGATGTATATATCCCGGGCCTTCCAAATTGCTTCCCGAAATTCCAGCCATTGTTGCTCTGCCTTCATCTCTGTCAGTATTCTTTTCCAGTCAATTCTGGCCAACTCCTCTTTCATGCCACTGTAATTCTACTCCACTGTAATACTAATGCATCTGACTTTAGCTTCTCCTCAGGTTTTAGCATGAATTTGATTATATTATGATCACTTGCCCCCAAGGGTTCTTTTATCTTAAGTTCTCTAATCAATTTCGGTTCGTTGCACAACACCCAATAAAGAATAGCTGATCCCCTATTGGGCTCAAACACAAGCTGCTCTAAAAAGCCATCTCATAGGTATTCTAGAAATTTCCTCTCTTGGAATCCAGCACCAATCAAATTTTCCTAGTCTACCTGCACTTTGAAATACACCGTGACTTTTGGCCTATGTTTTCTATCACCCATTTTACTTTGTAGACCTCGTATTTACTGCTCTTTGGGGGTCTGTATACAACCCCCATCAGGGTCTTTTTACCCTTGTAATTCCTTACCTCTATCCATAATGGTTCAACGCCTTCCAACCCAATGTCACCTCTTTCTGATGATTTGATTTCATTTTTAATCAAAACAGCAGTGCTGCTCCCTCTGTCTTCCTTCCTGCCTGTCCTTCTGATGCATTGTGAATCCTTGGACATTAGGCTCCCATCTTCTTTCAGCCATGATTCAGTGATACCTACGTCATACATGGCAATCTGCAACTGTGCTACAAGTTCATCTCGCTTATTCCATATACTTTGCACATTCAAATGTAACACCCTCAGTCCTGTATTCACCCTTTTGGATTTTGTTCACCTTTTACATTGCATCTCATTTTGTTGACTGCAATTTTGCTCTATCAACAACCTCTCCTCACTACACATTTGCCTCTGTTTGTAAACCAGCTACCTCATCTTTAGCATTATTACTCTGGTTCCCATCCCCCTGCCAAATTAGTTTAAATCCTCCCAAACAACTCTAGCCAATCTGTCCACAAGGATATTGGACCCCTCCTCTGGTCAAGGTGTAACCTGTCCCTTTTGTACAAGTCATACTTTCACCAGAAGAGATTCCAATGATCCATAAATCTGAACCCCTGCTGCCTGCACCTGTTCCTTAGCCAAGCATTTACCTGTCAAATCATCCTATTCCTTTCTTTCTTTTTAAATCTTTTTATTGAGTAAGTATACAAAAAAGGTAAGCCATATAAACATTAATACAATGTTAAAGTATAATAAAATTCCAAAAGATAACAATACCAAAAAGAAAATACTACAAACAATGTAATTTAAGCATAAGAAACCAAAATAACATAATAGTATACTAGATTTTATATATATCAATAGAAAAAAAGAAAAAAAAACCCCCAAAAAAAAAACCCACCGTGCAACTAACTAAAAGCAAAGCAAAGCAATGGGCTAACTTGAAACCAAACAGAGTTAAACTTAAAATCACGTCCTCAATCCCGACCTCCATTAAAACAGTGAAAAAAAAACAAGAAGGGTAAATATTACATTAAATGAAAATATCGAATAAAAGGTCCCCAAATCTGTTCAAATTTAAATGAAGAATCATGAAGGTTACTTCTAATTTTCTCCAGATTCAAACATAAAATCGTCTGAGAAAACCAAAAAAAGGTAGTTGGAGCATTAAGCTCTTTCCAATGTTGTAAAATACATCTTTTCGCCATTAAAGTAAGAAATGCAATCATTCTACGGGCTGAAGGGGAAAGATTACTAGAAATTTTAGGTAGTCCAAAGATAGCAGTAATAGGGTGAGGAGAGATATCTATATTTAATACCTTAGAAATAATATTGAAAATATCTCTCCAAAAAGTTTCCAAAGTAGGGCAAGACCAAAACATATGAGTTAAAGAGGCTATCTGCCCCGAACATCTATCACAGAAAGGATTAATATGCGAGTAAAAACGCGCTAACTTATCTTTGGACATATGTGCTCTATGCACCACTTTAAATTGAATTAGGGAATGTTTAGCACAAATAGAGGAAGTATTAACTAATTGTAAAATCTGCCCCCAATCATCCACAGAAATGGTAAGCCCCAATTCCTGTTCCCAATCTACCCTAATCTTATCAAATGGAGCTTTCCTGAGTTTCATAATAATATTATAAATCATAGCCGATGCACCTTTCTGACATGGATTAAGGTTAATTATCGAATCTAAAATATATATAGGAGGAAGCATTGGAAAGGAAGGAAGTATAGTACTTAGAAAATTTCTAACTTGTAAATATCTAAAAAAATGTATTCTTGATAGGTTATATTTATTAGATAATTGTTCAAAAGACATAAGGGAACCATCTAAAAATAAATCCAAAAACCGTAAAATACCCTTAGTCTTCCAAGTTTGAAAAGCGCGATCCGTAAAAGAGGGAGGAAAAAATATGTTACCTAAAATAGGAATCGCTAACCCGAATTGATTAAGATCAAAAAATTTTCTGAATTGAAACCAAATACGCAAAGCATATTTAACGATCGGGTTAGAGACCTGCTTAAGGCGTTTCGAATCAAAAGGAAGAGATGAACCTAAAATAGAACCAAGTGTATAACCCTGAACAGATTGTAATTCCAATGCTACCCATTTAGGAATAGATAGTATATCCCGGTCAAGTAACCAAAATTTCATATGTCGAATATTAATAGCCCAATAATAAAATCTAAAGTTAGGTAATGCTAAACCTCCATCTCTCTTAGCTTTCTGTAAATGTATTTTACCCAGTCTCGGATTCTTATTCTGCCAAATAAATGAAGAAATTTTAGAGTCGACTTTATCAAAAAAAGATTTAGGAACGAAAATTGGTAATGCCTGAAACACATATAAAAATTTTGGCAAAAAAAACATCTTAACTGCATTAATACGACCAATCAAAGTTAAATATAAAGGAAACCATTTAGATGAAAGTTGAGTAATATGGTCTATTAATGGTAAAAAGTTAGTCTTAAATAAATCTTTATGTTTACAAGTAATTTTAATCCCAAGATATGAAAGGTAATTATTAATCAATTTAAATGGAAATTTATAATATAAGGGAAGATGTTTATTAATCGGAAAAAGTTCACTCTTACTAAGATTTAATTTATAACCTGAGAAAAGACCAAATTGTGCTAATAACTCTAAAACAGCAGGAATAGATCTCTCAGGATTAGAAATATATAAAAGTAAATCATCAGCATAGAGTGATAATTTATGGGACTTTAATCCCCGAGTTATCCCAGTAATATTTGAGGATTCTCGAATAGCAATTGCAAGAGGTTCTAATGCAATATCAAATAATAGGGGACTAAGAGGACAGCCTTGTCGAGTACCACGAAAGAGAGGAAAAAAAGGTGAGTTTAAAGAGTTAGTACGAACCGAGGCTACAGGGGAGTGATATAACAGTTTAATCCAGGATATAAATTTCAGGCTAAAATTAAACATTTCA
Organism: Mobula hypostoma; assembly: GCF_963921235.1. NCBI lineage: Eukaryota > Metazoa > Chordata > Chondrichthyes > Myliobatiformes > Myliobatidae > Mobula > Mobula hypostoma. The sequence goes on along the minus strand of NC_086116.1, from coordinate 3,501,022 downwards.
AGCACCTTAAATAAATAAGGCCATTCTACTCTATCAAAAGCTTTCTCGGCATCTAAAGAAATAACACACTCAGGAACATTTTGTGAGGGAGTATAAACGATATTTAACAATGTACGAATATTATAAAAAGAGTAACGACCTTTAATAAAACCCGTTTGGTCTTCCGAAATAATAGAAGGAAGTACTTTTTCTAGTCTATTTGCTAATAACTTAGAAAAGACTTTAGAATCAACATTTAATAAAGATATTGGTCTATAAGATGCACATTGAGCAGGGTCTTTATCCTTCTTTAGTATTAAAGAAATTGATGCTCTATTAAAAGATTCCGGAAGTTTACCAAGTTTCAAAGAAGCCTCAAAAACCTTATAGAGCCAGGGAATCAATAAAGAAGCAAAACATTTATAAAATTCAACGGTAAACCCATCAGGGCCAGGAGCTTTCCCCAGATTCATAGAAAAAATAACATTCTTAATCTCATCCATTGTAATGGAAGTATCTAATAAAGAAGACATATCCTGTGAAATCTGAGGAAAGTCTAACTTATCTAGAAAATCATTCATATATTTAGAATCTCGAGGAGACTCTGATTGATATAAAGAAGAATAAAAATCACAAAAGGTTTGATTAATCCCCACATGATCCAATATCAATCGATCATTTTGGTTATAAATCTGATTGATTTGAGATTTAACATAATTAGATTTCAATTGATTAGCCAGCAGCTTGCCAATTTTATCACTGTGAACATAAAAATCACTTCTTGTTTTCTTTAATTGGTTTACAATCGAGGACGAGAGTAGTAAACTGTGTTCCATTTGAAGTTCAGTTCTTTGTTTGTATAGCTCCTCAGAAGGAGCCATAACATATTTCTTATCAATTTCTTTAGTCTTGTCCACAATTGCCATCTCCTCCTGCTTCTGTTTCTTCCTCAAAGCAACGGAATACAAAATAATCTGACCCCGAATATAGGCTTTAAAAGTGTCCCAAAGAGTGTTAACCGAAATATCTTCTGTATGGTTAATTATTAAAAAAAGCTCAATCTGTTCATTCATAAAATTAACAAAGTCCGAGTCCTGAAGCAACAGCGAATTAAAACGCCATTGTCTATTGTTTGGTATATTGGCCATAATTTTAATAGAAAGCTTAAGTGGAGCATGATCCGAAATGGTTATAGAATCATAATCACATTTAATCACTGAAGGAATGAGACGAGAATCAATAAAAAAATAATCAATTCTTGAATAGGAATGATGAACATGTGAAAAAAAGGAAAAATCTTTTTCCTGAGGATGCAGAAAACGCCAAATATCCGTCGACCCAGAATCAGTAAGGAAAAAATTAATCAAATTTGCAGATTTATTAGGTAAAGTCCGTAAAGGAGCTGAACGGTCCAAAGCTGGAGATAAACAGGTATTAAGATCTCCGCCCCAAATCAATGAAAACTCGTTCAAATTCGGAAACTGATCAAACAATGATTTATAAAATTCCGGACAATCCATATTAGGAGCATAAACATTAACCAAAACTACTTTTTTATTAAATAGTAAACCACTAACCAATAAAAATCTACCATTCGGATCAGAGATAATATCCTGTTGTATAAAAGTAACTGAGGAATCTATAAAAATAGAGACGCCTCGAATCTTAGCATTGGAGTTCGAATGAAATTGTTGTCCCTTCCAGAATTTGAAAAAACGTAGTCTGTCCCCCCTCCGTACATGGGTCTCTTGTAAAAATAAAATTTGTGCTTTAAGTCTCCGGAACACTTTAAAAACTTTTTTTCTTTTAATAGGATGATTAAGACCATTAGTATTCCAGGAGACAAAATTAATAATAGACTCCATAAATCCTAAAGTCAACCCACAACAGGGAGGATTGACAATAGGCGCGACCCACAAACCCGGAGAGGGAACAGAACATACAAAAGATACCGGGGAAAAGGACGCAACCAGTACTTCAATAATGTATATAGCCCAAAGAAAAACAAACTAAAACGTGAAGCCCCTCCCGCCACCCCCCAGCCCAAGACCCCAAGGCAAAATCTAAAGCAGACCCGCCAGAAAGAAGCAAGCGCTAAAACTACCCCCATGACTTCCGGTATACGCTCCCTAAAAAAAAGGTATAAATATGAAAAGGATCAGCTAATTGTAAAACAGTAAAAAAATAAGTAAAAAAAAGTTAGCTCAATTAGAATACACACAGAACAGAACAAAAGCCGGAAAATATATATTAAAAAAAAAACCACAATAAACCTCAAACTCATGAATAGACACAGCAACAAAAAAAATAGGATTATTAACATAAAGTGATTATAAAAAGCAAAACAGAATAAAATTTAAACAAAAACTACAAAATTTAAGGCCGCACAGGAAATACGTAAGATGACAAAAGGGAAGTAACCATCCAGAATCCCCTGGGAAAAGAAAGAAATGACGCAGTTAAAAAGAAAGTTTAGTAGCCATATTAAGAAATCGAAAGTAAACTTTTCTGCCCAAATAGGGCACAGAAAAGTTAAAACCAACCAATTCACAGCCTCCGATCGACGGAGAAAATTAAAAAGAAAGCAATTAAGATGTTGGAGATGAAAGTTGATCCAGATAACTCTGGGCATCCGATGGAGAATCAAAAAAACGAAGGGCTCCATCTGACATGCGAATCCTTAGACGTGCAGGGTACAGCAGCGCTGGTCTTAAATCCCTCTTATAGAATTCCGACATCACGGATCTGTAACGGACCCGTTGGTCCCAGATTGGTTTACTGAAATCTTCCACGAATCGGAACTTAAGATCCGAAAAATCAATGAAACCTTTAGATCGAGCAAATCGAAACAGTCTCTCCTTGTCTTGAAAGTAATGAAAACGTAAAATAACATGCCTAGGTCTATCTGACCTAGACGAGTATGATGGGATTCTGTGAACACGATCCAGTAGCGGTGGTTGGTCAGGAAATACAGTAGGGAATGCATCTTTTAAAAGTTGGGAGAAATATTTCATGGGGTTGTTACCTTCAGCGGCTTCCCTCACGCCAATCATTCGTAAATTCTGCCGTCGCATTCTAGATTCCAAGTCAGAGTTTTTAAAAGTCAAAAAGTCAAGTTTCTTCTTCATTACATTAATTGTTTCTTCGATTTTCCCCATCTTAAGCTCACTTTGTTGCGCGAATTTTTGAAGATCAGATATAGCCGACTGATGTTCCGCAATACATGTTTGCATCTTATCAATTAAACCGGCAATTTTCTGGAAATTAGTTGAGATTTCCGTATGAATCAGATCTTTAACAGGGCCTGCAATTTCCGTACGAATCATCTCCCTAACAGAGGTTGAAATTTCCCTCTGAATTAACTCCGCTATCGCTTTCAAAGTCACCGGTGATTCAGTCGGAGGGAGATCCGTAGCTTTCGGTTTAACCGGAGGTTTACCATCCTTGCCGTCTTTCTCGTTCTTAGACATAGCAGATCTAAGTTCCATCCAGTTGTCGGAGAATTCAGTTTAATTCAAAGTATTGTAAGAGTTGATGCCTTAATGGTTAATTAAAGTATAGCTGACCATAGAGAAAAAAAACTCAGAGGTAATGGAGCGAGTCAAGAACGCGACTTCACTCCATGAGCGCTACCGGAAGTCTCCATCCTATTCCTACCCTCACTGGCACATTGCACAGGCTGCAACCTAGAGATTACTGCCATGGAGATGCTGTTTCTCAGCGTTCTATCTAGCTCCCTAAAATCTCTCTTCAGGACTTCACCACCTTGTCATTTATACCAATATGTATCAAGACTTCTGGCTGCTTACCCTCACCCTTGAGAATGCCATGGAACCAATCCAAGACATCCCTGATCCTGGCACCAGGTGGTAACATAATATCTGGGCATCCTTATTGCACCCACAGAACCTAGTCTGTTCCTTTGACTAGAGAGTCCCCTAACATCACTGCAGTCCTCTTCACCTCTCTGCTCTTCTGAGCCCCGGCACCAGACTCAGTGCCAGATACCCGGTCACTGTGGCTCATCCAGTAGATCACCCCCCCCACCCGCCCTTGAAAGTATCTAAAGTTGTATACTTATTATTGAGGGGAGTGGCCATAGGTGTATTCTGCACTGGCTGTGCATTTCCCCCTCCTTCTCCTGACAGTCACCAAGTTACCTGTCTCCTGTGACGACCTCCCTGTAGCTCCTGTCTGTCACCTCCTCATTCTCCCATATGAGTTGAAGGTCATTGAGCTGCAGCTCAGTGCACCTGGTACAGATGTGTTTATCCAGGAGACTGGATGTCTCCCAGATTTCCCACATCCCACGCACAGTACAAAACACTGTCCTTAGAGCCACTTTCTCTAAACTACTATGCCCTAACAGACAAAGAGTGAACAGATAAGTACAGAAAGAGAGTAACTTACAAGATACCTTATCTCACCCAAGCCTGCTAAAAGCCACTCTAAACACTGCCACACTGAAAAGGATGCCTGCTCTGTTTGCGCCTGCGCTATTTTTATTGGCCCTTTCTAATGAATCCTTCTTGCTGATTGGTTGCTCCTCACCTCTGAGTAACTGCCACTAAGTTCTGCCTTTAAAATCTCAATTGCCTTCCTAATGTCATTCACCTAGCTCTTTTTACACACTCCCTGACGTCAATTGTCCAATTCAGAGAAAACTGCCGTGAAGCTCTGCTTATTAAATCTTGATCGCGAACCTGACAAAGGTAGCCCCTTTTACTTCTATTCAAAAGGTTCAAAGGAACATCTAAACAAGCCAGATGCATCTTAGAAACTAGTCCTGTGGACTGATTAAGTTAAAATAGAACTTTTTGGCAGCAATAAGCAAAAGTATGTTTGGAGAAAAAAGGGTGCAGAATCTCACGAAAAGAACCCCTCTCCAACTGTTAAGCACGGGTGGATCGATCATGCTTTAGGCTTGTGTTGCAACAAGTGGCACGGAGAACATTTAGTAGTAAAGGGAAGAATGAATTCAATTAAATACCAGCAAATTCTGGAAGCAAATATCACACCGTCTGTAAAAAAGCCAACGATGAAAAGAGGATGGCTTCTACAACAGGATAATGAACCTAAACACACCTCAAAATCCACAATGGACTACCTCAAGAGGCGCAAGCTGAAGGTTTTGCCATGGCCCTCAGAGACCCCTGACCTAAACATCATCAAGAATCTGTGGCTAAACCTCAAAAGAGCAGTGCATACAAGATGGCCCAAGAATTTCACAGAAATAGAAGCCTTTTGCAAAGAAGACTGGGCGAAAATCCCCCAAACAAGAATTGAAAAACTCTTAGCTGGCTACAAAAAGCGTTTACAAGCTGTGATACTTGCCAAAGGGGATACTTGCCTAAGTACTGCCGTGCAGGGTGCCCAAATTTTTGCTTCGGGCCCTTTTCCTTTTTTGTTATTTTGAAACTATAAAAGATGGAAATAAAAAGGTTTTCTTGCTTAAAATATTAAAGAAATGTATCATCTTTAACTTTATGCCTTTTGGAAATCAGTTCATCTTTTACTCATTTAGCTATTCACAGTAACAAATTTTGACCAGGGGTGCCCAAACTTTTGCATGCCACTGTAGGTTCTTGGTTAGTCAAAGGTTACAGGAGAATGCAGTTGAGAGGGATAATATGCTCCAACATGACTTATGGTCTTTTATACTCTATATCAAGGCTGATAAAGGCAATCATGCTATTATCTTTCTTTCCCTCAGTTATGTTGACATTTTCAGGGAACATATCTTTTTGGCATCCAGAAGGCTGATTTTACTGGAACTGAACAGTGAAAGACTGAATTTTAACAGGGCCCAGAATAAGTAGGATTGTAGATGGATCACAATAAGCTGCTCTATCAAAGCTCCTCTGGAAATTTTCAGGCTGTAAAAGGGTGGAGTGGAATGACTTATTTTGACCCCTAAACATCCCCAACTGCATTTTCTCTATCCTAGGAGAATCTTAGCCAGCAATATCAGCCTTTTGAACCAGAGTATATCATCTACTCTCTATCAAGTATTTCTGTTCTCATGATACTTTCTTAGGCAACCACATTACCCATCCCAGCGTCTAAATGAAACAGTAATTGACTTGTACTTGCATTTGGGTGTATAACATTTTATTCTTACAATGTATGTCTCCTCTGCATTGGAGAAACCAAATGGAGATTAAGTGACCTCCTTGTAGAACACCTTTATTCATTATACAAGGATGACTTCGAGTTTCCAGTTTCTTGCCACTTGAATTTTCCATCCCAATCCCACGCTGCTGCCAGTATAAGAGAGGAGATGATGCCTGGTGATCAGCTATGTAGTTGGTCTGAATAGCTGAACAGGCTTGAAGGGCTGTGTGACCTATTCCTGCTCCTCTTTCCTTAAGTTTCTGATCTTGTCTTTCACCTCTTCCAAAATTCCAACAAAATCCATCATCTTTGAATAAGCCTTAGGACTCAATATTGAGTTCAGCTTTTTTGAATAATGACTCGTATTTGTCTGTGTAAGAATTGGCCAGTTCTGTATACCAGTTAACTGTAACATCTCTTTTTATTCCTTGAGCCCATGCTTTCTGGCCCACTGAGTATTTCTGGCATTCTCTTTTATTTCATATTTTGCATCAACTGCGCAATTTTGTAGCTTTCACTGCCAGCATTGTTGTCCTTTCCTTTGCCCTCATTCATCTTCCTTCATTTACACTTGCCACAGACAGACCACCCTCAGTAGGTGCCAACACCTGTGTCCCCGGATTCTCTGTCTACATGAATTGACATTACTTTTGTTCTCATTTCTCATTTCTCATTTCTGCAGCTGAAAACACACTTGTTTTCTTACCTTTCCAGTTCTAAGTAAGGATTATTGATCTGAAATTTTAAATTTCTCTCTATAGATCTTGCCTGACCTCTTGTGTATTTCCATTATCTTCGGTTTCCATTTATGATTCTTCATTGTTTCTGAATATCTTCAATATTCATAATGCAAAAATTACTGAGCCACACTGTGCTACACCCAGCTCACTGACTGGCCTTGTGCTACCACTTGCACTTTCCATGGAAGCAGAGGCCAATTGACTTGACCTTCCATACCACTGAGGTGGAGTAACCTTTGAGAGCAGGAAGTCATGGATTGTGCCTCCCTCAGGCACTGTTATCTTACAGTCTTTGACAATTTGTCATTGCCAAATTATTTGATCCATTTAAAAATGTTTCTCTGTTGGGTGAAGGCACATAAAACTCCAAGTTGAGTTAAATAATTTTTTAAAAAATGAAAATTGATAAAAACCAAAAATATCAAGAATTAATTAAAACTATTAAGTGACTCATATACTTACCCTCACATTTTTTTTCTGGATGAAAGAATTGCCATTTGAAAGGCAGTCATTCAGTCCATTGATGTTCTGCTGTTAAGCTCAATGACAAACAAGCTTTGTCATTACAGGAGCCAAGTGCACCAGGTTGTCTCAGACATGCTTCTGCTGAGTGTGCACAAAAGTCAAAAATGGCCTTGCAGCGTTTATCATTTTATCTAGCCATTTAAAAAAATTATATGAACAACTACTTGCATAAAACTACAAGTCAACTGGAAGTACTTGAAAACTTAAAGTAAAGCCATTAAAGCAAATGAATATAATCTGGATACAGGCAACTTATTCCTAAGAATCAAAACATCTGATGCCTTAACAAAAGATCACTTAGCAGTAAATTACACATTTTTCACGCTTCTAGAACAGACAGGTCACAGACTGATCAGTGCATGTTACCAGTTATGCAGGTATCAAAGTTCAAAAGTAAATTTATTATTAAAGTTGATATATATCACCATATACTACCCTGAGATTCATTTTCTTATGGGCATAATAATTCTATTGAATAATAACTGTAACAGAATCAATGAAAGATCACACCATCTTGGGTGAGAGTTTATTTAGATATACACCCTGCATATATCCAAATAGCTTTGTGGTGGTGGAGGAAATTGCTTGACCATTCACAGTGCTTTGTGGATACCTGTTTTGTCTGATCTCTGCAGCTTCTCAATTGATATTAGGCAAATTGTTTCAGCATATGGATATTTCACTGCAGCGCACCTTTCAGTAATTCAATGTATAAATCAGTGGTATAGCAGAACTGTATGTAGTGCCAGTTATGACATGCCTAGAGACCAATTAAATTTTACATTTTTTTTACTGAATAAATGTGATTCACAGTTCATTTTTAAGATTGTTCCAGTTAGCCTGATTATATAGTTGTGCATGGTGCATTATAAACCTTTTACAAGAAAGCTGTTGGATATTCAAATGTAGTAACAGATACTTCAAGGACTATTTTCAAGTAATAACTTTGATAATTTTGTTGGTAATGATCACGGTTATTAATCAGGAACATTGTGTACCACTGGGTGAGTGATAAAATTTGTGTATATATTATATAGGACAAATAAAATCAATAAATATGGTACTTATTTAGCAATTCTATATTAACTTCCCTTGCTTTTAGGAGAACAAATACTGTGCTTTGTGAGGGAGTATTCTTTGAAAATGCAATTTCAGAAGCAACGTAACAGCAAGGATCTCAAACCTGTTTTATCAGTCAGTGGGATTGTGACATACCCATGACCTGACTACCTTAAGGGAACTGGACCTTTGCCCCATATCCCTAAACTTTTTTGCATTAATCAACCAAACAACTGATCAAATATCAATATTTTACCATATTTTATTATGGCAGTGAATGTAGCTGTCTAGCCTAACTGAGTTTTTGCCAGCTTTCAGAGCACTCCCATCCTCCACTAGTTTTCTCTGTAACTTATTTTTCCCACATTCCTGTCATTGCACCTACCTCTTCACCCTACTCCTTCACATAGAATTTACAGCAGCCGAATAACTACCAACATTGGGAAGTTCACAAAAACCGAAGCATCTGGAAGAACACACATGGTTGCAATGTACAAGCTTCACACAGCTAACACCAGAGCTCAGTGTTGAACTGCAGTCACTCTGCAACTCAATTACCTTTTGCATGCCTGATTATTGAAAGACTTGACTCTTAATTTCCAAGAGGAGAAGGGGTAAAATATAGTGCTTTAATAAATATTTAATCATTTAGACCAAAGCAGTAAAACTCAGAGCAGTTTCTTGTGGTAAATCAGTAAATGTTCTTTTGGGCAGTGCAATACAATATGTAAGTATATTCTGGAATTGATTTTGCTTAGATTGTGTATGGCCATTAAGAAAATAAACACACTCATTGTTACCTAAAGTTGATAACTATAGCAGAATATAAGTTTTAACCATTCTGTATTTTTTTGTAGTCTGAGATTGGATTTGGGAAACTAGAAACCTACATTAAGTTGGACAAACTTGGAGAGGTAAGAAGTTCTGCAGCTTTTCAGTAATTTGCCAGTAAGAGGAGACAATTTGAGCAAAGAGTAAATTATGGTAAATAATGGAAACTTGCTGCTGGGAACTACACTGAGTTACTATTGAACCAAACAGATTGAGAATTTTACTATTTTGGTGCTAACTAAATGCAGTGATGGTCAAGTTCAAAGTAAAATTTTATTATCAGAGTACATACAGTATATGTCACCACTTACAACTCTGGATTCTTTCTGTGGGCATACTTAGTGTCATGAACCCCGTGATGGGAATAAAGAACTAGCAGAGATGGAAAACACTTTGGAGTCCAGTATTGCTATAAACTAATAATATTTATTAGTAACTACGTGATACAGTAATATAAATGTAAATAAATCAAATAGGTTAGCAATGATATATATATGTAAGTAAATCAGTAAGTGTGGAAATATATGTATGAAAAACCAAGCTTCTTTAAGATTAGGGGTAAAAAGATACAGTCTTATGATGATGAGTAAAGTTCAGTTCAGTTCATGGTATTGAGTTGAGTAGTGATGGAGAGAGAGAGAGAGGGAGAGATTTGAGTCCTCAGGTGAGCAGATGCCGTCGATCTTCTCGTTGTCCTTCGAACTCCTTTAAAAGTCACCAACTGTGACTTTAACAAAGGGGACCGATTTTCTGTGGTGGAGCTATCCCCCAGGCGAGGGTGGACACATGGACAACTCCCCACCAGTCAACCCCTTTCCTCTTTCCACTGCAAGAGTGATGGATCGATCTGCCTGATCAATCCTCGAAAACCCACTTTTCCTGCGGGCACAACAATGCTCATTCAGTGTCCAGAACATGTGTCTCAGGTCTGTATCACCTGATCTCCTATTTTATCTTCTCATGCTGAGCATCAACTGTCATTCAAATAACTCCTCCTTCCTCTCTGTGAAAGAAATACAAGCAGGCAATAGTCCTTGAAGAAAGTGTCAACAACCTGCCGAAAATCATAACACCGAGTGTCCATTAAATAACACCGCCTTTGGTCCCCATAGCAACTTACGAGCTGCTCGGTGTTGTCTCCAACTCCAACTCAGTAGAAATCCAGATTTGCTTCCAGTGCCTTAAAGTGACAGTCCAACCGTTAGTCTTCGTCTCTCTCTCTCTCTCTTTTCGAAAGCAGTGTTCATAGGGGTACTTCGGGATCCCATCACACTTAGCAACTCTGTAGAACAGTAACTTTAAACTGTAAACATCAGGAACTGTTAACTGTAAACAAACTCTGCAAATGTAGATATAAATAAATAGTAATAAATAACAAGCATGAAATAACAGATAAAAGAGTCCTTAAATGAGTGTAGTAATCCCCCTTTGTTCAAGAGCCTGATGGTTGAGGGGTAGTGACTGTTTCTGAACCTGGTCATGAGTCCTAAGGCACTTGTACCTTCTACCTGATGGCAGCAGTGAGAAAAGAGCATGGTCTGGGTGGTGAGGATCTTTGATAATGGATGCTGCCTTTCTGCGGCAACGTTTCATGTAAATGTACTCAATGGGTGGGAGGGTTTTACTCATAATGTACTGGGCCAAATCCGCTACCTCTTGTAGGATTTCTACTCGAAGGCATTGGTGTTCCCATACCAGGCCATAACGTAGCCAACCATACATCTACACACTTTTTTACCACACATCTATAGAAGTTTGCCAAGGTTTTTGATGACTTGCCGAATTTCCGCAGACTCCTGAGGAAGTTAGGTGCTGTTGTGTTTTCTTTGCAATTATATGATAGGTCTCTGAGATGGTGACAGTCAGGAATTTAAAGTTACTGACCTTCTCCACCTCTGATCCTCCAATGATTACCGACTCATGGATCTCTAGTTTCTCTCTCCTGAAGTCTACAATCATTTCCTTGGTCTTATTGACGTTGAATGAGAGGTTGGTGTAATTACACCACTCAGCCAAATTTTCAGTCTCCCTACAGAATGCTGATTCATCACCACCTTTGATATAACCCACAACAGTGGTGTCCGCAGCAGACTTGTATATGGTGTTGGAGCTGTACCTAGTCACATAGTCATAAGTGTAAAGCGACGAGAGCGGGGGGTTAAATTCCTATTCCAGCAGGTGTTGGTAAGACATAATGCATGTTTTGAATAGTCTGGTACTAAATATAATACCACATCTACCTTTACTGGAATGATACATACAAATTATCATGGCACTTCTTTGTTAAAAGCAGAACTACAGTATTCCAAGAATATGTTCTTGCAATTTTGGAATTGTGTCTAAAGCACTGGAAAATGTTCACCTTTGGGTACTGAGCTCTTTTTAATTATTAATAACCTGAAAATAAGCTATTATTACTCAGATGATTTTTATCCTGTATGTTTGTTTTCAATAATGTTTGAACTTTGAGTCATAATTGGAGCAGGTACTGACTTTGACAATTCAGTGAAGACTAAATTAACAGTTGGAAATAAAAACAGTACAGAAGATATTGAGCAGGTTGTGTAGAATCTACAAGGAGAGAAAAAAAGCTAATGTTTCAAAGCATTGAAACTTCATCAGATCTGGCAAAGTGAGAAAACATATTTTACATTGCAGAATTTGAAGTTTTAGAAAGATTTGAGGGCACAAATAAGAAAGAATGTCCTGGAATTTACACAGTGAACTACAGTGAGAATTCCAGCGTTCGATTCAGCATCATTATGTTGGAATTCTGACATTTCTGTAAATGTCCACCCTATTCTCAGTTTCACAGGACTTTTTCTGGATATCTCTATCTCAGAGGATAGTTTAAGCAACCAAAGTCTGTTATAAGCCCAGTGACGCACTCTTCTCCTCCTCTCCCCCCCCCCCCCGCCCCAACACCTTCGCAAGTATGTAGACAAATCTTTCCACCCTATTTTCAGGTAACAACGCCACTCCATTCTCCTAGTTACTCTGTCTGTATTGCAATTATTTTAATTATAAGACTTTTTACAGTGGTGCCTTCAAGATGATTAGCCTTCTTTATAATCATTTCTTCCCCCTTTACCATTGTTGAAATGGCTGTCAATTGTGTCTCCTTTACTTCTCACTTCTTCTCTCAGCCTGTAGAATTCACTTGTTCTTATTTTCACCCCACTGGTTTCCACATTCTGTGGATCATTATCCATAATTTCAGTCACCTTGAGTGGGTTTCCTTCACCAGATGTATCCTCCCCTGCTTTTACAGTATGTTCAAAGGGACTGTTCCCTCCATAACTCCTTGTTCTGTTCTTCCATTTCCACCAGTCAATCCCTTTTTCACAACATTTTTCTATACAGCCACTATAGATACAAAACCTCTCCTTTCACCACTTTCCCTTCTCATTGTCCAGAGACCAGTGAGTCCTCCCAGGTGAATCAGTACTTCCCATTTAGTGTGTACATTCTGCTGCTGATCAATTTGCTTTTTATTTGCAAATCTGCATATTTGTGGCATCAGCCCAAGTCCCTTCTTGATTTTTTTTCCAAACAAATACATCTTGTGCATGTAGAGGAACTGATCATTCTATAAATTTACCAATCATTTTCCTGACCACTTATGTAAAGTGGCTTCCTGCACTCTGCAATTCTAATAGTTGGTATTCTTTGTTTACTCAAGTGCACTTATGATTTACAAATGAGTAACTACTTTGAATTTCCAGTACATTCAATGGAAGTTGTTCGTTGGCTAATATCTTCTAAAGATATTTAAAGATTTCAGTGAGTTTATAAATATAAATTAAGTACATTACTGTTTTCGAACATTGTTGTATATTTATGAATATTGGGGTGGTTGTCGCGTACAAAGAAGGACTTGATGTTACCAACAATTTTGTTTTCCTTAGGAAATTTGTAAATCTACCACTCATGGATAATGAGGACATAGTGCATTGCATATGATTCTTTATATGTGAGAAACTGGACTGGGTGATCGCTCAGTCGAACACCTCTGTTCAGTTCACAAAGGCAGCTGTCACCCATCTCCACCCATTCTGTCCTGACCCCATCTTCTCAGCCCCAACATTGATCAAATGATACCAGTGTCATCCAGACAAACAGCACTTCCTACTCTGCCTGAGCATGCTGCACCCTTCCAGAATCAATTCTGTATTTTGCAACTTAGGATAATTATCTTTTTTCTATATCCACAGATGGGGTTGTACCTTTTTAGTTTTGACACAATATGTTTTGAAACAATATTTGTTAATTTATCTCATCATTATTAGAATCTGCATTCCTATTGATACAAGCTATCTCATTGTCTCTAATAAGAAAAAATCTGCAGATGCTGGAAATCTAAGCAGCACACACAAAATGCCGGAGGAACTCGGCAGGTCAGGCAGCATCTATGGAAAAAAAAGTACAATCAATGTTTTGGGCTGAAATCCTTTAGCAGGATTGGAGAGAAAAAGCTGAGGAGTAGATTTGAAAGGTGGGGAGAGAGAAACACCAGGCGATAGGTGAAAGTTGGAGGGAGAAGAATGAAGCAAAGAGCTAGAAAGTTTATTGGTGAAAGAGGCAGAAGGCCATGGAAGAAAGAAAAAGGGGGGGCACCGGGGGGGGGGGGCGATGGGTGAGCAAGGAGATAACATGAGAGAGGAAAAAGGGGAGGGGGGGAAGCATTACTGGAAGTTTGAGAAATCATTGTTCATTCCATCAGGTTGGAGGCCACCCAAATAGAATATAAGGTATTGTTCCTCCAGCCTAAGTGTGGCCTTATCATGACAGTGGAGGAGGCCATGCATGGATATATGAGAATGGGAAGTGGAATTAAAATGGTTGGCCACTGGGAGATCCCACTTGCCCTGCCCCTACTCCTCCTCCCTCACTACCATTCCTGGCCCCAAACAGTCCTTCCAGGTGAGGTGACACTTCACCTGTGAGTCTGTTGGGATCATATATTGTGTTCGGTGCTCATGATGTGGCCTCCTGTATATCGGTGAGACCCGACATTGATGGGAGAGCACTTCACCGAGCATCCACAGTCTGTCTGCCAGAACAAACAGGTTCTCCCAGTGGCCACCCAATTTAATTCCACTTCCCGTTCCCATTCTGATATGCCTATCCATGGCTTCCTCCACTGTTGCGTTAACGCCACAATTAGGTTGAGGGATAACATCTTAAATTCCATTTGGGTAGCCTCCAACCTGATGACATGAACTTCGATTTCTCAAACTTCCACCCCCTCCCCCTTCACCATTTCCCATCCCCTTTTCCCTCTCTCATGTTATCTCCTTGCATGCCCATCACCTCCCCTCTACTGCTCCAACCCCCTCCCCCTTTTTTCTTTCTTCCATGGCCTTTTGTCTCTCACCAATTGACTTCCTAGCTCTTTGCTTCATCTCTCCCCCTCTAAGTTTCACCTATTGTCTGGTGTTTCTCTCGCCCCTCCCCCCACCTTCCAAATCTACTCCTCAGCATTTTTTTCCCAGTCCTGCTGAAGGGTTCAGCCCAAAACGTCGTCTGTGCTTTTTTCCACAGATGCTGCCTGGCCTGCTGAGTTCCTCCAGCATTTTGTGTGTGTTGCTCTAAAGTACTTTTGAACATACTGGGTGTGAAAGCCATGGCATAAATGTTTTCTTTAATATTTCTCTGACTATTTGAAAAAGACGTATTTTAGATGAAGCCATCATATGAAATGTTCATGACATCCCTAGTATAAGCAGGGAAAAGAAGTATGAGAATAAGACACTCAATTAGAGGATGCACACTGAAATGAAGGAAAGGGACCATAAGCAATGTTGGGTTGCAAATGAAAGAAAAAAATATATATGAGGGAAGACTTGACATGCGAAATGGAGAGTATTAGTGGGAATCCATCCTAAAATACACTCAGACCCCGCTTAATGCTGAGGCTGTGTTCCACAGAGGTGGAGCACTATGTAAAACACTGTCATGTGGGGTCATTATAATATTATGTAAATGGATATGTGTGCCTGATTTTTAAAAAAATCAAACCCAAGATGTATGATATTATTTTATGTAAACACAGTAATTCATGGAGTAACAAACATGCAAATAGGCCTAACCTGTATATCAGTGCAGCAGCAACACAACGCAGCACCAGTGGAGCGAAGCGGGTGGTGGTTATGTCGCAGAGGAGGGACCAGTTTGTGGGTCCTCCTCCAACTTTGGTTTCTTCTTCAAGTAGGCATCAAGATTTGATGCCTTTTCTTGAATTTCCTCTCACGAAGCAGTTCTCAATAGCAGGAAATCATGTCAAGGACATCTCTCTTTGTCTTTTTCCTTCGCTCCCAGTCAGGGTCATATTGATGAACTGGTACATAATTTGTATGATCGCGGTGATGCTAATGCTGAGGAATTTTGAGGTGAGGTTTCTTGCTGGTGTTTCCTCTTCTCCATTCGTGTCCTCAGGTTCACCCAAGATGCGTTGCTCTGCCAATTCTCAAAACTCTTTGTTATTAAGGCTCTCACCATGCGAATGCAGTAGCTCTTCACTCTCGCCATCATTAACATCCTCATACCGTATCACTTGTAGATTTACATCATGCTAATGCTTTTCCTAGACTACCCTCACAAGAAGTTGCAGGCCATTTTCCAGACATTATGGGTCAAAAAAATGGAATTGAGTGGCTCAGAGTGTATGCAAAGCACTCTCGTTGGCTGATTGAATGTTTACTGTAATGGCGGCCACTCTTGAGATGTTTTAAGTGTTGTTGAGAATGAATTTTTGTCATTTTTTAAAATTTCAATAAAGAATTGGATAATTGTGTTGTAACAAGTCAGCGCTATGCGGGGTCTGAGTGTGATCTGAAAATTTGTCTTTTAGGTACATAGATTACTGGGAATTCATATGTTTCTTTATGTTCCTTTATACAGGGTACCTATGCAACAGTATTTAAGGGAAGAAGTAAGCTGACTGATAACCTGGTGGCACTGAAAGAAATCAGGTTGGAACATGAGGAAGGTGCTCCTTGTACAGCAATTCGAGAAGGTAAAGTTGACCTTTTTTAGGAAGTGCCGTTGTTATTTATGTTAGATGTGATTTCTTCTAATGTTTTTTATGGTTTCTTTGTCTTCTCTCTAGTGTCATTACTGAAGGACTTGAAGCACGCAAACATAGTCACTTTACATGATATTATCCATACAGAAAAATCATTGACACTAGTCTTTGAATACTTGGTAAGGTTTATTTCTAGCATAATTTGGACTAGTCAATATGTTTATATCAAAAATTATTACAAAATTAACCAAAGGAATCTGACTCACATTTTGATTTTCCCTGTCTTGTAGGACAAGGACCTGAAACAGTACATGGATGACTGTGGAAATATAATGAGCATGCACAATGTGACGGTGAGGGCTAAATTTAACAAGCAACTGCTGTGAGTTATTTGTTGCAGGCAAGTGATGTTAGATTAATCTTATTGCTACGCTTTGTAGATATTTTTATTCCAGATTTTAAGGGGCTTGGCCTACTGTCACAAACGGAAAGTGTTGCACCGAGATCTGAAACCACAGAACCTGCTGATTAATGAAAGAGGGGAGCTGAAGCTTGCGGATTTTGGTATGAAACATTAATTAACAATTATTTATAAAGTCTTAAGTTAATTTCCATTATTCATTTTCAAATTCTTTCTCACATACGTAACAGCTACATGTAAAAAGATTAGATTAGCCTTTTTCTGTCATATGTACATCAAAACACACAGTGAAATATGTTGTTTGTGTCATCGACCAACATAGTCTGAGGATGTGTTTTGAGCAGCCTGCTAAGATTGTCATATGTACAGCACCACATAGCATGCCCACAACTTACTCACCCTAACTCTTTGGAAAGTGGGAGGAAATTGGAACACCCGGAGGAAATCCACGCAGTCATGGACAGAACGTACAGCCTCCTTACAGACAGCAGCTGGAATTGAATCTTGATTGCTGGCTCCATAAAATGTTAAACTAACCACTAAGCTACCATGTTGCGACCGTTACAGCAGATGGATGGGAGCTAGGTCAATGCCATTTCTACAGAGTCCTTTCAAGTACATTTGTATTCAGTAGAAATAGAAAGTAAGGAAGCAAGTAGTTGAGAAAAGATTAGCAAGTAATACATAAGTTTGCATAAATAGTACAAGGATAGTCTAAACAACAGGACCTATTACAAACCTAAAAGGAAACTAGATTGGGGTTCATGCCTTATGAGAATAGGTTGAGTGAACTCGGCCTTTTTTTCCTGGAGCAACAGGGGATGAGAGGTGACCTCATAGAGGTGTATAAGATGAGGAGAGGCATTGATCGTGTGGATAGTCAGAGGCTTTTACCCAGGGCTAGAATGGCTAGCACGAGGGGGCACAGTTTTAAGGTGCGTGGAAGTAGGTACAGAGGAGATGTCTAAGTTTTTTACAGAGTGGTGAGTGGAGGCGGATATGATAGGGTCTTTTAAGAGACTCCTAGACAGGTACATGGAGCTCAGAAAAATAGAGGGCTATGGGTAACCCTAGGTAATTTCTAATGTAAGGACATGTTCGGCACAGCTTTGTGGGCCGAAGGGCCTGTATTGTGCTGTAGGTTTTCTATATTTCTAAACTGTGGAAGCAGAAGGATTGACTGAGGTATTTAAAAAGAAAATACTTAGCATTGGTCTTCAATAAAGTCAATGTTACCTTCCTCTTGCTAAAGGAGGGATTGGAAAATTAGATCAGAATAGCATATTAAAAAATGACCAAGTTGCCCAATCCCTTTATGGTGCTCTGCAGATTTCATAAGGAATAGAGAAAAAAAGTAACAGAGGCTTTGGCTGCAATATTTCAAATCTGCTTCAATATAGGTATTGTTCTATGGAGCCAGACTGCTGAAAAGGAATACACCTAGGTAAATGTAAGCGTTTGTGAAACTTTTAGACACGGTGATGCAGGATGAAGGTAATTTTCAGAGTAATAATCAATTCATACTCTTGTGCATTGAAAAATTATAACAAACAATCTTGAATTTCAACTTGGAGAAACGTGGGTTAACATGTATTGCATAATATTTTTGTAAAATTTGAAACTCATTGGATTGCGGCAAAAGTGGTGAATTGAAAATAGAGTTAAATTCCTTCTGAGCACGGCAGCTTTGATAAATAAATGGTCCCACTTAATCAGGTATGTTAAATGTATTGTATCTTACTTTTGGTTTTTTTCCATGTGATTGTTTCAGTTTGGCATGTCTTTGGAATTTGCCTATCACATTTTTTTTTAAAAGGGAAAAGGCTGGATGCATGATGGATTGGCTTTTTATGTGTATTTTAGATAGCTATCTAGCATCGTTGAAGATAGGATTTTAGGTCAGTGTTTCCAAAAAGTCCCAAGGTTAAGGTTACTTTGGCTGTTTAAGCTTATTTCACAGCATCATTTTAATGTTCATGATTTATCTGCAGTTTGCTACATTTTAAAATCATTGTTCACCGTGTCATTGTTTCTTTGCTGCAGGTTTGGCAAGAGCCAAGTCAGTTCCTACAAAGACATACTCAAATGAGGTTGTAACGTTATGGTACAGGCCCCCAGATGTACTCCTGGGTTCTTCAGAGTATTCAACACAAATTGACATGTGGTAAGTTTCACTAACTTGAGCTAACAATAGAAATCTGATAATTTGCTCATTATTTGGTTTACCAAGGTAATGTCTAGTGCTCCCTTTCAACTTACCTGATTCACTGAGATATTAGTATAGTGAAATAGGTCTGAGTCGACGTAGTAGTAGAATTAAAAGTGGGTGCAGAGGGGTTCTGGGAACTGCAGTCCAGATAAACTGCCAGTCCAACAGTACCAAAATTTTAAACATGCCAGATTATCAGAGTTTTATTGTCATTTTGGGAAGACAAATCAGGATAGGACATTTACAGTTAACAGCTAGGCCCTGTGGAGTGTTGTAGAATAGAAGGACCTGAGAGTATAGGTACATGGTTCCCTGAAAATATAATTAGAGATAGATAAAGTGATAAAGGTTTTTGTCAGGATGACCTTCATCAGTCCAGGCACTGTAGATGTTATAGATTCAAAGAGCACTACAGCATAGAAACAGGCCTTTCAACCCATCTAGCCCATGTGGATGTTGTTCCCTTATTCAAGAAAGGGAGTAGAGATAGCCCAGGAAATTACAGACCAGTGAGTCTTACTTCAGTGGTTGGTAAGTTGTTGGAGAAGATCCTGTGAGGCAGAATTTATGAACATTTGGAGAGGTATAATATAATTAGGAATAGTCAGCATGGCTTCGTCAAGGGCAGGTCGTGCCTTACGAGCCTGGTTGCATTTTTTGAGGATGTGACTAAACACATTGATGAAGGTAGAGCTGTAGATGTAATGTATATGGATTTCAGCGAGACATTTGATAAAGTGCCCCATGTAAGGCTTATTGAGAAAGTAAGGAGGCATGGGATCCAAGGGAACATTGCTTTGTGGATCTAGAACTGGCTTGCCCACAGAAGGCAAAGAGTGGGTGTAGACGGGTCATATTCTGCATGGAGGTTGGTGATCAGTGGTGTGCCTCAGGGATCTGTTCTGGGACCCTACTTTTCGTGATTTTTATAAATGACCTGGATGAGGAAGTGGAGGGATGGGTTAGTAAGTTTGCTGATGACACAAAGGTTGGGGGTGTTGGGGATAGTGTGGAGCGCTGTCAGAGGTTACAGCGGGACATTGATAGGATGCCAAACTGGGCTGAGAAGTGGCAGATGGAGTTCAACCCAGTTAAGTGTGAAGTGGTTCATTTTGGTAGGTCAAATATGATGGCAGAAGATAGTATTAATGGTAAGACTCTTGGCAGTGTGGAGAATCAGAGGGATCTTGGGGTCCGAGTCCGTAGGACGCTCAAAGTAGCTGCGCAGTTTGACTCTGTGGTTAAGAAGGCATACGATGTATTGGCCTTCATTAATTGTGGAATTGAATTTAGGAGCCAAGAGGTAATATTTATGTAGGACCCTGGTCAGACCCCACTTGGAGTACTGTGCTCGATTCTGGTCGCCTCACTACAGGAAGGATGTGGAAACCATAGAAAGGGTGCATAGGAGACCTACAAGGATGTCGCCTGGATTGGAGAGCATGCCTTATGAAAACAGGTTGAGTGAACTCAGCCTTTTCTCCTTGGAGAGACGGAGGATGAGATGTAACCTGACAGAGGTGTATAAGATGATGAGAGGCATTGATCGTGTGGATAGTCAGAGGCTTTTTCCCAGGGCTGAAATGGTTGCCACAATTGGACACAGGTTTAAAGTGCTGAGGAGTAGGTACAGAGGAGATGTCAGGGGTAAGTTTTTTATGCAGAGAGTGGTGAGTGTGTGGTATGGGCTGCCGGCAACAGTGGTGGAGGTGGATACGATAGGGTCTTTTAAGAGACATTTAGATAGGTACATGGAGCTTCAAAAAATAGAGGGCTATGGGTAAGCCTAGTAATTTCTAAGGTAGGGGCATGTTCGGCACAACTTTGTGGGCCGACAGGCCTGTATTGTGCTGTAGGTTTTCTATGTTTCTATGTTAGTTGTAGGCCACAGCCTCAGTTTAGTGCAAAGACAAGTAAACCTCGTGGAGCAGCGAGCTGAACACTGGCCCACCCCTTGCCTCTGGTGCCGACCCCTGACCTTTCAATCTGGTCCGGTGCTTAAATTGGTCCAACAGTGGGTTGATTCTTCTTGGACCTGGGTCCTGCTGCTTCAATATGCTCTTGGACTCTGCACCCACCGCCTTGATTCAGCTCATATTCAACCTTTGGCCTGGCACTTGAATCGGTCAAACCTCCACTTGTTCCTGACTCTCGTTTTTTGTTACTTACTGTTTTTAGTATGAGTTTAGTTTAATAAACTCAAACAGTTCAAACAGTTTGACTCAAAGAGTTAACTAATTTGTTAATTGCCTTTAATTATTTCAGTTTTCGTCAATCTAAATTAACTTAATAATCAACTTAAAATTTCTTTGAATGTTTCTGAATGTTAGGCACCTTCGAAAACATTAAGTCCTTGAAAGGCTAAACAAATAGCAAGATCTAAGATTGTGACATAACCAGCTGTTGACACATTTCAGCTGCTAGGTCAGCTGGGCTTCTTCTAGCCCATCTATAGAATGACCTTGGGCCCTACCACCTTAATGCAGGAAATCGACACATGTGGAAATGACATGTTCACTTATGCCTCATTTATAGATCTGCAACAAGCAAGAGTAGCTCACTACTAGCAGTGAGTGCTAGCTTAATATTTTTTGGTGCACAATAGATTTAATACAAGGAGATAAGCAGAAAAGGAAGCAAAAGATGAACCTCTCCCTTTCCTCCACATTATAGACAGCAATTACCAGAAAGCTGACATAAACTGATATAGCAGCAGAACCAGCTCGTGTGAATAAAAGAAATACCATTTTCACACAGAACCTTACAGTACCACAGAAACATTGAAAGTAGCAGCTGGTATGGGCCATTGGGCTTTTCTGGCCTGCCCTACTATTCAATGTGATTGTGGTTATTATTTCAAATTCTAGCCTTTTCCCCCTACGCAACCAGCCCGAGGAACAATATCTAACACCTTGCATATATTTCATGATTAGACTTCAGCTGCTTTCTGTGATAGATTCCCACAAGTTCACCACTCACCTGGAAGAGAATTTCTCATCATCTCAGACTTATTCCTGGTCAATGGACTTGTACTTGAAGATACTTCCCGCAGCAAATCTGTCGGACCTGTCAGAATTTTGGAGGTTTCTGTGAAATTCCCTCTCACACTTCTAACCTCTAGTGGATTTGAGTTTAATTAATGCAATCTCTCTTCAATCGTCAGTCCTGCCATTCAGAAATTAGTCTGGTGAACCTTCGCTAAACTCCACCGATAGCAGTAATACAATTTGATTCACTAACTAATGGAAGAGATTTGCATTTACTCTTCTCTCGTAGAAAGGAAAGGTTTGAATATTTGTGCATCGTAAAGTAACTGCTGGGTGATGCACGTGTTTGGCCGTAGGGGGAATGGTCATATGAATTCTACTCAAGATGGGTCTGTCACATCATATGTATAATTAATCAAGATGTAATCATTTTCAACAATGTGTCATGTGAATTTTATTTAAAGAATTACAGGCACAGTGAATGACTACTCAGACCTTTTCATTGAGGATCTTTTTTGGTGGGTGTTGGGGAAATCCAAACTCCTTTATTAAATTTGTCAGAAATTTTGAGTATGTTACAGTATACAAATTCTTTAAAATTCTTTTACAGCTACATTTGCTTTGATTCTTTTCAGGGGTGTCGGGTGTATCTTCTATGAAATGGCAGCTGGAAGACCTCTTTTCCCTGGTTCCACTGTAGAAGATGAATTGCACTTGATTTTCAGGTTACTAGGTAAGTTTGTAAATTCCATTGTGATTGTAACACAGTTTGATCAAACCTTAGCTATTACAATTTTAAAGTTGGATTTGGTATTAATCTTATGGCCAACACACTCATCATGATTGACTATAAGTGACTGTAATATTTTGGAAATAATTGCTTCTAGTACCAAGATGCATCGTATAGCAATTGAATCAAACTTCATATACACTTAAAATATACCAATCAAAAGAAGTTATTTCATTCTCAAAAGACAATTTCTCCTGAAAAGGTGAGATCATCATATTCCTGAGGAATAGTTTTCAACATTTTTCCACTGACTATATTATTTTGCTACCAACCTCTAAGGAGGAGAGGTGCATTGAGATTAAACATGCAGAAAATAGAGGAGTTGTAATTGAGACACTTGACATCTCTGGTAGAAATAAAACCATGGTTAAAGAAAAAGGAAATAATCTGAAAGGCTCTGATGTGGAAAACGTCATCAGAGCAGAAAGAAAATCTGGCTGGATTGGCACGGAGTCCCAACAAGAAGTAGAATGAGGTTCATTTGAGATAACCAAGAGCTGGTAGGCTTTTAATGGGTTTTGGTAGCTGACCTGTTGCCTGACATGGTGATAGAGATATTGGGAAAGGGAAAGGAAGATTCAGAAATAGACCATGTCAATGTGAGAACAAGGAGGAAATTAAAGTCTTGAGATCTATGTGAATGCAGGAAGCAAAGTACTTATCAATGTGAGCAACAAGATTTGAGTGTGGAAATCTGAATAGGCTGAAACAACGGCGTTGGAGGAACTCAGCAGGCCATGCAGCATCTATAGCAAAAGTTACAGTCGATGTTTCAGCCCAAAATGTCAACTGTACTACTTTTGATATAGGTGCTGCATGGCCTGCTGAATTCCTCCGGCATTTTGTGTGTGTTGCTCAGATTTCCAGCATCTGCACGTTCCACATACTCAGTGAAGGGATGTGCATAGCTAGAGTCCCTGCAAGTTCCAATGTTTTTAACTTGGGAAAAGTGAATGGACTTGAAGGAGAGGTTCAATGGAAGGATGACTTCAGCCTGGTGAAGGAAAATGATGGTAGAAGAGAAAGTGAAGGGCCCACAGACCATCTTGGCATAGGATGGGGGTTATAGAGAATTTGCACATGCATTGATGATGATGAGCCACTTGGAACCAGAGAACACAGTGTTGGAGAGCATTGAAGATGCCTTAGATATCAGTAGTGAGAGTCTGGAGGGTGCAGAGATCTTTTATCCCAGAGATGGAAAATCATGGAAACACTTTGTAACTCAGGCAACAACAGTGGAAAGAGAAAAGTTTCAGATTGAAGACGTATCTTGGAACTGTCTAAGCAGGAAAGGAAAAAGGACAAAATAACTTATTGCCTGATTAGATGAGACCATGAGGATAAGCAGTAAATTTTGGGTCAGTAGGTGACAGTTAGAGAAAAACCATCTGAACAAAGGAACATCAAAGCTATGAAATGAGGGATGTTAGAGAGTGAAACACAGAAGCATGTACGAATTGTGATGCCACTTTCAATGAGCTATACTCTTGTACTCCTAAGGCCCTCAGTGCCATTACACTCCCTACTGCCCACCATTCTTGTCAAGTCCTATGCTTTTTTACCTTTCCAAACTACATCACCTCACACTTATCTGTGTTGAGATTCATTTGCCAATCCTTGGTGCACTTTCCAAACAGATCAAGATCACCTTATTATCTACGACAATATTCTTCACTATCAGCAACACCACCTCATCATGCCCTGGGAATTTATGCACTTCAACATTCTTCAAGCGTCTCAATGCCATTTATTTATCTCAAAATGCCCAAGCATATTAGCATGTCCCATAATGATCTCACTATCCTCCATGTCTTCCTCCTTGGTGAATGAGGATGCAAAGTACTCACTTAGGACTTCACTGTTATCTTCCACGTCCAAACATATGCTTCCTCCTTTGTCCTTGAGTGGTCCCATCCTTCCCCTGGTTATCATTTTGTTCTTGTTGTCTGTATAGAATGCTTTGGAATGCCTTAATCCTACTTACCAATCACTTCTCATGACCCCTCCTGGGTCTCCTAATCCCCTTGAGTTCTCTGCTGGATTCGTATTCCTCTAGGGCCCTGTTCAGTCTTAGCTTCCTAAACCTTACATTTGGTTCCTTTTTTTTCCTTGAATAAATATGTATCCTCTCTCGTTGTCCAAGATTCCCTTACATTGTCATCCTTGCCCTTCCTTCTTAGTGGAATATAATGGTCCTGTATTCCGTGTAGTTAATCTTAAAATTGATTCCAAATAGATAGATAGATATACTTTATTAATCCCAAGGGAAATTTGGTTTCATTACAGCCGCACCAACCAAGAACAGAGCGTAAATATAGCAATACAAAAAACCCCGACAATCAAACAACAAAATGCAAAACTATGCCAGATAGAAAATAAGTCCAGAACCAGTCTATTGGCTCAGGGTGTCTGACCCTCCACGGGAGGAGCTGCACGTTCGATGGCCACAGGCAAGAACGCCCTCCCGTGCCGCCAAGTGTTGTATCACGGTGGAATGTGGCCGAAGTCCAACAGTAAAAAGTTCAATGTCCAGTCAGCAAACACGTTCCTCAATCGTAATATACCCCGGATTGCACCATCCGTTGTTTGCCAGATCAGTAAGCACCCCACTCCTTCACGCCGCTTACTGCTCTCGGTGCACTTCCGGTCAGGCGGAACGGTATTACCCACCGAACTCCTCTTCTCCAAAAGTCTCTGTTGTCTCGACCCGGTCCTCTTTCCTCGGCTTTGTGATCCCCCTCTGCATCCTCTGTGTGTTTTCCTCCGGATTTCAGTAGGGGTGTCTGCCGCTCTGTTCGCTAAGCCGACCGGAATTTGCTGGTCCGTGGAATACATAATGCGACCTTGCTTCTGTCCCGTGTGTCGGGATGTAACCATCTCCAGCGCTAAAGAAAACCCAAATAAAACTCTCTCTACCAGCATATTAGAGAGTGTGCAGCTTCGACGTGTTACCGTGAGAAAAAAATACAAAAAATAACGTAAATTAAAAAGTAAGAAGAAGAAAGTGAAAGAATAGATCGGAACGGCTGTACCAGGCTGCATGCACAACCGGCGCATGCGCACTAGTGCACATGTGACATTATCCAAAAACAGTCATTACCAATTAATTCAAAGTTCAAAGTAAAATTTATTATCAGTGTACATACATGTCACCACATACAACCCTGAGATCCTCTGTCTGCTGGCATTCTTAGCAAACCTATAGGACAATAACTGTAAACATAAAGAACTGTTAACTGTAACAAACTGAGCAAATGCAGATATAAATAAATAGCAAGAAATAATTAGCATGAAATAACAATACAGTCCTTAGGTGAGTGTAGCTATCCCCTTTTGTTCAAGAACCTAATGGTTGAGGGGTAGTAACTGTTCTTGAACTTGGTGGTATGAGTCCTGAGGCTCCTGTACCTTCTACCTGAAGGCAGCAGCGAGAAAAGAACATGGCCTAGGTGATGGATGCTGCACGTTTCCTCTAGATGTGCTTCATGGTTGGGAGGGCTTTAACCGTGATGTACTGGGCTAAATCCATTACCTTTTGTAGGATTTTCCACCCAAAGGCCGTAATGCAGCCAGTCAGTACACTTTCCACCACATATCTATTAGAAATTTGCCAGGGTTTTCGATGACATGCCGTACCTCCACAGACTTCTGAGGAAGTAGGGGCACTGTTGTGCTTTCTTCGCAATAATATTTATATGATGGATCCAGGGTAGGTCCTCTGAGATAGTGTATCCATGAATTTAAAGTTACTGACCCTCTGATCCTCTGATGATTCCTGGCTTCCTATCTCCTATGCTCACAATATAGAACTTTTCTTCCTAAAGCAGAATTTTTCTTCCATTGTGCTTGCACCTTTTTTGGATCTAGTGATCATAATGCCATTAGTTTCAAGATAATCACAGAGAACAATAGGTCTAGTCCTCGGGATGAGATTCTAAACTGAAAAAAGGCAAATGTTTATAGCATCAGAAGAGTTCTGGTAAGTGTGGATTGGGGCAGGTTTTTCTGGCAAAGGTGTGCATGGTAAACGGGAGGCCTTCAAAAGTGAAATCTTGGTTTTTGACAGATATTGTGGCCCTAATTAAAAAGGAGGAGGTGCATAGCAGGTATAAGCAGGAAGGAGCAAATGAGGTACTTAAGGAGTATAAGAAATACAAGAGAACACTTAAGAGGGAAATCAGGAGGGCTAAAGGAAGAGGCATGAGGTTGCTTTAGCAGACAAAGTAAAGGAGGATGCCAAGGGCTTCTACAGAGCGAAAGGATAGTAAAGGACAAAATTGGTCCTCTTGAAGATCAGAATGGTCAACTATGCATAGAGTTGAAAGAGATGGGGACATCTTAAATGGATTTTTTTGCATCTCTATTTTCTCAGAAGATGGACACTAAGTGTATGGAAGTGAGGCAAAACTGCAGTGAGGTCATGGATTACAGAGGAGGAGGTGCTTGCTGTCTTTAGGAAAATTATGGTGGATCAGTCCCCAGAACCTGACCAGGTGTCCCCTTGGCTAGTGCAGAAATTGCAGTGGCCTGGGTGGTGTGAAATTTCCTTTACCACAGTGTGCTGTCAGAAGATTGGAGGATAGCTAATGTTCTTCTGTTGTTTAAAAAAGGCTTTAAGAATAGGCCAGGAAACTATAGGCTGGTGAATCCGATGCAAGTAGTGGATAAGTTATTGGAAGGTATTCTAAGAGAAGGTATGAGTATTTGGATAGACAGGGACTGATAAGGTTTAGTCAACATGGTAGGTCATATCTAACCCATTTTATAGTGTTTTTCAAGTAACTTACTAGGCAAGTTGATGAAGGAAATGGCCTTTGACAACATACTGCATGGGAGATTGGTCAAGAAGGTTCAGTCACTTGGCATACAGGATAGAGGTAGTAAAATGGATTCCACAATGACTTCATGTGAGAAGCCAGAGAGCAGTAGCAGATGGTTGCCTCTCTGACTGGAAGTCTGTGACTAGTGGTGTGCCGCAGGGAACAGTGCTGGGTCCTTTGCGGTTTGTCATCTATATCAGTGATGCGGATAAAAATATGATAAACTGAATCAGCAGATTTGCATATGGCACCAAAATTGGGGGCATAGTGGACAGCACCAAAGGCTGTCAAAGTTCGAGCAGGATCTACATCAGCTGAAAAAATGGACGTTAAAATGGCAGATGGAATTTAATGCAGATATGTGAGATGTTGTACTTTTGGAAGACAAATCAGGGTTGGGCACTGAAGATTATGGTAAAACAGAGGGATAAAGTAAAAGAAAATTATAGCACAGAAACAGATCCTTCAGCCCATCTAGTTCATACCAAACCACTTAAACTGCTTATTCCCATTGACCTGCACCTGGACCGTAGCCCTACATACCCCTACCATCTATGTACTGTACATAATGGTATGGATATCCAAACTTCTCTTAAACCTTGAAATCGAGCTTGCATGCACCACTTGTGCTGGCAGCAAGTTCTACACTCTCACTCCCTCTGAGTGAGAAAGTTTCCCCTCGTGTTCCCCTAAAACTTCTTACCTTTCACCCTTAACCCTTAACCCATGACCTCTGGTTGTAGTCCGATCCAACCTCAGTGGAAAAAGCTTGTTTGCATTTACCCTATCTATACTCCTCATAATTTTGCATGCCTATATCAAATCTTTCAATCTTCTGTGTTCCAAGGAATAAAGTCCTAACTTATTCAACCTTTCCTCATAACTCAGGTCGTCCAAACCCAGCAACATCCTTGTAAATTATCACTGTACTTTTTCCAATCTTATATCTTTATGTCTTTCCTATAGGTAGGTGACCAAAATTGCACACAGTACTTCAAACTAGACCTCACCAATATCTTATACAGCTTCACCATAATATCTCATCTCCTATACTTAATACTTTGATTTATGAAGGCCAGTGTGCCAAAAAGCTTTCTTTACAACCCTATCTACCTGTGACACCACTTTCAATGAATAATGGACCTGTGGTAGATAACCTTTATTCTACTACTCTCCTCAGTGCCCTACCACTCACTGTGTAAGGACCTGATTAGTCCTACCGAATTGCAACACTTTGCACTTGTTTGCATTAAATTCCATCTGCTATTTTCAGCCCATTTTTCCACCTGATACAGATCTTTCTGCAAGCCATGGTAGCCTTCCTCACTGTCCACTACACTCCCAATCTTGGTGTCATCTGCAAATTTGCTTATCCAGTTAACTACATTATCATCCAGATCATTGATATAGATGACAAACAACAATGGACCAAGCAGCCCATCGTCACAGGCCTCCAGTCAGAGAGGCAAACATAACCACTCCTGGGTTTGTCCAACAAAGCCAGTGTCTAATCCAATTTACTACCTCATCCTGACCGCTGAGCGTTTGAACCTTCTTGACCAGCCTCCCATACGAGACCTTGTCAAATGACTTACTAAAGTCCAAGTAGACAACATCCACTGCCTTGTCTTCATCCACTTTCCTGGTATCTTCGTTGAAAAACTCTATAAGATTGGCTGAACACGACCTTCCACACACAAAGCCATGTTGACTGTCCTTAATAACTATCCAAATACTTGCATCCAGTCCCTCAGAGTACCCCCCAATAACTTTCCCACTAGTTACAGACTCATCGGTCTATAATTTCCTGGTTTATTTTTTGAGCCTTTTTTGAACAGCAGAACAATATTGGCAATCCTCAATCCTCTGGTACCTCACCTGTCACTAAGGATGATTTAAATATCTCTGCTGAGGGCCCAGTAATTTCTCCACTTGCTTCCTGCATGGTCCAAGGGAACACCTTCTCAAGCCTTGAGGATTTATCGACCCTAATTTGCCTCAGGAAAGCAAACACCTCCTCCTCTGTAATCTGTCCATGAAGTTGATGCCACTTTGCCTCACTTCTCTGGACTGTGCGTCCTGCTCCTGATTACAAACAGATACAAAAAAATTAATTTAAGATCTTCCCCAGCTGTTTTGGATTCACACATGGATTACCATTCTGATCTTCTGGAGGACCAATTTTGTCCCTTGCAATGCTTTTGCTCTTTACATATCTGTAGAATCCCTTGGGATTCTCCTTCACTTTGTCTGCTATAAAGACAAGAAATACAAATCCATAATTCCTTCAAAGTGGCATCATAGATACATATCCAAAGAGATACATATACATAAGAGAACTTTTGGCTTATTGTCCTTCATAAATCAAAGTATTGAATACAGGAGTTGGGATGTTTTGTTGAAGTTGTATAAGATATTGGTGAGGCCTAATTTGGAGTATTGTTTACAGTTCTAGTAACTTATGGTTTCAGGGTGAAAGGTGGAATGTTTAAGGGAATCATGAGGTGGAACTACTTCACTCAGAAGGTGGTGGGAGTGTGGAACGAACTGCCAGTGGAAGTGGGGGATGCGGGTTCGATTTCAACGTTTAAGAGAAATTTGGATAGATACATAGATGGTAAGGGAATGGAGGGCTTTGGTCCTGGCTCAGGCCAGTGGGAGTAGACAGATTAAATGGTTTGGTACGGACTAGGTGGGCCAAAGGGCCTGTTTCTATGCTGTACTTTTCTTTGACTCGATGACTCTATGCCTTGAATCTTCACCCCAAACTGTGGACCCTTTCTCCCCTCTCCAGAATTCTCAATGTAACTGGTCTTTTCCTTACAGCTTTCTACTCTCTCTGGAGCTATTCATCATAATCTGCCAAAATGGGTTTACTGGCTCAAATTTTCCTTACTCTGACCTGGACACCGCAAAGCTTGTGATACATTTTTCACGAAAGACCAATAAGCATCTCAATCGCCAAAGCTGCTGTAACACAGTTCTGTTTGTCAAACCAAAATCTTGCAGAAGTTTAAGCTTTTCAGACCCTTTAAACTATGACCCCTCTGTAGGCAGTGTAATGAAAAAGGCATTTAGCACACTGGTCTTCATCAGTCAGGCTTTGAGTATAGGAGTGAGGATATTATGTTGCAGTTGTGTAAGCATTGGTGAGGCCACACTTAGAGTATTGTGTCCAGTTTTGGTCACTCTGTTATAGGAAAGACATGGATAAACTGGAAAGAGTACAGAAAAGATTTACAAGGATGTTGCCAGGACTGTAGGGCCTGAGTTATAGGGAAGGTTGGCCAGACTAGGTCTTCATTCCTTTGAATGTAGGAGAATGAGGGGCTACTGTATAGAAAAGGTTAAAATTACTAGAAACATAGATAAGGTGGATGGTAACAGACGTTATATTTGTAGTAAACAGATAGAGATTTGAGATGAGAGGGAAAATATTTAAAGGGCCCTGAGGGGTGACTTTTTCCACTCAGAGACTGATGAGTATGTGAAATGATCTGACAGACGTGGTTGAGGCAGGTACAATAGCATCACGCATCAAAGTTGCTGGTGAACGCAGCAGGCCAGGCAGCATATCTAGGAAGAGGTACAGTCGACGTTTCGGGCCAAGACCCTTCGTCAGGACTAGTCCTGTGTAGTCCTGACGAAGGGTCTCAGCCCGAAACGTCAATTGTACCTCTTCCTAGAGATGCTGCCTGGCCTGCTGCGTTCACCAGCAACTTTGATGTGTGTTGCTTGAATTTCCAGCATCTGCAGAATTCCTTGTGTTTACAATAACATCACTTAAGAAGCACCTTGATAGGTACATGGAGGGGTGGGGTTTACACTGCGAAATGGAGCAAACACAGCAAATTGGAGTAGTTATCTGCTCTATTGCTGTATGACCCTATGTGCCCCAGATTATTGGGAGAAGCAAGAGATGAAATTACAGGGATCTTGACCAAGATCTTTGAGACCCCTCTAGCCACAGGTAAGGTCCCAGAAGACAGGCAAGCTTTATTGGAGATGGAAAATAGGGATAATCCTGGCAATTATGGATCAGTAAGTCTCACATCTGTGCAAGGGAGAGGATTCCTAGTGGTAGAATTTATGACCATCTGGAAATTCTGGGCCTAATTAGGAGCTGTCAGCATGGCTTTGTCATATTGGCATTTCAGCAAGATGATCGCTCAATCTCAGAATCAGGTTGGCATGTTTTATCAGTTTCTGCATCTTTATCTATAATGGACATTATTTATTGCAGGAACGCCTACAGAAGAGGAATGGCCAGGAATATCTTCAAATGAGGAATTTAAGACTTACAACTTTCCCAAATATAAACCACAACAAGTGATAAATCATGCACCAAGGTAGTGTTGGTATGGCGCAATTATGAATAGGCTTGATTCTATGACCTATGAAATGAGCTGTGATTCAGATTTTAATATCCATGGGCAAAAAGTGTTCGAACTATGAAAGTTGAAATATATTGGCTGAAAGGCTAGGTAGGGTATAGACCAACTTAAATGTGCAAGCAGAATATACCCAAGTATAGCAGATGTCATTCAATTCAATCCTTTTAGCAATCTATGCTTTTGTTGTTGAAGTTGTATTTAGAATATCCCGACTATTTAAAAAGACAGTTAAGTGTTTTTGTTTGGGAATCTTGATAAAAATAAAAAGTTGTCTTGCTTTAACTCTCAACCATTTAAGCATCTGACTAGCTTTAGCAAATGAATAATATAACCAAATTTGTAATGAAATGTGGGCAGTGACAAAATTTGATACAATATTTCAAACATGCTTTCAAAGCCAAGCAGTATTTATTTATGAATGACGTTGAATATTATTTCAGCCATGCTGAAATGTTCATGGGTAGATCATCTGAAGAATTCGGTGATCAGAATACATTCATATTTTATGTGATAGATGATTATGTTTCATTTCCATTAAAAGATGAGTCCAATTGGATTGATCCTTACTGTGACTTTGACCTACATTTAATTGGTTCTAAATAGACTGACTAGACAGAATCCATGAATTGCCCTTTGTATGAAATTCATTTTATTGTTGCTTAACTGCCTACAGTACTAGTAATTTTATTTATTGCACTGTACTGCTGCCACAAAAAAAACATTTCATGAAATACGTGAGTGATGATAAACGTGATTCCAATATGGGTCTTTATTGTGGACTGAGACTGGGAAGGGGGCAGGGAGAGGAGAATCATGGTTAGGAAAAGGGAAGGGAGAGGGGAGGGAGTGGGAAACACCGGAGAGGCATTCTGTAATGACCAATAAACCAATTGTTTGGAATCAAATGACCTTGCCTGGTTTCTCAGGGCTGGGTGTGCCTGCCACCCTTGGTGTTCCTTCTCTACCAACTGTCCCACACACCTCCCACGTCACTCCAACCTCGCCATTCCTAACGTCCTATGCTCCCACCAGATTTACAAATTCGTTGTCTGGTCCACTTTGATGAATACAGTACTGTACTCCCCCACCTCTCTCTTCCCCTCCTCTCCCCCTCTCCCCCTCATGTATGTATCTAACAATTTTGCACAGTACTATATTTGCCACTTTCTGTGTCATCTGGTGGTGGCATCCATTAGTCTCGCGAGACCGTGAATCTGTGCCTGGAAAGTCTTGCTTCAGTCTGTGTTAGAGCAGCACTTGTTGTGGCTGTAGAGTCCCATGCGGGAGTGACAGTCTCGGCTGCAGTGACTGCACTTGAAGGCACTGTCCTCCAGCGTTGACTTGGTACCGTTTTTCCGATGAGTGCACTTTTCTTCAGCAGCAAGCCTCAGCTTCTCTTCTGCTCTTTTGAGACCTCTGCGTAGTTCCAGCCTCCAGTGAGAGCGATCGCTTGCGATGTCCTCCCACCTCTCTATGTTCATTTTCAGTGACTTCATGTCTCTCTTGCAAACATCATTGAAACGAAGATGGGGCCGCCCTTGTGCTCTCTTGTCGGAGACCAGTTCCCTGTACAGCAGGTCTTTCAGGATCCTCCCGTCTGACATGCGGTGTACATGGCCCAGCCAGCAGAGACGGCGTTGTTGGAGCAGGGTGAAGAGGCGGGGTATCTGGGCACGGACCAGGACCTCATTGTTGGTGTCAGTCAGTCCACGTGATGTCCAGGATGTGGCTCAGGCTGTGAAGGTGGAAGGCGTTGAGACGCCACCCTTGTCTGTAGTAGAGGCTCCAGGTCTCGCTGCTGTAAAGCAGTATGCTGAGGACGCGGGCCCTGTAGACTGCAACCTTGGTGTGCGTCGTCAGCTTTCTGTTCTCCCAGACTCTCTTTGTCAGCCTGGCGAATGTTGAGGCTGCTCGTCCAATCCGTCTATTGATCTTGGGGTCTAGGGAGAGGCTGTCCGTGAAGGTATGTAAACTCGTGAACTACCTCCAGCTCGTAGTTGTTGATGGTAATGGCAGGGGGGTGCTCAACGCCTTGGCCTAACACGTTGGTCTTCTTCAGGCTGATGGTCAAGCTGAAGTCCTGGCAGGCTCTTGAGAAGCTGTCCATGAAGTGTTGAAGTTGCTCTTCAGAGTGTGTTGCCAGTGCCGCATCGCCTGCAAACAGCATGTCCCTGATGAGTACTTCACGAACCTTGGTTTTTGCCCTCAGCCGGGACAGACTGAACAGCCTCCCGTCAGATCTGGTGTGGAGGTAGACACCATCAGTTGATGTTCCAAAGACGTGCTTCAGCATGACTGCGAAGAAGATGCCAAACAGGGTGGGGGCAAGCACACAGCCCTGCTTCACACCGCTGCGGATGTTGAAGGCCTCCAAAGAAGAGCCGTTGAACTGAACGACACCCTTCATGTCTGTGTGGAACGACTGAACTGTTCTGAGAAGCCTCGGGGGACAACCAATCCTGGCAAGGATTTTGAACAGGCCGTCTCTGCTCACAAGGTCGAAGGCCTTCGTAAGGTCAATGAAAGCAACATAGAGTGATTGTCTTTGCTCTTTGCATTTCTCTTGTAGCTGTCGAAGGGAGAAGGTCATGTCAATTGTGGAATGTTCCAACCTGAAACCGCACTGAGATTCGGGATATACCCTTTCGGCTATTTTCTGCAGTCTGATCAGGACCACGCAGGCGAAGACCTTCCCAACGACGCTCAGCAAGGAGATTCCCCTGTAGCTTTTGTCCTCTTTGTTCTTATATATGGTGACAATGTTGCAGTCTCATGTCTTGTGGCACTGCTCCCTCTGTCCAGAACTGACACAGTAGTTCATGCAGGTGGTTTAGCAGGACGCCCTTTGCACATTTGATGGCCTCTGGTGGAATGCCATCCAATCCTGGTGCCTTCCCAGTGGGCAGGTTGTCGATGGCTTTACTCAGCTCTTTGGCAGTCAGCAATGCATCAAGTTCCTCCATGACAGGCAGGCATTCCACGGCGTCTAGCGCGCTGTCCAAGATGCTGTTTTCTCTGGAGAAGAGTTCAGAGTGATGCTCCACCCATCTCTCCATCTGCTTGCCTTTGGCATTGATGGTCTCACCTGTTATGATTTTCAATGGTGCTGTCTTGCTCTGGGTTGGCCCAGTGGCTTTCTTGATCCCCTCGTACACTCCACGGATGTTGCCTGTGTCAAATGATGACTGAATGCTTTCGCATAGTTGTAGCCAGTCGTCATTTGCGCAGCGTCTGGCTGTTTCCTGGGCCTTGCTTCTTAGCACTTGCAGTGTTGCCTGGGTGGGGTGGCGTTTGTGCTCTAGTAGTGCAACACACTTCACCTCGATGACAGCGGTGAGCTTACTTGAGCTCGCTTCAAACCAGTCCTGTGTCTTGCCCCGTTTCTTCCCGAAGGCCTTGAGTGCAGTGCTGTGGATAGTGTCCCTGAGAGAGTCCCATTGCTGAGCATCTCCTTCTGGTGGGTCTGCAAGGAGAGCATCCTCCAGTGACTTGATGAACTCTGCAGCTTTGTCTGAGTGTGGTGTCTTACTGGCATCGATGCGCTGCTTGCCTGGAGGCTTGGCGCAGTGCATCTTCTTCAGCCGAAGTCTGATCTTGCGGCAAACCAGAGTGATCTGTGTCGCAGTCGGCACTCTGAAAGGAGCAAGTCATGAGCACGTTTCTCAGGTGACTGCGTCTTGTGATTATCAGGTCTAGCTGGTGCCAGTGTTTGGAGTGGGGATGCTGCCAAGACACTTTGTGCTGAGCTTTGGTCTGGAAGTAGGTGTTGGTGACACACAATTCGTGGAGCATGCAAAGCTCGAGCAGTCATTGCCCGTTGTCATTCATGCTGCCAATCCCATACCACCCCAGGCAGCTTGGCCAGGAGTCGTGGTTGGCGCCCACTCTGGCGTTGAAGTCACCATGTAGCAGCAACTGTTCCTGACTTGGGATCTCCTGTATCATGATTGAGAGCTGGTCGTAGAACTTGTCCTTTGCGTCTTGTGTAGAGTAGAGGGTTGGGGCATTGACGCTGACAAGGTTGACAGGCCCGTTGGATGTGTGGAGTCGAAGTGAGAAAATCCACTCTGTCGCTTTCTCGCTAGGCTCTACCATCTTCAGCAGCGAGTTCTTCACTGCAAAGCCGACACCATGCTCTCTGGTCTCGTCTGAGCCCTTCCTCTGCCAGAAGAAGGTATAGTCTGTTTCACGTAGGGTTTCCGATTCTGCGAGATGTGTCTCTTGGAGCGTTGCGATGTCCACTTGGAGTCTCGACAGTTCATTGTTAATCACTGCTGTCTTGCGTGTGTTGCTGATCTCCCGAAGGTCATCTGATGTACCAGTTGTCATGGTCTGTATATTCCAGCATCCTAGTCTGAGTGCTGGCTTCTTTCTTCGTCTTCTAGTTGTGCTTGGTGCAGCGTTTACAGTCTGCAGTTCAGGCTACTTGTATCCCTGAGCCCCACGCACCCAGTGGAGCGGGCAGACCGTGGCGGGACAGCACCTAATTGGCTGGGGGGCTACCCAGCTTGAGGTGGGCAATAGCTGTCCAGTGAGACGCGATGGTCTCTCCCTTCAAGAAAAGCAACCCCTGGCGCCTTGCTCTACACCAGTGGAGTGCAGGCTTATAACTGGTAGACTGCTGCTTGCCGTGTTGTGCCGTTGCAGTGAGGCGACACTGGAGTGTCCTCGCCAGGTCGCAGGCCTGGGCGAGGCTGTATGGAAGACTAGCAGTTGCCCATGCTGCAAGTCTCCCCTCTCCACGACACCGATGTTGTTCAAGGGAAGGGCAAGGGCCAATACAGCTTGGCACCAGTGTCGTCGCAGGAGTTACCAGAACAAGGTTGAAGGCAACGTCGGACTGCCTTAGGGACTCCAGCTCCGGATTTGTCGTCAGGGTTTACACCCAAAGCCTTTCCCATGAGTGGGTATGGCCGCAAGGCAGCAGAGGTTTGAAATCAGAGTTTCCCTTTCTTAGATAGACTGCCTTCCCAGGCTGACGAGCTCCATCTACCCAAAGCACTGGTTTTAAGGCACCAGGACCCGCCTTCTGTCTGTAGAAGCAGTTCTGTCGGGCTTAGAGGCTAAGCCACACGAGAAGGCCAGGAGTTGGACTTGGTTGTCAGAGGCTATTTGAGGCGCATGCCGTGAGGAGCACTTTTAGGTAGTGGGAGCTTGTCCCCACTACCACCCCTCGGCTTGACAACCTTGGAACCTGTGTCATCTATGCTATAATTAAAAGGATGATTATTCATGGTAATTAAATCCCTTCAAATTGAGTCTTATTTTTTCTTCACAGATTGGACACAGAAGGAATTGATCTGTTATCAAGTTTTTTACAGGTAAGTTAATTTATGTTGCTTAATTGGAATATTTATTACTGGTTAAAATTAGATCAAAAACTGCTGTTGTAAATGATATTTATGTAACTAATAAATACTTAATCTTCTTTGCAGTATCAAGCCAAGAAGAGAATTTCTGCAGATGATGCCATGAAGCATCTTTATTTTAAAAGTCTTGGAACAAGGGCACACACTTTACCAGATGGTAAATCACTCCTTAATTAACAATAAACTGATAATCCTTCAAGAATTTTGGTTCAAATATTCCATAGCGTTATAATGGTTACAGGTAACGTGTAGTTATAAGCTGATAGTTAATTTGATGAATTTGCACTGATCTAATTAAATCCCTGTTTTATAACCAAAATATACCCAGTCTTTGTCATATTTTCATTTTATATTTCACTTTATATAACAAAGGTTGCCTGCTGTAGCTTACTCCTCTGGAATGACACCCTCCTACTGGTCAGCTAATGTTGCACTCACAGAATCTTTTCGCCCTTCTCCCGAGGTGTTGGGTTCCTGCAGCAGATTGCTTGTTGCTCCAGATTCTGCAATTCTTCAACTCATCTCCAGAACAGTTTGGCTGAGTGGGTGGTTTTCCATAAGACCATAAGACAAAGGAGCAGAAGTTGGTCATTCGGCCCATCGAGTCTGCTCCGCCATTTCATCATGAGCTGATCCATTCTCCCATTTAGTCCCACTCCCCTGCCTTCTCACCATAACCTTTGATGCCCTGGCTACTCAGATACCTATCAATCTCTGCCTTAAATACACCCAATGACTTGGCCTCCACTGCTGCCCGTGGCAACAAATTCCATAGATTCACCACACCCTCTGACTAAAAAAATTTCTTCGCATTTCTGTTCTGAATGGGCGCCCTTCAATCCTTAAGTCATGTCCTCTCGTACTAGACTCCCCCATCATGGGAAACAACTTTGCCACATCCACTCTGTCCATGCCTTTCAACATTCGAAATGTTTCTATGAGGTCTCCCCTCATTCTTCTAAACTCCAAGGAATACAGTCCAAGAGCAGACCAACGTTCCTCATATGTTAACCCTCTCATTCCCGGAATCATTCTAGTGAATCTTCTCTGTACCCTCTCCAACGTCAGCACATTCTTTTTTAAATAGGGAGCCCAAAATTGCCCACAGTACTCCAAGTGAGGTCTTACCAGCGCCTTATAGAGCCTCAATATCACATCCCTGCCCCTATACTCTATTCCTCTAGAAATGAATGACAACATTGCGTTTGCCTTCTTCACGACTGACTCAACCTGGAGGTTAACCTTAAGGGTATCCTGTACGAGGACTCCCAAGTCCCGTTGCATCTCAGAACTTTGAATTCTTGCCCCATTTAAATAATAGTCTGCCTGTTTATTTCTTCTGCCAGAGTGCATAACCATACACTTTCCAACATTGTATTTCATTTGCCACTTCTTTGCCCATTCTTCCAATCTATCCAAGTCTCTCTGCAGACTCTCCGTTTCCTCAGCACTACCGGCCCCTCCACCTATCTTAGTATCGTCAGCAAACTTAGCCACAAAGCCATCTATTCCATAATCCAAATCGTTGATGTACAATGTAAAAAGAAGTGGCCCCAACACGGACCCCGGTGGAACATCACTGGTAACTGGCAGCCAGCCAGAATAGGATCCCTTTATTCCCACTCTCTGTTTCCTGCCAATCAGCCAACACTCTATCCACATATGTAACTTGCCTGTAACTCCATGGGTTGTTATCTTGTTAAGTAGCCTCATGTGTGGCACCTTGTCAAAGGCCTTCTGAAAATCCAAATAGACAACATCCACTGCATCTCCCTTGTCTAGCCTACTGGTAATTTCCTCAAAAAATTGTAATAGGTTTGTCAGGCAGGATCTTCCTTTAAGGAATCCATGCTGAGTTCTGCCTATCTTGTCATATGCCTCCAGGTACTCTGTAACCTCATCCTTGACAATGGACTCCAACAACTTCCCAACCACCTATGTCAAGCTAACAGGTCTATAGTTTCCCTTTTGCTTCCTTGCCCCCTTCTTAAATAGCGGAGTGACATTTGCAATCTTCCAGTCCTCCGGAACCATGCCAGAATCTATCGACTTTTGAAAGATTATCGTTAATGCCTGCGCAGTCTCCACAGCTACTTCCTTCAGAACACACGGGTGCATTCCATCTGGTCCGGGAGATTTATCTGCCTTTAGACTATTCAGCTTCCTGAGTACTTTCTCTGTCGTAATTGTGACTGCGCACACTTCTCTTCCCTGCCACCCTTGAGTGTCCGGTATACTGCTGATGTCTTCCTCAGTGAAGACTGATGCAAAATATTCGTTCAGTTCCTCTGCCATCTCCTTATCTCCCATTACAATTTCTCCAGCAACATTTTCTATCGGTCCTATATCTACTCTCACCTGTCTTTTACACTTTATATACTTGAAAAAGCTTTTAGTATCCTCTTTGATATTATTTGTTAGCTTCCTTTCATAGTTAACCTTCTCCCTCTTAATGACCTTCTTAGTTTCCTTTTGTAAGGTTTTAAAAACTTCCCAATCCTCTGTCTTCCCACTAACTTTTGCTTCCTTGTATGCCCTCTCCTTTGCTTTAACTTTGGCTTTGACTTCTCTTTTCAACCACGGTTGCATCCTTTTTTCATTCGAAAATTTCTTCTTTTTTGGAATATACCTGTCTTGCACCTTCCTCACTTCTCACATAAACTCCAGCTACTGCTGCTCTGCCGTCTTTCCCGCCAGTGTCCCTTTCCAGTCAATTTTGGCCAGTTCCTCTCTCATGCCACTGTAATTTTCTTTACTCCACTGAAACACTGACACATCAGATTTCGGCTTCTCTTTTTCAAATTTCACAGTGAACTCAATCGTGTTATGATCACTGCCTCCTAAGGGTTCCTTCACCTCAATCTCTCTAATCACCTCCGGTTCATTACACAATACCCAATCCAGTACAGCCGATCCCCTAGTGGGCTCAACAACAAGCTGTTCTAAAAAGCCATCTCACAGACATTCTACAAATTCTCTCTCTTGAGATCCAGTGCTGACCTGATTTTCCCAATCCACTCGCATGTTAAAATCCCCCACAATTATCATAACACTGCCCTTCTGACAAGTCTTTTCTATTTCCTGTTGTAATTTGTCGTCCACATCACTGCAGCTGTTTGGAGGCCTATAAATAACTGCCATCAGGGTCCTTTTACCCATGCGATTTCTCAGCTCAACCCATAAAGATTCTGCACCTTCCGATCCTATATCACCTCTTTCTAATGATTTAATATCACTTCTT
Organism: Mobula hypostoma; assembly: GCF_963921235.1. Taxonomy (NCBI): domain Eukaryota; kingdom Metazoa; phylum Chordata; class Chondrichthyes; order Myliobatiformes; family Myliobatidae; genus Mobula; species Mobula hypostoma. The sequence goes on along the minus strand of NC_086116.1, from coordinate 3,460,513 downwards.
ACCAATAAAACCACGCCTCCCCCTCTGCCTACCTTCCCATCCTTCCGATACACTGTGTATCCTTGGACGTTCAGCTCCCAGAGACATGCATCCTTTAGCCACGTCCCAGTGATGGCCACAATATCTGTACGACAAGATCATCCACCTTATTCCTTATGCTGCATGCATTTAAGTATAACACCTTAAGACCGGTATTTGGTACTTTTCGCTTTGATTTCACTGCAACTCATCCCAATGGCTACAAATTTGCCCCATCACCTGCCTGTCTTTCCTGACATCTTTACCGCTCACTATCTTAGATTTATTTCTGTTTTCCCCTTCCTCCGCTCTGTCATTCCGGTTCCCATCCCCCTGCCAAATTAGTTTAAACCCTCCCTAACAGCTCTATTAAACTTTCCCGCCAGGATATTGGTCCCCTTCGGGTTCAGGTGTAACCTGTCCTTTTTGAACAGGTCATACTTCCCCCAGAACAGATCCCATTATCCAAGAATCTGAAGTCCTGCCCCCTGCATCAGTCTCTCAGCTACGCATTCATCTGCCTGATCCTACTATTCTTGCCCTCGCTAGCACGTGGCACAGGTAGCAATCCCAAGATTACTACCCTGGAGGTCCTGCTTCTCAGCTTCCTTCCTAGCTCCCAGAAATCTCTCTTCAGGACCTCCTCCTTTGTCCTATCTATGTCATTGGTACCAACATGTACCAAGACAACTGACTGCACACCCTCCCCCTTCAGAATATTCTGGACCCGATCCAAGACATCCCGTACCCTGGCACCTGGAAGGCAACACACCATGCGGGTATCTCTATCAGGCTCACAGAATCTCCTGTCCGTTCCCCTGACTATGGAATCCCCTATGACTACCGCATTCCTCTTCTCCCTCCTTCTCTCCTGCACAACAGCGCCAGGCTCAGTGCCAGAGACCCAGTCACCGTGGGCGTCCCCTGTCAGGTCATCCCCCTCAACAGCATCCAGAACAAGATATTTGTTGCTGAGGGGGACAGCCACAGCTGTGCTCTCCACTGTCTGGGCATTTCCCTTCCCTTTCTTTACAGTGACCCAGTTTTCTGACCCCTGTATTCATTAATGTTCTCATAATAGATCAATATGTTCTGCTTACTCAAGAGTTTCAAGGATAAGAATCAAAGATGATTAGGACATAGAATAGTACAGCACAGTGCAGGCCCTTCAGCCACGACGTAATGCTGACCTACAGTAAGATCAATCTAACGCTTGCCTCCCACTCCCACATAGGCCTTCGTTTTACTTTCATCCATGTGCCTATCTAAGAGTCTCTTAAATGTCCCTAATGTATCTTCCTCTACCACCTCCTGTGACAGTGTGTTCCTTTCACTTCCAGTCTCTGTGTAAAAACCTACCTCTGACATTCCCCCGATCACCTTAAGAGTATGCCCTCTCGTATTAAACATTGTTGCCCTGGTTAAAAGGTGCTTGCTGTTCATTCTGTCTATGCCTGTTAGCATCCTATACACATCTATCAAGTCACTTCTTATCCTCCTTTGCTACAAAGAGAAAAGCCCTAGCTAGCTGAACTCCTCTCATAAGACCTGGTCTCTAATCCAGGCAGTATTCTGGTAAATCTCCTTTGCTTCCATACCCATCCTATAGTGAGACAATCAGAACTGAACACAATACTCCGTGTGGTCTAGTCAGAGTTTTATAAACTGCAACATTACCTTGTAGCTCTTAAACTCAATCCCCCGATTAATGAAGGCCAACACAGCATACACCTTCTTTACCTTGCTATCAACTTTGAAGGATCTATGAATGTGCACACCATGTTCTGTTCCTCCACACTGCTAAGAATCCTGCAATTAACCCTGTACTCTGCCTTCGAGTTCAACCTTGCAAAGTGTGTCCATTCACACTTTTCTGTATTAAATTCCACCTGTCACTTCTCAGCGTCCTATCAATGGCCATTGCAACCTGCGACAACCTTCCACACTATCCACACCACCAACCTCCAGTCATTTGCAAACTTACTAACTCACCCTTCCACTTCCTCATCCAAGTCATTTATAAAAATCAGTAAGAGCAGGGGTCCCTGCAGAACACCACTAATTACTGACCTCCAGGCAGAATGTGCACCTTCTACTACCACCCCAGTCCTTTTTTGGGCAAGCCACCTTCAAGCCCACCCAGCCAAGTTTCCCTGGATCTCATGTTCCTGACTTTCTGAATGAGCCTACCATGGGGAATCTTGTCAAGTGTCTTATACACAGCATTCATCGCTCTACCTTCATCATGCTTAAATGGAACTGAGGCAACAAATTAGTAATAATCTAGTAGAAAAGCCCTCCCTCCTGTTCCAGTAGGGTTGCCAACTTTCTCACTCCCAAATAAGCAACAAAAGTAGCGGTCAAATACGGGACACTTGTGCTTACCCCGAGAAAGACTACCATGACCATGAAGCCTTGCGCGGGCACTTGTGTGCGCATGCGTATATGTGCCAGTTTTTTTCTACAGATCAGTTTTGGCTTAATCCTCCCGATTCTGTCTGAGTGAAACTGCACTGTACGTACATTATTTCTATTTTATATAGGCTGCGTATTTATCATATTATTTCTGCTTTTACTATATGTTAATGTTATTTGGTATGATTTGGTAGGTTATTTTTTGTGTCTGGGAACGCTCAAAAATTTTTCCTATATAAATTAATGGTAATTGCTTCTTCGCTTTACGCCATTTCCACTTACGAATGGTTTCATAGGAACGCTCTACCTTAGTGGGGGAAATACGGGACAAGGGCGGTCCTGTATGGGACAGACCAGTTTAGCCAAATACAGGACAGTTGGCAACCCTATGTTCCAGTGACTCTGGCCACAGAATGTGGCAACGTAACCCTCAGTGCAATAAGCAGGATAAGTATTAGTGAGTGTCATGCAGTGTGTTTGTTCACTATAACTGTTATGAATAGCTGGTAATTTATATATCTGCTGTATAATGGTGAAACAATTCTTTCAAGAATTGGAAAATGAAACACTAGCTGCAAAATACCAATCTTCTGACTGCCTTCAAGAAAACTATGACAATGAATCAGATAAATGTTACTCCTACTTCTCGGAATATATGAATACTAGCACTGGGTGACTAAAGTGTTTTTGATTTATTCATTTATGCTAGGAGCTTCAGTATTTTCATTAAATGAAATTCGATTGCAAAAAGATCCTGGCTACAGAACCTCATCATATCCAGAGACAGGTGAGACTCTTTTATAACACAACTAAAATTGTGAAAGATTCTTGATAAGGGTGTCAAAAGTTTTGTGGAAAAGGCAGGAGAATGGGGCTGAGAGAGAAAATAAATCAGCTGTGATTCAATGGTGGAGCAGGTTTGGTAGGCTGAATGTTTTTTGTCTTATGGTATGTCTGAAAGAAATTGTGGCAGTTCCAGTCAGGAAACCAATCTGTTGCTGTTTTATTTTACAAAAAGCTCAGCATGTGACCTTTTTAATTAAAAAATATTACACCCTGTACAGAGTAATGTCATACTTTGTTACATATTCGATAATGAGACACAAAGTATAATAAAATGAAGTCTTAAACTTAGCATTAAGTGTGTTTTTGATCCTTGTGTACAAATTGCTGTGTTATTTGGTCTTAGTGACATATTCATATGAAGAAAGACTGGATGAGATGGCAGGTCTTTCATATGAAGAAAGACTGGATGAACTGGGCTTGTACTCGTTGGAATTTAGAAGATTGAGGGGGGATCTGATTGAAACGTATAAGATCCTAAAGGGATTGGACAGGCTAGATGCGGGAAGATTGTTCCCGATGTTGGGGAGGTCTAGAACGAGGGGTCACAGTTTGAGGATAGAGGGGAAGCCTTTTAGGACCGAGGTTAGGAAAAACTTCTTCACACAGAGAGTGGTGAATCTGTGGAATTCTCTGCCACAGCAAACTGTTGAGGCCAGTTCATTAGCTATGTTTAAAAGGAAGTTAGATATGGCCCTTGTGGCTACAGGGGTCAGGGGGTATGGAGGGAAGGCTGGGTTCTGAGTTGGATGATCAGCCATGATCATAATAAATGGCGGTGCAGGCTCGAAGGGCCAAATGGCCTACTCCTGCACCTATTTTCTATGTTTCTATGTTTCTATTCCGCATTTGTGCTGAAGTGGCTCATTCCAAATTTGGGAGCACAAGAAGTATCTGCAGCACAAAACATGGACTGACTTGAAAAGGCAACTTAAATGCAGGTCTTCACAGGGACACCCATGTCAATACTCTAAATAAACAAAACAAGCTTGGGCTCAAACCCAAATCCTCACTGAAGAGCTCTGGGTAACAATTGTGGCTATAAGCACTATATTTTGCAATTTTTAAAAAAAGCATTTAAAGCAATACTTTTTTTAGTAAAGGGAACTATTAAGAGTCAGCACACATTAAAACAATACTGTATACCAGTGGTCCCCAACCTCCAGGCCGCGGACCAATACGTTGCCGCGAAGAATGCAGTGGTGCAGCGGTGGCCGGGACGCACCCAGCACATCTTTAAGAAAAAAGCCGAAATAAACAATCTAGTTAATTAGGTGCCGCCCAGCATGTAAATATCAGCCCAGATCAGAGGCGATTGCCGATTACGTCGGCTCTGATCTGGACTGACGTTTATGTGCCGGGCGGCACCTAATTAATTAGCTTGTTTATTTCAGCTCTTTTCTTAAAGATGTGCTGGGTGTGTCCCGGCTACCGCTGCATTCTTCGCGGTAATGTATCAGTCCGCGGCCCAGAGGTTGGGGACCACTGCTGTATACACTCAGTGTCTCTTCACTCAACCCTGAAACATCTGAACAGCAAAGATGCAGACAAACGTTTGTACATCAGGATGCTCTTCATTGACTACAGCTCAGCATTCAATACTATCATCGCATCACAACTAATCAAGCTGCAAGACCTTGGCCCCAATACCTCCTTATGCAATTGGATCCTGGATTTCTTCACTTCCAGACCCCAGTCAATTCAGATTGGCAACAACATGTCCTCCATCAGCACAGGTGCACCACAAGGCTGTGTGTGGTCTTCCATTCATTCTATTATGGTTGGTTAGTCTATTGTGAATGTATTGAGTATGCCTGGGTTGTATATGGTGACATGTATATTCTTTGATAATAAATTTACTTTGAACTTTGAAAATCCCAGGAAATCAGCAATTTCTGAGGTACTCAAACCGCCCTGTCTGGTATCAACAATCATTCCAGGGTCAAAGTCACTGAGATCACATTTCTTCCCCATTTTAGTCTGAACAGCAACTGAACACTTGACCATAGATTAAGTTGCTGCTGCATGACCGGCTGATTAGATATTTGTATTAACAAGCTGGTGTACAGGTGTAGCTAATAAACTGGCCACTGACTATAGTATTTGGACCACTTTTGCTATGATATATGAATTGTCAGTTATTCTGTGTGACTGCTGTGCATACATCATAAGGAATCTTAAGCTGGTTTTAATGCATCCTTTTGTATTTTCTAGCACATGGGAAAAACAGAAGACAGAGTATGTTGTTCTAGACTGGCGTGAAAAATAATAGAATTGAGTTCCATTGGCTTGCTATTTACATCGGAATTTTGATTCTGAAGATACTATTTTCCATAACGTAGAATGGATTGGACTTGAACGACAACACTTTTCCTTTACTACCCTTCATGCGATAGTCTTTTCTTGAGATACAGTATATAGATTGTTTTATAAGGGTCACAGTGTGACATTTTTATTATATATATTGTACACATGTGTATGTATGTGGGTATATATAATATATACATGTACATACACACACTGAGAGAAAACAGTTCTATGATTCACCTCTGCTGTTAATAGCCAGTAAGTTCCAGCAGCTATTGTAACTTTAGCTGCAGTTTTGTGCGGTGATGGAAACAAAAGTGCTTATTTATTGGGAATCATTGCTGCTAAAAGACTACTGTCCATAAACCACATTGTGGTGGTATAGAGAAAAATGTGAGTGGCTTGTGAATGCATCTGTTTCTCCCAGCACCTATTTCCAGCATTTTGCAAATTTAACTGTGATGTTTAGTTGCAAATGCTCTGATATTAGAACTGCCTCACCTTTTAAAACATGATTTTGATGAGCTATCTTGCAACCTCAAAGCTCATAGGTTAGAGCATTTAAATTTATTTTGAAATTATGTGGCCAACAGACTAATTGATTAGTGTATTTTTTTAAAAATATAATTAAGCTGTCAACCTGCACTTCCATTACTGAACATTGTCAAATTAATTGCACCTATTATTTTTCCATGTCACTATGAAGACTTTGAAATTCAGCGAGTTCAGTTTTGTCTCTGATCTCAGCTGTTAGTTCTTCTACATTTTATAATAATTTCACTACAAAACGCGTATCTCGATGTATGTCATAAGTAGGCTTTTATTAACAGTATTTGACTTTCCAAATAATGGTTTCAGTGGACCTACATTTTAGGATTACTGTTAATGTATAATTGTCGAGATATTGGACTTTTAGCAAATGTGCTTAATCATTGACAATATTTTTGGACTTCTAAACTTATTCAGGGTCCTACCATTTTCATAAATTTCAATAGGTTGTTATTTAACAGTGTTAAGAATATTTTCTATGTTTAATTTTATTTGTGAACTGTGATGATGGCATGTTGTAAAAGTGTTTATTTGTATTTTGCGTTTTGACTGACTGATCTTAATTGGAATTTTGTAAGAGAAAAAACGAAATAGACTAATTAGTAACATCGTGTATTGGACCACTACCGCTTATCAGAATGATTCCGGGCTGAAGTCTGTATATCTAACTAAAACTGCTGTGCTATTTATGATTGAGTGCTACTTTTGCTTGAAATTATAAATATTACAGTGCATTCCTTGTTTTAATTGATCACAATTCTTTGGTGTATAGTGTGGCCTTTCAAGTTTTAACAAAAAATTTGTTACACTTAATTTTAATAATTGGTAGCATTCAATTTAAAAAAAAATGTTTCTAAGTAACAACTTATTCTGGCACACTTTGTTGACCTTTAGAAAGTTTCCCAGGAGCAATTTTGTCAGGGTTGGTGAAACTCCTCTGATGTAACTTTCTAAGAAATGCGAAGAAAGGTCAATCTTCATTGGAATAAAGACAAAGATGATGTACATTTATTCTACCTTAATTCCTCAGTTTACAAAACCATTGTTCACTATAACAGACTGTGTGCTATTCTTCTTATGTAGGAATGCACTTTTTCTGAATTGCAATCCATTTTGCCTAGTCTTTGATTTTCAAATGTCAATTAAGAAACCATTTTCCAAGAAAAGACCCCTTTCATAAATAGAAGGAAAGCTGTAAATGCTTAATTAGTAGCAAACCAATCATTTTGCCATCTCTTCATCTTGGTCTAAAGACAGTTGGACAGATAGTGTCAGAGACATTACTTCCAGGTGAAGCCCAGCAACTACTTACTAGCAGCAAACAAAACAACTAAATACTTCATTATTAACACTTTTTATTGTAAAACATGTGGTAAATGATCACTGCAAACAATGGAGAGGTGAGCAAAGGCGGTGGCTGAGTCACGGGTCAAAGCATGCTAGGCTGAGGCATATTCAAGGCAAAGTCAGGGCGAGTGGAGTGGAACAAAGTTAAATCACAGGAGGGGCAGCGTAGAAGCCTGCCCACCTAAATTTGATCAAGATTTGATCGATCTAAGCACCGGGCCAACTTGGAAAGGTCAGTTATGGGCCGAAACATGGCGGCAAGGTCTAGGCCCAGCGTGTTATCAATGCGACAGGGTCCTATTGCAAGTACCAACCTGATGTTTGGATGATTTAAGCACCAGGCCAGATGAATTGAAAAGGCATAGCACTGGGACAAGAGGCAAGGGTCAGGCCAGTTCTGCTCACTGCTCTACAACATTAAGTCAGCTCTGCACTGAACTGAGGTTGAGGCTGTGGACTGCTCCAGGCTTTGTGCCTATGGACTCACTTTTGTTCTGAATGCTATTTGCTTGCTTTTATTGTTTGCACAATTTGTTTATTTTCTCTCTCTGTACAATAGGTGTTTTACCATCTTTTTTCATGGATTCTTTTGGGTTTCTTTGTGGCTGCCCATAAGGAGATGAATCTCAAGGTTGTATAATGTATACTTACTTTGATAATAAATGTACTTTGAACTTTGAACAACTCCAATCCAGGCCCTTTGGCCTATTAGAACCATGCCAAACTATTATTCTGCCCAGTCCCATTGACCTGCACCTGGACCATACCCCTCCCATAAATATACTTATTGAAATTTCTCTTAAATGTTGCAATCAAACCCACATCCACTACTTCCATTGGCAGCTCATTCCACACACTCACCACCCTCTGAATGAAAAAGTTCCCTTTCAAGTTCCCCTTAATTATTCACTCTTCATCCATAATCTATAGTCTCACCCAACCTCAGTGGAAAAGGCATGCTTGCAATTACATTATCTATACCCCTCATAATTTTGTATATTATCAAATCTCCCCTCATTCTCCTATGCTCTAGGAAATAAAGTCCTAACCTATTTAACCTTTCCCTATAAACTCAGATCCTAAAGCCCAGGCAACATCCTTGTAATTTTCTCTGCACTCTTTCAATCTTATTGATATCTTTTCTATAGGTACAAGATCAGAACTGCACACAATACTCCAAATTAGGCCTCAGCAACATCTTATGCAACTTCAAAATAAGGCCAATGTGCCAAAAGCTCTCTTTACAACCTACCTACCTGTGAACCACTTTCCCTGATCCCTCTCTTCTACCATACTCCTCAGTGCCCTACCACTCACTGTCTTAAGTCCTACCTTGGTTGGTCCTCCCAAAGTGCAATACCTCATATTTGACTGAATTAAATTCCGTCTGCCATTTTTGAGTCCCATTTTTCCAACTGGTCCAGATCCCACTGCAAGCTTTGAAGGCCTTCCTCACTGTCCACTACACCCCCAGTCAGGGTGTTATCCACAAATTTGCTGATCCAGTTTACCATATCATCCAGATCATCAATATAGATGGCAAACTACAAGGGACCCAACACCAATCCCTCAGCACGCCACTAGTCACAGGCATCTGCTCAGAGAGGCAATCATCTATTACACTCTGGCTTCTACCCTGAAGCCAATATCAAATACAATTTACTACTTCATCCTAAGTGCCATGTGATTGAGCGTTCTTGACCAGCCGCCGATCGGGATCTTGTCACAGGTCTTTCTAAAGTCCACGTAAATGCCGCCTGCCTTTTATCAACTTTCCTGGTAGCCTCCTTTTTTAAAAAATAATATAAGATTAGACAGAGTGAATCTACCACACTAAAAGCCATGTTGACATTCCTTAATCAGAGACATAGAAAACCTATAGCACAATACAGGCCCTTCGGCCCACAAAACTGTACCGAACACGTCCTTACCTTAGAACTACCTAGGTTTACCCATAGCCCTCTATTTTTCTAAGCTCCGTGTATCATGTATCCATCCAGGAGTCTTAAAAGACCCTATCGTTTCTGCTGCCGGCAGCCCATTCCACACAATCACCACTCTGCATAAAAAAGCTTACCCCTGACATCTCCACTGTACCTACTTCCAAGCACCTTAAAACTATGCCCTCTCATGCTAGCCATTTCAGCTCTGGGAAAAAGCCCCTGACTATCCACACGATCAATGCCTCTCATCATCTTATACACCTCTATCAGGTCACATCTCATCCTCCATCACTTCAAGGAGAAAAGGCCGAGTTCACTCAACCTTTTCTCATAAAGCATGCTCCCCAAACCAGGTAACATCCTTGTAAATCTCCTCTGCACCCTTTCTATGGTTTCCACATCCTTCCTGTAGTGAGGCGACCAGAATTGAGCACAGTACTCCAAATGGGGTCTGACCAGGGTCCTATATAGCTGCAACATTACCTCTCGGCTCTTAAACTCAGTCCCACGATTGATGAAGGCCAATGCACTGTATGCTTTCTATCAGACCTTGTATATCCAGTCCCTTAGAATACCTTCTCATAATTTACCCACTACTGCCATCAAGCTCACCAGCCTATAATTTCCCAGTTTATTCCAAGAGCCTTTCTTGAAGAACAGAACAACATTAGCTATCCTCCAGCACCTTACCCATGGCTAAGGACATTTTAAATACTTCTGTTAGACCTTTGCAATTTCTGCACTAGCCTTCCACAAGATCGAAGAGAACACCTTGCTAGGCCAAATATGAAAAGTTAGGAGGAATATAGGCCAAGCACAGGCAAAATGTCCCAGCCTTTCCTAATAACTCAAGCCTTCCAGTCCCTGTAACATCCTTGTAAATTGTTTTTGCATCTGTGTCATCTTAATGATACCTTGAAGGTCACAAAACTGAGAAATTAAATGGAAGTTCATTGACTCAAACTGCTTTTCTCCCTACAGATGCTGCCTGACAAAAATATTTCAAGTACCTTTTCTATCTATATTGGTATCTATTGTCTGATTATATTACCATAGTACATGTTCCTGTTCGTTTGCCTCTCTTCATCCCCTGCAGGCACTTCTGTACGTTATTGTAGTCAGATTTTCTATCCTGCCAACGCTTCATCTTCATATCCAGCAGGTAACACTTTGTTGTATCCTGGATCTTCATACCTGTCTGACCCAGAAACATCTTGATCACTGCCTAAGTCCATGATATTCTGGAACCTAAGGGATATGATTGTCTCCTGGATCAAACTACTTGGGTTACCCACTCTTCTCTAATGTAACGTTTGAAGTACAGACATCAGGTGAATGAGTCTGAACCAAGGCCCCTCAAGCAGCTGATGCTAAGTACAGATGTGGTTGCTGCAGTTCCAGCTATTGTGTTCAGTTCTGATCATCTCCTTATAGAATGGATGTAGAGGGTGCAGAGGAGAGTTACCAGGATGTTGTGTGGATTAGATTGCATGTCTTATGAGGAAACTAAATTGGGAGATGGATGGGAACTGGAGTGATCGGGCAGAGGATGGTGCAGTTGGTATACAAGTAGATACAGCATGTAGTGATACTGTGAGGAAGAATAGGCAGTTGATAAGGCAGAACTGCAGTCAGTGCTATGGGTTGAAGTGAAATAGTGGGGGGTGGGTGGGTTCAATGGAAAAGTGGGGATAGAGTAAAAGGGATGAAGGCTGCAGAAGAGATTACAAAAATCTCTAGAATAAGTAAAACAACAAAATGTTAAGGGATAAAAATTTAATTCCCATAACATGGAGGCTAAATTGAAAAGGGTGAACACAGGACTGGAGGTGTTATATTTGCACACAGTATACAGAATAAGGTAGATGATCTTGTGCAATTAGAAATTAATAGGTATCATATTGTAGGGATCACAGTCGTGGCTGGAAGAAGATCACATTTAGGAACTTAACATCCAGCAATACACATTGTATTGAAAGGACGGGACTCCGCCTTCCGCCTGTGGAGATGCAAGACACGGTGTCTTTCTGTCTGCCTTTAATTTCTCCCTTTCCCGACTTAAACTTTGAAATTTTACCTTTATTCAGTCAGATCTTGCAGAGTGATAATTATAGTTATAGCTACCTTGAGAAGCACTAAAAGAAATCCCGATACAGGTAATGGTAAGCCTAAAAAACTGACGAAGCTGCAGAGGAGCCAGCCTGGGTTAATAGATTAGAGACTCAAATGAGCTCATTATCACTGAATTAACTCAACTAAAAGAAAGTCTTCTCCCTTTGGAGGAAAAAATTGATTCTTTGAGCTTGGATCTTAAAGAGGTTACTCGCAATGCGGCTGATATTTCTTCTCCTCTGGAAAAGGCTTAATAACGAATTGTTGATTTGGGAGCTCGCTCTCACCGGAATAATATTGGAATTGTTGGATTGAAAGAGAAATCAGAATCAGCCGACACACTGGACTATTTTGCTAAAATGTTTCAATCTGTATTTCCCGAGGCTTTTCCACAATTGCCCGACATTGAAGTAGCTCATAGGGTTGGAACTTCGGGACAAGGTAAAAACAGACGTGTCATTGTGCGTTTTCTTCGTTTTCAAGACAGACCATATTATTAAACTGGCAAGAAAACAAAGGCCGTTTAAATTTCAAGGCTCTTGAGATTCGTTTCTTTCAAGATCTTCCGCGTGAAATTGTTCAGGAATGTTCTGGATTTGCTGCCGTAATGCGTATGGCTTTTCAAAACTTGCGTTTCCTTTTCTTCAATACCCAGCTAAATTAAGGCTTTTCGCTAAAGATTCCAGAGTTCGTATTTTTGAGGACCAAGCCGATGCATTGCGTTTTATTAATTCTCTCCCTGATGAGTCTGAAGCCTGAAGTTTAAAGGATTTACAATTGTTTGATCGTTTCATGTTATAAGGAATGATGAGATCGGAAGAATTGAGGCGTATAGAAAGTCCTGGTATTAAAATGTACCTTTATCTTTGAAATAGACTGCTTTGGATGGTTTTAATTTTGAAGATATCATATGGGATCTTTTGAAAGACTGTAGATATCTTAAATCATTTAGAATTTCTTTCTGTTTGCTACATTTATGAACTAATTTTTTTTGCTTTGTTTTTGTTAAGAACTTCTAACTTACTATTCAGGTTTTGTTCACGTTTTATAGATGTAATAAGTTAAAGATGCCGATTGTATTTTTCTTCTGAGCAAATATTTCAAGAATTTGTTTTGGATGTTTTGTTTTTTTTATCTAATGTTATGAAGCTTGCTTTCTAAACTGAAGGTTGTTTCTGTTAACATTTTTTAAAATTTAATTGTAATGGGTTGTATGTCGACTGTAATGACTTGTATATGGGAGAGGGAGACAGATTACCTTTTTTCATCTGCACCTTTTATTTAGGCAGGTGGGAGTTCAGGATTGCTTCTTACGCATTCTTTGGGGCTTGCTTCGATAGACATCCACTTATTTCTGGGCTTTGTAGGTTGGGTGGGATTTTCTAATTTCTATTTTTTATTCCCTTAATGGAATTCCAGAGCGTACGCAAATTGTTGTTATTGTTACTTATTACCGCCATTCACGACTACCTCATCCTGACATGCATCTAATTGTTTTCTTTAGATATAAAGTTTTATGATGTTATTTAAACAGTTAAATGTTTTCAGTTGGGATGTCCGTGTTTGGAATCATCCTGTTAAGCGTAAGAAAACATTTAAAATTATTAACCGATTCCAACCGGATATAATTTTTGTACAAGAGATGCGTGTCAGGTTATGTGATTAAAAATTGATTTTTTTAATTTTGGAAGGACCTTCTGATTCATGAAAACTCTCAAAGTAAAATTAGGGGTGTTTCTATTTTTATTGATTCTAATATTCCCTTTAATCAGGAGGATATTATATCTGATATTAATGGTAGATTTTTGATTGTTATAGGAACAATTTACAATAAGAAAATGGTTTTGGTTAATATATATGGACCAAATGCTGATGATCCTTCATTTTTAAAAGATGTTTTCGCTCTATTGCCTGATTTAAATGAATATATGTTATTAATGGGTGGAAATTTTAATACTTGCTTAAATCCTTTATTAGATAAATCATCATCTAGACATCAACTCCCTAATCGCTCTGCATCACTTATTAATTCCTTTTTAATTGATTATGGTTTAATTGAAGTCTGGAGACATATGCATCTTAGCGATATATGCATCCTTTTTTTTCACATGTTCATAATAAATGTTCGAGAATCGACTATTTTATAGCCGACCCTCGACTTTTATTTAATGTTCAGAAATGTGAATATGATGCAATTGTTATTTCTGATCATGCTCCCTTAAATTTAATATTTGATTTGAAAGATGTTCTTACTACAAGAACACCTTGGCGTTTTCTAGAACATTTGTTACAAAGTTCAGATTTTGTTGAGTTTATTGAAACTCAGATAAAAGAGTTTTCTCTCTTTAATAATACAGGAAACGTCTCAAAGTTAGTAATTTGGGATGCGTTAAAAGCTTATTTACGTGGTCAGATCATTTCTTACGTAGCTAAGTTGAAGAAACAGACAAGAATGGAATTAGATAAAATTGCTAAACAAATTAAAGATTTAGGTAATATCAACGCCATCTTTCCAAATGTTGATTTGTTTAAAAGAAGAGTGGAATTACAATCACAATATAATTTATTATTAACTTATCCTATTGAAGAATATTTGCTTAAATTAAAAAGTCAGTTTTATATTTTTGGGGATATTAAGGACTGCTAGAGCTAAAAGACAAATTTTAAAGATTCATAAAGATAATGGAGATATAGTAAGTAATTATGAAGACATTATAATCTTTTTCAGGATTTTTATTCTGATCTTTATAAATCTCAGTTTCCTGCAGATCCCTCCAAAATGAAGGCTTTTTTATATAAGACTAAATTTCCTCAAATTACTGTTGAAGATCAACAGACCCTTGATGCTCCAATTGTTGAGCATGAAATTCAGAAAGCTATATGGTCAATGCAATCAGGTGAAGCTCCTGGACTCGATGGTTATTCGGTAGGATTTTACAAAAAATTTGAAAAATTACTTTCCACATACCTTTTGGAAATATTTCATGAATCTTTTGAGAAAGGTAATTTACCTTTTTATGAAGCTTCTATTTCTTTAATCCTTAAGAAAGATAAAGATCCTACTGAATGCTCATCTTATAGACCTATTTTGTTATTAAATGTGAATGCTAAAATTCTTTCTAAGATAACGGCTAATTGTTTGGAAAACATTTTATCTAAAATTATCTCTATGGATCAAACAGGTTTTATTAGAGGCCGTTATTCTTTTCCTAATGTTCGGAGATTGATGAACATTATATATTCACCATTATCCAAAACCCCCCCAGTGTGTTATTTCTCTGGATGCAGAAAAGGCATTTCATAGAGTTGAACGGACTTATTTGTTTAATGTATTAGAGAAATTTGGCTTTGGTAATAATTTTAATAAGTGAATTCAAATGATACATAAGAACCCTATCGCTATCGTTATTACTAATAATCTCAGGTCTCCCTTTTTTTTCACTCTCACGAGGTACTCAACAAGGGTGTCCTTTAAGTCCTTTATTATTTAATCTTGTACTGGAGCCTTTGGCTATAATAATTTGTGAAGCTAAAAACATCCATGGTATCTCTATAAATCGGACCATACAAGATCTCTCTTTATGCAGATGATCTTTTGGTTTATATTTCAAATCCTGAAGAATCTATTCCTTTTGGAATTATTAAATGATTTTGGAAAAATTTCAGGATATAAACTTAATTTAAATAAAAGTGAATTGTTCCCTTTAAATGTTCCTGTATTCATATATAATGATATTCCATTTGGAATTGTGAATTCTTTTATATATTTGGGTATTACTACCAAAAAAAGATCTCTATAAAGCTAAAACAACAGGAATTCTGCAGATGCTGGAAATTCAAGCAACATACATCAAAGTTGCTGGTGAACGCAGCAGGCCAAGCAGCATCTATAGGAAGAGGCGCAGTCGACGTTTCAGGCCGAGACCCTTCGTCAGGACTAACTGAAGGAAGAGTGAGTAAGGGATTTGAAAGCTGGAGGGGGAGGGGGAGATGCAAAATGATAGGAGAAGACAGGAGGGGGAGGGATAGAGCCGAGAGCTGGACAGGTGATAGGCAAAAGGGGATACGAGAGGATCATGGGACAGGAGGCCTAGGGAGAAAGACGGGGGGGGGTGACCCAGAGGATGGGCAAGAGGTATATTCAGAGGGACAGAGGGAGAAAAAGGAGAGTGAGAGAAAGAATGTGTGCATAAAAATGAGTAACAGCTGGGGTACGAGGGGGAGGTGGGGCCTAGCGGAAGTTAGAGAAGTCAATGTTCATGCCATCAGGTTGGAGGCTACCCAGATGGAATATAAGGTGTTGTTCCTCCAACCTGAGTGTGGCTTCATCTTTACAGTAGAGGAGGCCGTGGATAGACATGTCAGAATGGGAATGGGATGTGGAATTAAAATGTGTGGCCACTGGGAGATCCTGCTTTCTCTGGCGGACAGAGCGTAGATGTTCAGCAAAGCGGTCTCCCAGTCTGCGTCGGGTCTCACCAATATATAAAAGGCCACATCGGGAGCACCGGACGCAGTATATCACCCCAGTCGACTCACAGGTGAAGTGATGCCTCACCTGGAAGGACTGTTTGGGGCCCTGAATGGTGGTAAGGGAGGAAGTGTAAGGGCATGTGTAGCACTTGTTCCGCTTACACGGATAAGTGCCAGGAGGGAGATCAGTGGGGAGGGATGGGGGGGACGAATGGACAAGGGAGTTGTGTAGGGAGCGATCCCTGCGGAATGCAGAGGGGGGGGAGGGAAAGATGTGCTTAGTGGTGGGATCCCGTTGGAGGTGGCGGAAGTTACGGATCCCACCACTAAGCACATCTTTCCCTCCCCCCCGCTCTCTGCATTCCGCAGGGATCGCTCCCTACACAACTCCCTTGTCCATTCGTCCCCCCCATCCCTCCCCACTGATCTCCCTCCTGGCACTTATCCGTGTAAGCGGAACAAGTGCTACACATGCCCTTACACTTCCTCCCTTACCACCATTCAGGGCCCCAAACAGTCCTTCCAGGTGAGGCATCACTTCACCTGTGAGTCGACTGGGGTGATATACTGCGTCCGGTGCTCCCGATGTGGCCTTTTATATATTGGTGAGACCCGACGCAGACTGGGAGACCGCTTTGCTGAACATCTACGCTCTGTCCGCCAGAGAAAGCAGGATCTCCCAGTGGCCACACATTTTAATTCCACATCCCATTCCCATTCTGACATGTCTATCCACGGCCTCCTCTACTGTAAAGATGAAGCCACACTCAGGTTGGAGGAACAACACCTTATATTCCATCTGGGTAGCCTCCAACCTGATGGCATGAACATTGACTTCTCTAACTTCCGCTAGGCCCCACCTCCCCCTCGTACCCCAGCTGTTACTCATTTTTATGCACACATTCTTTCTCTCACTCTCCTTTTTCTCCCTCTGTCCCTCTGAATATACCTCTTGCCCATCCTCTGGGTCACCCCCCCCCGTCTTTCTCCCTAGGCCTCCTGTCCCATGATCCTCTCGTATCCCCTTTTGCCTATCACCTGTCCAGCTCTCGGCTCTATCCCTCCCCCTCCTGTCTTCTCCTATCATTTTGCATCTCCCCCTCCCCCTCCAGCTTTCAAATCCCTTACTCACTCTTCCTTCAGTTAGTCCTGACGAAGGGTCTCGGCCTGAAACGTCGACTGCGCCTCTATAAAGCTAATGTAGTTCCTTTATTGGAATCTATGAAACAATTATTTTCTAGATGGAATCCTCTTACACTTTCTTTAATAGGTCGTATTCATGCCATGAAAATGCTGATTTTACCTAGATTTTTATATTTTTTTCAAAATATACCTATTTTTCTAACTAAAAAATGTTTTGATCACATTAATTCTACTATTTCGTCCTTTATTTGGAATAATAAAAAACCAGGAGTTAATAAGTTTCATTTAGAAAAGTCCAAAAAAGGTGGTGGACTTGCGCTACCTAATTTTAGATTGTATTATTGGGCTGTTAATATTTGACAACTATGCTTTTAGTTATATTGGCTCAATAAGAGCCAAAGAACCAGCTTGGATTGATTTGGAATTGAAAGCTACTAAGCAATTTCATTTAACTTCATTATTAGGAGCTCCATTACCTTTACAACTTGCTAAAATTTCCAATTTAAATCTCTACCCTGTTATTAAACAGTCCTTATGGATTTGGTTTCAGTTTCGCAACTCTTTTAATTTTAAACAATTTAAATTGTCTAGCCCTGTGTTTTGAAATTTGCTATTTAAACCTTGAATTACTGATCCCATTTTTCTTTTATGGAGAAATAAGGGGATCTGTTCTTTTGCAGATTTGTTTAGTGATGGTCGATTGATTACTTTTGAAGAGTTAATTAGCAAATATTCTCTCTCATACACATTTCTTGCAATATTTTCAGGTTAGACATTTCTTACAAAAATATGTTTCTACATTTCCATATATGCAAGAATCTGATTTGTTGGATACTATTTTGAGTATGAATCCTTTCGTGAGAGTTTCCATTGGTAGAATTTATAATTTATTTTTACTACAAAAAGATAACCTCTCACTAAAGAGTAAACAAGATTGGGAGAGAGAACCTAATATGACTTTTGTTAATGAAGATTGGTTGCGAGTTCTGAAAATGGTTAATTCTTCTTCGATATGTGCCAATCATTGTTTAATTCAATTTAAAATTGTTCACCGTTATTATTTAACAAAGGAGAGGCGATCCAAAATATTTCCTAATATAGACAACTATTGTGATAGGTGTAAAAATGAAGTAGCTACTTGGTCACATATGTTCTGGTCATGTTCCTCATTGAAATCTTCTTGGAAATCTTTATCTTCTACAATTTCTAAAGCTTTGAAAATTAATTTACAACCTAATACATTGACTGTTCTATCTGGAATAGTTCCGCATCATATTCAGGGTATTTCTTTTTCAAACCAACATGTAATTGCATTCGTTACATTGTTGGCAAGAAGGGCTATTTTATTGAAGTAGAAAGATACTTCTGCTCCTACACTAATTCAATGGTTTTCCCAAGTAATGTTATGCCTTAGTTTGGAAAAAAATCAGAAGTAGAACTTTTGATCCCCAATTCAATTTTGAGAGAAGGTGGGCTCTTTTGCCAAATATTATCATTTAATTTGAATTAATTTTTTTATGTTATATAAATGTGATTTGGCGGTTGTTGTTTTTTCTTCATATATAGGTGATTGTAAGACGTATTGCTCCGGGAGTTGGTTCCTAATGTGTTTTTTTTTTCTTTTGTAGTTAGTGGTTTTTTTTCAGTTAGTTGGGGTTCTCGTTTTTCCTTCATTTTCTTATATATAAGATTTTTTTTCCATTAGCATATATGTTTTTTTCCTTCAGCTTTATTAATTATTTATTTAGATTTAGATTATGAGAACACTCAGTCCTCTTTTATTGTCATTTAGAAATGCATACATGCATTAAGGAATGATACAATGTTTCTCCAGAGTGATATCACAGAAAACAGGGCAAACCAAAGACTAACTCTGACAGAACCACATAATTATAACATATAGTTACAGCAGTGCAAAGCAATACCATAATTTGATGAAGAACAAACCATGGGCACGGTTAAAAAAAATCTCAAAGTCCCCGAGTCGATCGACTCCCAAGTCCCCGATAGCAGGTGGCAAAAGGGAGAAACTCCCCGCCATAAACCTCCAGGCACTGTCAACTTGCCGATGCCTTGGAAGCAGCCAACCAGAGCCGACGCTGAGTCCATCCATCCGAAAACTTCGAGTCTCCAATACAGCCTCCGGAGCACCATCCTCTGCTGAGTGCCTTCATCCTTGCCCTGGCCGCTGAAACAAGCAAGGCCAAGGATTCGGGGCCTTCTGCTCCAGAGATTCCGGTTACCACACAGTAGCAGCGGCAGTGAAAAAGGCATTTCAGAAGTTTTCCAGATGTTCCTCCATACTCTCGCGTCTATCTCCATCAAATCAGAATTGTGCACGGTCCCCTACTTGACAGATTACAGATATCATTCACTGGAGAGGCCGCGCGCACTGCTGTCGCGCCGCCATCTCCTCCTACACTAATTTGTTGAACTTTTGTATTTTATAGCTGTAGAAGATTATATATCAATAAAAAGATTTTTAAAATGAATTGAAATGAAAGGACAGCAGGTGTGGATGACTGTTGGTAAGAAATGAAGTCAAATTCTTAGAAGGGGAGATGTAGGATAAAATTCACCAGCAGTTTGAGAGTCAAAGCCAAAATCAGATATCAATATTACAGTTGAGTAACGAGAACTACAGAGGCATGACAGAGGAGCTGGCCAAAGATATCTACAAGCTGCTCCCAGAAACTCCAGTCGCTGCTGTTCTGCACCAACCCGCTAGTGGAAGGGGACACCAGCAAGTAGGTGACAGAACAACAATGACTGGAATTTCTGGGAACAGCCTGGAAGGTGCAGGATAGATGCATCCCAAAGATGAAGCAGTATTCTAAAGGGAGGATGAGGCACCTGTGGCTGACAAGTGAAATCAAAGACAGCATTAAAACAAAAGTGCGGTTGGTGGAGGGGCATATAATGTAGTAAAAATTAGTGGAAAGGTAGAGGATTGGGAAGCTTTTAAAATCCAACAGGACTACTAAAAAGGCAATAAGGAAAAAAAATGTAATAATAATATAAATGAGGACACCAGAAGTTTTTAAACATATTTAAAGAGTAAAAGAGAGGTAAATGTGGATATGGGGCCACTGGAAAATGAAGCTGGAGAGGTAGTAATGGGGGCAAAGAAATGACAGACCAACTCAATGAGTTTGGTGTTTATCTTCACTATGGAAGACACCAGCAGTATGCCAGAAATTCGAGATTGTCAGGGGGCAGAAGTGTGTGTAGTTTTTATTCCTAAGAAGTTGTTTTGGAAGCTAAACTGTCTGAGGGTAGTTAAGTCACTTGGACTAAATGGATTATGCCCCAGGGTTCTAAAGGGTAGCTGAAGAGATTGTGGAGGCATTAGTAGTGTTCTTTCAAAAATCACTAAGTTCTGTAATGGTTGCGGAGGACAGGAAAGTTGCAAATATCACTCCACTCTAAGAAGTGAAGAAGACAAAAGATGATATTATAAGCAAGTTAGCCTGACTTCAGTGGTTGGGAAGATGTCGGAGTCCATTATTAAGGATGAGGTCTCAGGGTACTTGGAGAATAATTAGGACAGCACAGTAGCATACTGGTTAGCACAATGCTTGGCAGTACAGGCGATCCAGGTTCATTTCCCGCCGCAGCCTGTAAGGAGTTTGTACGTTCTGCCCATGGGTTTCCACCAGGTGCTCTGGTTTCCTCCCACAGTCCTAAGACATACTGGTTGGTAAGTTAATTGGCCATTGTAAATTGTCCTGTGGTTAGGCTGGGATTAAATCGGGGGATTGCTGGGAGGTATAGCATGAAGGGCCTTTTCTGTGCTGTATCTCAAGACACAAACAAACAAATAAATAAATATGATAAAATAGACCAAAGTCAGAATGGTTTCCTTAAGGGGAAATCTTGCCTGACAAATCTGTTGGAATTCTTTGAGGAAATAACAAAAGATGACTAAGGACAGTCAGTGGATATTGCTTACTTGGATTTTCAGAAGGCCTTTTTGACAAAATGCCACATATGAGGCTGCTAAGCAAGATAGGACCCCATGATATTACAGGAAAAATACTAGTATGGTTAGAAGATGGGCTGACTGATAAGGCTGAGGGCTAGAATAAATTGAGCCTCTTCTGGTTGGCTGCCGGTAACTAGTGTTGTTCCACAGGTGTTGGTGTTGGAACCACTACTTTTATCCTTGCAGTACCTATAAACGGTATTCACCCCCTCCCCACCCTTGGAAGTATTCATGTTTAATTGTTTTACAACATTGAATCACAGTGGATTTAATTTGGCTTTTTTTAACACTGATCAACAGAAAAAGACACATCGATGTGAAAACAGATCTCTACAAAGTGATCTAAATTAATTACAAATATAAACACAAAAAAATTGATTGCCTGAGTATACACCCTTTAATATAACACACCAAATCATCACTGGTGCAGCCAATTGGTTTTAGAAGTCACATAATTAGTTTAATGAAGATGTGTTTTTGGAGACCTGTGTACAGTTTGTAGTAAAAGTAGTAAAACTGATTGTAGTAAAAGTACACCTGTATCTGGAAGCTCCAACTGCTGGGAGTCAAAATTCTGGCAACAACTATACCATGAAAACAAAAGAACACTCCAAGCAACTCCACGAAAAGGTTATTGAAAAACACAAGTCAGGAGATGTATACAAGGAAATTTCCAAGTCACTGAATATCCCTTGGAGAACAGTTAAATCATTCAGAAATGGAAAGAATATGGCACAGCTGTAAATCTGCTGAGAGCAGGTCATCCTCAAAACTGAGTGACCATGCAAGAAGCGAACTAGAGAGGGAGGCCACCAAGAGACCTATGACAACTCTGGAGGAGTTACAAGTTTCAGTGACTGAGATGGGAGAGACTGCACAGACAACAACTGCTGCCTGGGTGCCTCACCAGTCACAGAGTTATGGAAGAAATGCAAAGAGAAAACCACTGTTTTAAAAAAACACATGAAATCTCAGCTAGAGTTTGCCAGAAGGCATGAGGGAGACTCTGAAGTCAGCTGGAAGAGGGTTCTATGGTCTGATAAAACCAAAATTGAGTTTTTTTGTCATTAGACTAAATGCTATCTTTGGCATAAGCCAAACATCACACATCATCAAAAACACACCATCCCTACCGTGAGCATGGTGGTGGCTGCATCATGCTGTGAGGATGCTTCACTGCAGCAGGCCCTGGAAGGCTTGTGAAGATAGAGAGTAAAATGAATGCAACAAAATACAGGGAAATCCTGGAGGAAAACCTGATGCAGTCTGCAAGAGAACTGTGACTGGGGAAAAGATTTGTTTTCCAGCAAGACAATGGCCCCAAGCTTAAAGCCAAAGCTACACAGGAATGGCTTAAAAACAACAAAGTTAATGTCGTGGAATGGTCAGTCAGAGTCCAGACCTCAATCCAATTGGGAATTTGTGACTGGACTGGAATAGGGCTGTTCACTCACAATCACCGTGCAATCTGATAGAGCTTGAGCAGATTTGTAAAGAAGAACGGGGAGAAATTGCAGTGTCCAGATGTGCAAAGCTGATAGAGACTTATCCACACAGACTCAAGGCTGTAATTGCAGCCAAAGGTGCTTCTACTAAATACTGACTTGAAGGGGGTGAATACTTACGCAATCAATTATTTTGTATTTAATAATTGTTCATAAATTTAGACCAATGTGTGGAAATCAGTGTCAAAAAAGCCAAATTAAATTCACTGTGATTCAATGTTGTCCAACAATAAAACATGAAAACTTCCGGGGTGGGGGTGAATACTTTTCACAGGCACTGTATATGTCAATGATTTAGATAATGGATCGATGGCTTTGTGGCAAAGTTTGTGATCATACAAAGACAGATGGAGGGGAGGGGCAGGTAGTATTAAGGAAGTAGAAGTCTGCAGAAGGACATAGACAAATTGGGGGAATGGGCAAAGAAGTGGCAGATTGAATATTGTCAAGAAAACTATGGCATCCTCTAATGTTAGTGGCTTTACATTTCCCTGTTTTGAACTCCGTGGTCTGTTTACTTTCATTTATCTTCAAGCTTGAACCAGTCTGCTGATCTTAATCTATCAGAGACAGAACTGGTACAAATCACCCATTTGTAGCAATTCTGTGTCTACTGAGTACACATCTGGGCTCTGCATCCTCTCAACTAGGGGGCCTTGCAAAAATGCTAAGTGAAGTTTTAAATCCTAATTCCTTAATATCATAAGAACTTCAATGCCTGATTACCTCCCATTATAACCTGCCATTATTGCCATGCCTCACCTGAGGTTACAGCTCCCCTTCTAACCCCTTTCCCCGTCTTATTGAATTCTAAATTTGTACTCTCTTGTGTTTATATAGACTATTCATACTTAAGCAGCACACTCTAATCTGTAATATTTTAGTATTAATTCTTTCTCTTTTTCCCATTTCAATCTTTTAGCTTTCCCTTTATCATAAGACCATAGACCATAAGACACAGGAGCAGAAATAGGCCATTAGGCCCATCGTGTATGCTCTGCTATTCAATCATGGCTGATCCTTTTCTCCCCTCCTCAAACCCACTCCCCTGCCTTCTCTCCGTACCTTTGATGCCGTGTCCAATCAAGAACCTATCAAGCTCTGCCTTAAATACACCCAATAACCTGGCCTCCGCAGCTGCCTGTGGTAACAAATTTACCACCCACTGACTGAAGAAATTTCTCCCAAACTCTGTTTTAAATGGACTCCCCTCTATCCTGAGGCTGTGCCCTCTTTTCCTAGGCTCCTCCACCATGGGAAATATCCTTTCCACATCAACTCTGTCTAGGCCTTTCAACATTTGAAAGCTTTCAATGAGATCCCCCCTCATCCTTCTAAATTCCAGTGAGTACAGACCCAGAGTCGGCAAATGTTCCTCATATGATAACCCTTTCATTCCCAGAATCATCCTTGTGAACCTCGTCTGGACCCTCTCCAATGCCAGCACATCTTTTCTTAGGTGAGGAGCCCAAAACTGTTCACAATACTCAAGGTGAGGCCTCACCGGTGCCTTATAAAGCCCTCAGCCTCACGTCCCTGCTCTTGTATTCTAGACCTCTTGAAATTACTGCTAACACTACAATTGCCTTCCTCACAACTGACTCTACCTGCAAGTTAACCTTTAGGGTGTTCTGCACAAGGGCTTTCAAGTCCCTTTGCATCTCAGATTTTTGGATTTTTTTTCCCCATTTAGAAGAAAATAGTCTGTCTATTTACGAGGGGTGATTGATAAGTTTGTTGCCTAAGGTAGAAGGAGTCAATTTTAGAAACCCTAGCACATTTATTTTTCAACATAGTCCCCTCCTACATGTGCAGCAGTCGTGGAGCATACGGATCTCTTCTTTGTAGAAGGAGATGAGTTATACAGCTCTCGTTACATGCACATGCAGTTCAACTCTTTGAGTGAAACTGAAGAAAGTTTGAATTTAATAACTCCTTCTACCTTAGGCCACGAACTTATTAATCACCCCTGCTGTGGACCATTTCTGGAGGTCCAAGACGCTGACTTCTACAGAGAAGGGATCCGTATGCTCTACGGCAGCTGAACTAAGTGTGTAAATGTAGGAAAAATAAATGTGCTGGGTTTTCTAAAATTGACTCCTTCTGCCTTAGACCACGAACTTATCAATCACCCCTCGTATTTCTTCTACCAAAGTGCATGACCGTGCATTTTCCAACATTGCGTTTTAATTGCCACTTTTTTGCCCATTCTCCTAATCTGTCTAACTCCTTCTGCATCCTACCTGTTTCCTCAACACTACTTGCCCTTCCACCAATCTTCGTATAATCTGCAAACTTGGCAACCAAGCCATCTATTCCATCATCTAAATCATTTATATACAGCATAAAAAGAAGTGGTCCCAACACCGACCTCTGCAGAACACCACTAGTCACTGGCAGCCAAACAGAAAATGATCCTTTTATTCCCACTCGCTGCCAATGCTCTAACCAGGTTAGTAATTTCCTGTAAAAACATGGGCTCTTCACTTGGTAAGCAGCCTCATGTGTGGCATCTTGTCAAAGGCCTTCTGAAAGTCCAAATATACAACATCCACCGCATTCTCTTTATCTATCCTACTTGTAATCTCAAAGAACTCCCAACAGGTTCACCAGAAAACGTTTTCCCTTAAGGAAACCATGTTGACTTTGTCCTGTGTCACCAATAACTCCATAACTTCATCCTTAACAATTGACTCCAACATCTTCCCAACCATTGAGGTCAGGCTAACTGGTCTATAAATTTCCATCTACTGCTTTCCTCCTTTTTTAAAGCGTGGAGTGATATTTTCAGTTTTCCAGTCCTCTGGCACCATGCCAGAGTCCAATGATTTTTGAAAGATAATTTCTAATGCTACCACAATCTCTATCGATACCTCTTTTAGAACCGTAGGGTGCAAATCATCTGGTCCAGGTGACTTATGTACCCTTAGGACTTTCAACTTTTTGAGCACTTTCTCCCTTGTGATAGTAACTGCACTCACTTCACTTCCCTCACACCCTTCAACATCTGGCACATTGCTAGTGTCTTCCACAGTGAAAACTGATGCAAAATACTCATTTAGTTCATCTGCTATCTTCTTGTCCCCTGTTATTATTTCTCCGGCCTCATTTTCTAGTGGTCCTATATCCACTCTCATCTCTCTTTTATTCTTACTTGAAAAAGTATGGATAAGTCTCCTGGAAATGGTCTGAGGGTGGGTAAACCTGGACCTGATGGAATGCACCCTCGGGTTCTGAAGGAAGTAGCTGGAGAGATTGCGGAGGCATTAACGATGATCTTTCAAGAATCAATAGATTCTGGCATTGTACCAGATGACTGGAAAATTGCAAATGTTACTCCACTATTTAAGGGGGGTAATAGGCAGCAGAAAGGAAACTATAGACCCATTAGCCTGACATCAGTCGTTGGGAAGTTGTTGGAATCGATTGTAGGGATGAGATTACGGTGTACCTGGAGGCATGTGATAAGATAGGCCAAAGCCAGTAATGGTTTCCTGAAAGGAAAATCCTGCCTGACTAACCTACTGCAATTTTTTTGAGGAAATTACAAGCAGGGTAGACAAAGGAGATGTAGTAGATGTGGTGTACTTGGATTTTCAGAAGGCCTTTGACAAGGTGCTGCACATGAGGCTGCTTAGCAAGATAAGATCCCACGGAATTACAGGGAAGTTACTAGCATGGCTGGAGCATTGGCTGATCACCAGAAAACAGAGAGTGGGAATAAAGGGATCCCATTCTGGCTGGCTGCTGGTTACCAGTGGAGTTCCACAGGGATCAGTGTTGGGACCACTGCATTTTACAATGTATGTCAATGATTTGGACTATGGGATTAATGGATTTATAGCTAAATTTGCTTATGATAACAAGATAGGTGGAGGAGAGGGTAGTGTTGAGGAAACAGAGAGCCCGTAGAGAGACTTAGATAGTTTAGGGGAATAGGCAAAGAAGTGGCAAATAAAATACAATGTTGGAAAGTGTATGGTCATGCACTTTGGTGGAAGAAATAAACAGGCAGACTATTATTTAGATGGAGAGAGAATTCAAAATGCAGAAATGCAGGATACCCTAAAGGTTAACCTCCAGGTTGAGTCGGTTGAGAAGGCAAATGCAATGTTGCCATTCATTTCTGGAGGTATAGAATATAAGAGCAGGGATGTGATGTTGAGGCTCTATAAGGTGTTCGTGAGACCACACTTGGAGTATTGTGTGCAGTTTTGGGCTTATTTTAGAAAGGATATACTGACATTGGAGAGGGTTCAGAGAAGATTCATGAGAATGATTCCAGGAATGAAAGGGTTACTGTATGAGGAACGTCCGGCAGCTCTTGGGCTGTATTCCCTGGAGTTCAGGAGATTGAGGGGGGATCTCATAGAAACATGCTGAATGTTAAAAGGCCTGAACAGATTAAATATGGCAAAGTTATTTCCCATGGTAGGGGAGTCTAGGACAAGAGGGCACGACTTCAGGATTTAAAGACTTCCAATTAGAACAGAGAAGTGGAGAAATTACTTTAGTCAGAGGATGATAAATCTGTGGAATTTGTTGCCACGAGCAGCTGTGGAGGCCAAGTCATTGGGTGTATTTAAGGCAGAGATAGTTAGATTCTTGATTAGCCAGGGCATCAAAGGGTATGGGGAGAAGACAGGAGAGCAGGGATGACTGCAAGAATTGGAACAGCCCATGATTGAATGGCAGAGCAGACTCGATGGGCTGAATGGCCTACTTCTGCTCCTATGGAAAAAGCTTTTACTGTCCACTTTGATATTGTTTGCTAGCTTACTTTCATATTTCATCTTTTCCCTCCTAACGACTCTTTTAGTTGCCCCCTGTAAGATTTTAAAATCTTCCCATTCCTCTATCTTCCCACTAATTTTTGATTTTTGTATGCCATCTCTTGCTTTTACATCAGCTTTGACTTCCCTTGTCAGCTGCAATTGTACTATTATGGCATTTGAGCATTTATTTGTTTTTGGAATAATCTATCCTGCACCTTCCTCATTTCTCCCAGAAACTCACACCTCTGTTGTCATCCATGCCAGCATCTCCTTCCAATTTACTTTGGCCAACTCCTCTCTCATACCACTGTAATTTGCTTTGCTCCACTGAAATGCTGCTATGTCAGACTTTACTTTCTCCCTATCAAATTTCAGGTTGAAATCAGTCATATTGTGATCACTGTGTCCTAGGTGTTCTTTTACCTTGGGCTCCCTAATCACCTCTGGTTCATTACATAACACGCAATCCAGTAGAGCTGATCCCAGAGTAGGCTCAATAACAAACTGCTCTAGAAAACCATCTTCACAAACACAAGGAAACTTGCAGATGCTGGACATTAAAGCAACACACACAAAAAATGCTGGTGAATGCAGCAGGCCAGGCAGCATCTATAGGAAGAGGCACGGTCAATGTTTCCGGCCGAGACCCTTCGTCAGGACTAACTGAAAGAAGAGCTAGTAAGAGATTTGAAAGTTGGAGGGGGAGAGGGAGATCCAAAATGATAGGAGAAGGCAGGAGGGGGAGGGATGGAGCCAAGAGCTGGACAGTTGATTGGCAAAAGGGATACAAGGCTGGAGAAGGGAGAGGATCATGGGATGGGAAGCTGAGGGAGGGAGAAAGGGGGAGGGGAGCCCAGAGGATGGAGAGCAGGCAAGGAGTTATAGTGAGAGGGACTGAGGGAGAAAAAAGAGAGAGAATAAAACAAGAAAAATTATGTAAATAATAATTAATAAATAAATAAATAAATAAGGGATGGGGTACGAAGGGGAGGAGAGGCATTAGCGGAAGTTAGAGAAGTCGATATTCATGCCATCAGGTTGGAGGCTACCCAGACAGAATATAAGGTGTTATTCCTCCAAGCTGAGTGTGGTTTCATCTCTACAGTAGAGGAGGCCATGGATAGACATAGCAGATGGGAATGGGACGTGGAATTAAAATGTGTGGCCACTGGGAGATCCTGCTTTCTCTGGTGGACAGAGCATAGGTGTTCAGCGAAATGGTCTCCCAGCCTACATCGAGTCTCGCCAATATATAGAAGGCCACATCGGGAGCACCGGACGCAGTATAACACCCCAGCTGACTCACAGGTGAAGTGTCGCCTCACCTGGAAGGACTGTCTGGGGCCCTGAATGGTGGTGAGGGAGGAAGTGTAAGGGCATGTGTAGCACTTGTTCCACTTACAAGGATAAGTGCCAGGAGGGAGATCGGTGGGAAGGGATGGAGGGGGGTGCGAATGGACAAGGGAGTTGTGTAGGGAGCGATCCCTGTGGAAAGCAGACGGGGGGGGAGGGAAAGATGTGCTTAGTGGTGGGATCCCATTGGAGGTGGCGGAAGTTACGGAGAATTATATGTTGGACCTGGAGGCTGGTGGGGTGGTGGGTGAGGACAAGGGGAACCCTATTGCTAGTGGGGTGACGGGAGGATGGAGTGAGAGCAGATGTGCGTGAAATGGGGGAGATGCATTTGAGAGCAGAGTTGATGGTGGAGGAAGGGAAGCCCTTTCTTTAAAAAAGGAGGGCATCTCCTTCGTCCTGGAATGAAAAGCCTCATCCTGAGAGCAGATGCGGTGGAGATAGGGGAATTGCGAGAAGGGGATGGCATTTTTGCAAGAGACAGGGTGGGAAGAGGAATAGTCCAGGTAGCTGTGAGAGTCAGTAGGCTTATAGTAGACATCAGTAGATAAGCTGTCTCCAGAAATAGACAGAAAGATCTAGAAAGGGGAGAGAGGTGTCAGAAATGAATTAGGTAAACTTGAGGGCAGGGTGAAAGTTGGAGGCAAAGTTAACAAAGTCAACGAGCTCAGCATGCATGCAGGAAGCAGCACCAATGCAGTTGTCGATGTAGTGAAGGAAAAGTGGGGGACAGTTACCAGTATAGGCTTGGAACATGGATTGTTCCACAAAGCCAACAAAAAGGCAGGCATAGCTGGGACCCATACGGGTGCCCATAGCTACACCTTTAGTTTGGACAAAGTGGGAGGAGCCAAAGGAGAAATTATTGAGAGTAAGGACTAATTCCGCTAGACGGAGCAGAGTGGTGGTTGAGGGGAACTGGTTAGGTCTGGAATCCAAAAAGAAGTGGAGAGCTTTGAGACCTTCCTGGTGGGGGATGGAGGTGTATAGGGACTGGACATCCATGGTGAAAATAAAGCGGTGGGGGCCAGGGAACTTAAAATCATTGAAAAAATTCAGAGCGTGAGAAGAACCATCTTGTTGGCATTCAACAAACATTCTCTTGAGATCCATTTACAACCTGATTTTCCCAATCGACCTGCATGTTGAAATCTCCAATGACTTTCATAACATTGCCCTTTTGACATGTCTTTTCTAATTCCTGTTGTAATCTGTGGTCCACATCCCAGCTACTGTATATAACTGCCAACAGGGTTCTTTTACCCTTGTATTTTGTTAACTCAATCCACAGGATTCAAAATCTACCGACCCTATATCACATCTTTCTACTGATTTGATGCCATCCCCAGCTGAGCCACACCAGCCCCTCTGCCTACCTTCCTATCCCTCTGATATAACGTGTAACCTTTGACATTCAGCTCCCAACTGCAACTATCCTTCAGCCACGATTCAATGATGACCACAACATCATACCTGGCAATCTGTAATATTGCAACAAGATCATCCACCTTATTTCTTATACTCCACACATTGAGACAATAACACTTTGAGTATTGTATTTGCTGCCCTTTTCAATTCTGCATCTTTAACGCACTGATACTCACCCTGCTGGCTACAGTTTTGACCTATCACCTGCCTGCTCTTCCTGAAAGTGTGACTGCATGCTTTTTTACCATCCGTCCTATCCTGAGTCCCTTCACTCTTGTTCCCACCCCCCTGCCAAGTTAGCTTAAACGCTCCCCAACAGCTCTAACAAACCTACCCACAAGAATATTGGACCCCCTCACGTTCAGGTGCAACTCATCACTTTTGAACAGGTCATACCTCCCCCAGAAGAGATCCCAATCATCCAAGAACCTGAAGCCCTGCCCCCTGCACCAACTTCTCAGCCACACATTAATCTGCCAAATCCTCTTGTTTCTACCCTGACTGATGCCTGGCACCGAAAGCAATCCAGAAATTAGTACCTTGGCGATCCTGCTTCTCAGCTTTCTACCTGCCTCTCTAAATTCTGTTTTCAGGACCTCTTTGCTTTTTCTTCCTATGTCATTGGTACCAATGAGTACCAAGACATCTGTCTGCTTTCTCTCTTCCTCCAAAATGATGTCGACATGATCCGAGACATCCCTGATCATCACTGGGAAGCAACATAGCATTCAGGTGTCCCATTCACGTCCACAGAATCTCCTGTCTGTTTCTCCGAGTATTGACAGGAATGGCCACAGGGGTGCTCTGCACTAACTGCCTATTCACATGATGGTCATCTGGCTACTCGTCCCCTGCAGCTTTGGGGTGACTACTTCCCTGTAACTCTGATCGATTATCTCCTCACTCTCCCATACAAACCAAAGGTCATCCAGCTGCTGCCCAGACCCCGAAGACCGTCTTCAAGGAGCTGCAGATGGATGCACTTCACGCAGTAGTTCCCTGGGAGACTCTGAATCTCCCAGGACTCCAATATCCGGAATGAGGAACACACAGTGGCCATTTACTACTCTAGGTATAGTAAAAGTAAAAAGGGGAAACTTAACAGAAGCCTACCCAGAGTTAACACCTCTTTTGAGCTGAAGCCTCCTTTGAGCCAATGCCTGACACTCCTACTCTCACCACGAGCCTACTCCCAACAATGGCCACCCCACTTGCCCCTTCTATACTTTTAAACAAGCATCGCCAACTGTGAGAAACTTCGTCTTTGTGGTCTGCTCTTGCCACTGACTGGGCTGCCAGAATGACATTATTTCTAATAACCCATACTCTTTAAATACCAGCAGTGGTTGTGAAGAGTTTAGTTAACCAGCTGAGGATCAATTGCACAAAATATAGTGACAGTTCTCTGAAAGAAACTCAAATAACATAGAAGAGTACAGCAATGGACAGGAGAGAAATCTAAGGGACAGGATCTACCATTATTTGGACAGACAGAGTCAGATTCAAAGTCAGCACTGTTTTCTGCAACAGGATATTGGGTTTGATGAACCTTTAAAGAGTTTTTTCTAAAAAAGTAACCAAAAAGGGTATGTGGGGTAGGGTGGTGTCTATTTGGACTTTAGCAAGGCTTTTGACAAAGTCATTTGTGGTAGGCTGGTCCAGAAGATTAGGAGCCCAGGGAGTGTTAACTCAGTGGATTCAAAACTGACTCAGTTACAAAGCAGAGAGTGGTGGCTGAAGGCTAGTTGTTGGAACAGAGACCAGTGACTAGTGATGTGCTGGTGTCAGTGACGTTCCCTTTCGCACATTGTGGCATTTTGTGAGGTGATGCATTTTGGAAAGTCAAGCCAGTTTATATTGTGAATGGCGGGGCAATGGGGAGTGTAATTAAGCAGACAGACTTAGGACTGCAAGTGCAGTTTGTCGCAGGTAGAAAGGGCAGTAAAAGAGATATTCAGCACACTGGCCTTCATCATCGGGACACTGAGCACAGCATTTGGAAAAATATGTTGTTCAAATCACAGGTTAGACCACATCTGAAGTACTGTGCCATGTTTTGGCCACCCTCTTATAGAAAAGGTGTGGTTAAATTGAACAGAGAGTAGAACAGATTTATGAGGATGTTGGCAGGACTAAAAGACTTGAGTTGTAGGGAGATGTTGTTCTTTATTCCTCGGAAAACAGGAAGAATAAAGAAATCTTTAAAATTATGAGAGGAGTGAATAAGGTGAATTGTAGCAGTCTTTTCCCCAAGGTAGGGGAGTCCAAAACTAGGTGGCATAGGATTAAAGGAGAGAGTGAAAGATTTAAAAGGGACCTGAGAGGCACCTTTTTCTATGCAGACAGTGGTGAGTATATAGAAATGGTTGAGGGAGGTACAACATAAACACTGTGGGACTGTCTGGGTGGGCATGGACTGATCATATCCGTGATATATTTTTCTATGATTCTACTTTTTAATTAGTGTTTCTGTTTAGGAGTGTGGAGGAAAGTTTAATCAGACTGGGTACAGTAAGTGAACAATGTTCATTAAAGCTCCAATAACCAATTTTAAAAAGTAAGCGGGGTCTGTCGGGACTGGTCTGCAGAGCAGCAGATCGAGGAGTAAGTTGGAGACAGTTCCTTGTGGACATTACACACCAGCTTCAAAAAGCGAGTGGGGCTGTCAGGACTCATCTCGGAGCAGGTTAATAGTAACTAAGTAAGGGCCAGTGAAAAGAAGTGAGGCTTAAAGGGGCATGGCCATTGTCAGAGAGGACCACCGTTAAGAGTGGTCAGGCTTTGGGGAGAACAGCTGCAGGCTAGAACTCAGCTTGAGGAGTTATGGGTGTAAATGCAGGCAGGCAGGATGGTAGCTTAGGCTCCTCCTGAAAAATGTAGGATTTCAGAGTACCTAACGGTATTGAGAGCACCCAATTTCAGCTCCTGACTGGCAACGTCAAGGAACTGGAGCTGGATGCACTCAGAGCCTTGCGGGAGGTGAAAATCTTCTTTTAATACCATCATTCCCACGATCCTGATTGAGAAGTTGCAGAACCTGGGCCTCTGTACCTCCCTCTGCAGTTGGATCCTCAACTTCCTAACCGGAAGACCCCAATCTGTGTGGATTGGTGATAACGTATTCTCCTTTCTGACGATCAATACTGGTGCACCTCAGGGGTGTGTGCTTAGCCCACTGCTCTACGTGGTGTCGCAGCAACAACCTGGCACTCAATGTCAGTAAGACCAAAGAGCTGATTGTGGACTTCAGGAAGGGTAAGATGAAGGAACACATACAAATCCTCACAGAGGGATCAGAAGTGGAGAGAGTGAGCAGCTTCAAGTTCCTGGGTGTCAAGATCTCTGAGGATCTAACCCGCTCCCAACATATGGATGTAGTTATAAAGAAGGCAAAACAGCAGCTATACTTTATTAGGAGTTTGTAGAGCTTTGGCATGTCAACAAATACATTCAAAAACTTCTATAGATGTACTGTGGAGAGCATTCTGACAGGCTGCATCACTGTCTGGTATGGAGGAGCTACTGCACAGGACCAAAAGAAGCTGCAGAAGGTTGTAAATCTAGTCAGCTCCATCTTGGGCACTAGGCTACAAAGTACCCAGGACATCTTTAGGGAGCGGTGTCTCAGAAAGACAGTGTCCATTATTAAGGACCTCCAGCACCCAGGGCATGCACTTTTCTCACTGTTACCATCAGGTAGGAGGTACAGAAGCCTGAAGGCACACACTCAGCGATTCAGGAACAGCTTCTTCCGCTCTGCCATCCGATTCCCAAATGGACATTGAATCCTTGGACACTGCCTCACATTTTTTTATATACAGTATTTCTATTTTTGCACATTTTATTTTAATCTATTCAATATACATAATTGATTTACTTGTTTATTATTATTTTTATAATTACTTTATTTTATTATTATTATTCATTTTTTCTCTGCTAAATTATGTATTGCATTGAACTGCTGCTGCTGAGTTAACAAATTTCACGTCACATGCCGGTGATAATAAACCTGATTCTGATTCTAGATAGGCCTTTTGCTGAGATGGTCACACCCACAGTGCAGACTTCAGATAGTAGATGGGTGACCACCAGCAGCAGTAAGGGGAGAAGACAGTCAGAGCAGGGCCCCCCATGGCCATTTCCCTCAGCAACAAGTACTCCCCTTCTGGATACTGCCTGCATGGTGTGGAGTGGGTGGGGGTGGTTGGGGATTAATTACTAATTACCAGACTGCAGATTCTGTGGCCTTGAGAGAAGCCAGCATGGTGTGTTGCCTCCTAAGTGCTAGGGTCCAGGCTGTCTCAGAGTGGCTGCAGAAGATTTTCAAGAGGGAGTGTGAGCATCCAGAGGTTAACATAGAATATAGAACAGTACAGCACAGTACAGGCCCTTCGGTCCACATTGTTGTGCCGACCCTCAAACCCTGCCTCCCATATAAGCCCCCACCTTAAATTCCTCCATATACCTGTCCAGTAGTCTCTTAAACTTCACTGGTGTATCTGCCTCCACCACTGACTCAGGCAGTGCATTCCACTCACCAACCACTCTCTGAGTAAAAAACCTTCCTCTAATATCCCCCTTGAACTTCCCACCCCTTACCTTAAAGCCATATCCCCTTCTATTGAGCAGTGGTGCCCTGGGGAAGAGGTGCTGGCTATCCACTCTATCTATTCCTCTTAATATCTTGTATACCTCTATCATGTCTCCTCTCATCCTCCTTCTCTCCAAAGAGTAAAGCCCTAGCTCCCTTAATCTCTGATCATAATGCATACTCTCTAAACCAGGCAGCATCCTGGTAAATCTCCTCTGTACCCTTTCCAATGCTTCCACATCCTTCCTATAGTGAGGCAACCAGAACTGGACACAGTACTCCAAGTGTGGCCTAACTGGAGTTTTATAGAGCTGCATCATTACCTCGCGACTCTTAAACTCTAGCCCTCGACTTATGAAAGCTAACACTCCATAAGCTTTCTTAACTACCCTATCTATCTGTGAGGCAACTTTCAGGGATCTGTGGACATGTACCCCGAGATCCCTCCGCTCCTCCACACTACCAAGTATCCTACCATTTACTTTGTACTCTGCCTTGGAGTTTGTCCTTCCAAAGTGTACCACCTCACACTTCTTCGGGTTGAACTCCATCTGCCATTTCTCAGCCCACTTCTGCATCCTATCAATGTCTCTCTGCAATTTTTGACAATCCTCTACACTATCTACAACACCACCAACCTTTGTGTCATCTGAAAACTTGCCAACCCACCCTTCTACCCCCACATCCAGGTTGTTAATAAAAATCACAAAAAGTAGATGTCCCAGAACTGATCCTTGTGGGACACCACTAGTCACAATCCTCCAATCGGAATATACTCCCTCCACCATCATCCTCTGCCTTCTGCAGGCAAGCTGATTCTGAATCCACCTGGCCAAACTTCCCTGGATCACATGCCTTCTAACTTTCTGAATAAGCCTACCGTGTGGAACCTTGTCAAATGCCTTACTAAAATCCATATAGATCACATCCACTGCGCTACCCATTGGCACAATGGCGCCAATGGCATAGATAGAAAGCGGGAAGAGGTCCTGTGCAGTGAGTATAGGGAGTTAGGGAAGAGGCTGAAGAACAGGACCTCCAAGGTAGTCATCCCTGGAATACTCCAGTACCAGGTGCCAGGTGCTAGCCAGGGCAGGTGTAGGGTGATAGTACAGATGAATGAGTGGCCGAGAGAGTGGTGCAGGAGTCAGGGTTTCAGATATACAGATCTTTGGGATCATGTCTGGGGAAGGTAGGACCTATACAAAAAAAAGACAGGTTACACCTGAACCCTAGGGGGACCAATATCCTTGCTAGCGCTGTTGTGGAGGGGGCTGGGAACTGGAGTGCAGGGGCTGAGGAAGGTGCAGTTGCTGTGCAATTCAACACAGTGTGTAGTGAGACTGTGAGGAATTTCAGGCAAAATTGCAGTCAGTGGAATAAGTTGAAGTATAACATGGGGATAAAATCGATCAGAACAGAACTGGAAGTGTTATATTTGAATACACAGAGTAGATGGAATAAGGTAGGTGATCTTGTCGTGCATTTAGAGATTGGCAGGTATGATGATGTGGACATCACTGAGTGGTGGCTGAAAGAAGATCAGAGTTGGGAGTTAGACGTCCATTGACACAGATGGTATTGAAAGGACAGGCAGGTAGACAAAAGGAGTGGGGTGGCTCTGATGGTTAAAAAATGAATCAGATCCTTAGAAAGATGTGATATAGGATCAGAAGACATAGAATCCTTGTGGGTAGAGTTAACAAACTCCAGGGGTAAGAAGACTCTGATGGGAGTTAAATACGGGCCCTTGAAAAGGAGCCAGAACGTAGGATATAAATTTCAATGGAAAATGGAAAAGGCATGAAAAAGGGGCAAGGTTACAATAGTCATGGAGGATTTCAATATGCATGTAAATTGGGAAAATTAGGTTGGTGCAGGATCCCAAGAAAGGAATTTGTAGAATGCCAATGAGATGGCTTTTTAGAACAGCTTGCTGTTGAACCCGCTAGGGGAAAGGCAATTCTGGATTGATTGTTGTGTAATGAACCAGATTTGTTTAGGGAGCTTAAGGTAAATAAAACATTAGGAGGCAGTGATCATAATATGATAGACTTCACTATGCAGTTTGAGAGGGAGAAGATAAAGGCAGATGTATCAGTATTACAGTGGAGGAAAGGGAATTAAGGAGGCATGAGAGAGGAGCTAGCCAGAGTTGATTGGAAGGGTTGACGACAGAATAGCATTGGGTGGAGTTTCTGGGGGCAAAGAGAGGGCATATAATATCGCAACAATTAGTGGGAAGTTAGAGGATTAGAAAGCTTTTAAAAGCCAACAGAAAGCAAATAAAATGCTCTGGAGAAACTCAGACATGGTGTAAGCCCCAAGGTCCTGAAGTAGTGTGCTGTACAGCTGTGTGGAGTTCTCCAGCGCGTTTTCAATCTGAATCTCAGCTTGGAAAGGGTCCTGGTGTGTGGACCCTGTACCCAAGAAGGGCCAACCGAAAGTCTTGAGTGATTACCATCCAGTAGCCCTGACCTCACACATCATGAAGACCCTAGAGAGGCTGGTCCTGGCTCACCTCCAACCCCTGGTCAGATCAGCCATCAATCCCCTGCAGTTCACTTACCTGAAGCACATTGGAGTCGACGATGCTGTCATCTACCTGCTGAACAGAGTCTGTGCCCATTTGGATAAGCACGACAGCACTATGAGGATCATGTTTTTTGATTTCTCAGTTGTCTTCAATACTATACAGCCCTAATTTCTGGCAGAAGAGCTGTGTTCAATGCAGGTTGACATTTCCATTGTGCGGCTTCAGAGCAGTGTGTCTGACAGGGCTATAAGCAGCACTGGGGCCCCACAGGAGATTGTATTGGCTCCTTTCATGTTTACCCTGAATTCCTTGGACTTCAGATGTAACACTGAATTATGCCATCTGCAGAAATTCTGATGACCCATCGTTATTTGGGTGTATAAAAGGAGGATGGGAGGATGAATACAGGGCCCTGGCAGAGGACTTTGTTAAATGCTGCAATCTGAATCAACATCAGTAAGATAAAGGAGATGGTGACGGACGTTAGGAAGACTAAACCTGCATTACTCCCTCTTACTATTGATGGTGGGGATGTGGATGTGGTGAGGACATACAAGTACCTGGGGGTGCACCTGGATGACAGACTTGAGTGAAGCACAAAACAGAGGCTGTGCACAAGAAGGGCCAGCGTCATCTCTACTTCCTGAGGAGACTGAGGCCCTTTGGAGTATAGAAAAACATAGAAAATAGGTGCAGATGTAGGCCATTCGGCCCTTCGAGCCTGCACCGCCATTCAGTACGATCATGGCTGATCATCCAACTCAGAACCCTGCACCAGCCTTCCCTCCATCCCCCCTGATCCCTTTAGCCACAAGGGCCATATCTAACTCCCTCTTAAATATAGCCAATGAACTGGCCTCAACTGTTTCCTGTGGCAGAGAATTCCACAGATTCACCTCTCTCTGTGTGAAGAAGATTTTCCTAATCTCGGTCCTAAAAGGCTTCCCCTTTATCCTCAAACTGTGACCCCTCGTTCTGGACTTCCCCAACAGCCGGAACAATCTTCCTGCATCTAGCCTGTCCAATCCCTTTAGGATTTTATATGTTTCAATAAGATCCCCCCTCAATCTTCTAAATTCCAGCGAATATAAGCCTAGTCGATCCAGTCTTTCATCATATGAAAGTCCTGCCATCCCAGGAATCAATCTGGTAAACCTTCTTTGTACTCCCTCTGTGGCAAGGATGTCTTTCCTCAGATTAGGGGACCAAAACTGCGCACACTACTCCAGGTGTGGTCTCACCAAGGCCTTGTACAACTGCAGTAGTACCTCCCTGCTCCCGTACTCGAATCCTCTCGCTATAAATGCCAGCATACCATTCGTCTTTTTCACCGCCTGCTGTACCTGCATGCCCACTTTCAATGACTGGTGTATAATGACACCCAGGTCTCGTTGCACCTCCCCTTTTCCTAATCGGCCACCATTCAGATAATAATCTGTTTTCCTATTTTTGCCACCAAAGTGGATAACCTCACATTTATCCACATTAAATTGCATCTACCATGAATTTGCCCACTCACCTAACCTATCCAAGTCACCCTGCATCCTCTTAGCATCCTCCTCACAGCTAACACTGCCGCCCAGCTTCGTGTCATCTGCAAACTTGGAGATGCTGCATTTAATTCCCTCATCCAAGTCATTAATATATATTGTAAACAACTGGGGTCCCAACACTGAGCCTTGCGGTACCCCACTAGTCACTGTCTGCCATTCTGAAAAGGTCTCGTTTATTCCCACTCTTTGCTTCCTGTCTGCCAACCAATTCTCTATGCACATCAATACCTTACCCCCAATACCGTGTGCTTTAAGTTTGCACACTAATCTCCTGTGTGGGACCTTGTCAAAAGCCTTTTGAAAATCCAAATATACCACATCCACTGGTTCTCCCCTATCCACTCTACTGGTTACATCTTCAAAAAATTCTATGAGATTCATCAGACATGATTTTCCTTTCACAAATCCATGCTGACTTTGTCCGATCATTTCACCGCTTTCCAAATGTGCTGTTAGCACATCTCTGATAACTGACTCTAGCATTTTCCCCACCACCGATGTTAGGCTAACCGGTCTATAATTCCCTGGTTTCTCTCTCCCTCCTTTTTTAAAAAGCGAGGTTACACTAGCCACCCTCCAATCCTCAGGAACTAGTCCAGGATCTAAAGAGTTTTGAAAAATTATCACTAATGTATCCACTATTTCTTGGGCTACTTCCTTAAGCACTCTGGGATGCAGGCCTCTCCTTCACAAGTTCTACCATCTGTTGTCGCCAGTACGATCTTCTATGCGGTGGTGTGCTGGAGCAATGGCATCAACATGGGTGATGCCAACAGGCTCAATAAACTAATTAGAAAGGCTGACTCTGTTATAGGAGTCAAACTGGACACACTGGAGACTGTGGTAGAACAAAGACCCTACGGAAAATCCTGCCAATTCTGGACAATGTTTCTCACCCTCTGCATGCCACTTTAGCTGAACAGAGGGGCACTTTTAGTAATGGACTAAGACAACTGTGCTGCTCCAAAGAGTGCTATATGAGGTCATTCTTTCCCTCGGCCATTAGGCTCTATGATGAGTCAACCTGTAGCTGGGGAAGTGATTAGAATATTTTTGACAAGTACATGCCATTCAGCCCAACAGAGCGAGCCAAATTCTCATTCACATGATGTGTTGAAATAACGATCAAGTTTAGATTTGAAAGTCTGTAAGGTATTACTCTCAACTGTACAACGAGGTAGCTTGTTCCATGTGTCAACAACTCACTGTGTAAAGAAATGCTTCCTGATGTTAGTCTGAAAGGTAGGACAAAGTCAGCAAGATTTTCCTTAAGGGAAAATCTTGCCTGATGAAACTATTGGAATTTTTTGAGATTACAAGTAGGATAGGTAAAGGAGATGCAGTGGATGTTGTATGTTTAGACTTTCAGAAAGCCTTTGACAGGGTGCCACACATGAGCCAGCTTACCAAGTGAAGAACCCATGGTATTACAGGAAATTTACTGGCATGGTTAGAGCTTTGGCTGATTGGTTGGAGGCAGTGAGTGGGAATAAAAGGATCCTTTTCTGGTTGGCTGCCAGTGGCTCGTGGTGTTCCACAGGAGTCAGTGTTACTGAATTACAGTAAATATATATATATTAAATAGTTCAGTTAAAATAAGTAGTGCAAAGACAAAAATAAATAAAAATTTGTGTTATTGGGTTCAATGTCCATTTAGAAATCTGATTGCAAGGGGGAGGAAGCTGTTCCTGAATCACTGAGTGTGTGCCTTCAGGCTTCTGTATCTCCTCCCTGACGGTAATGATGGATGCCAGATGCTGCAGGGATCCTTGTAGCTGTAGTTCTATTCTCCCTTTCAGAGCGAGCATAAAGGGCGTTCAACTTGTCTGGAAATGAAGCATCAGTGCCATTCATGATGTTGGGGTTTTGCTTTGTAAGTAATGGCCTGCAAACCTTGCCAATGTCACTTCTAACCTCTCTCAGAATTGTTTCTTTGTTCTTGAGATCGCCCTCTGTAAGTTGTACCTGGTCTGCTTGTATAGTTCTGGATCACCAGACTTGAATGCCTCAGATTTAGCCCTCAGCAGACTACAAACCTCCTGATTTATCCATGGCTTTTGATTTGGGTAACTATAGTATGTTCCCTTCAACACACTCATCCACACAGGTTTTAATTAAGTTGGTAACAACTGCAGCATACTCATCCAGATTCAAAGATAAATTCCTAAATATAGTCCAGTCCACCCATTCAAAGCAGTCCTGCAGGGTTCCTGTGCCTCCCTTGTCCAAACCTTCTTGGTCCTCACTGCTGGTGCTGCAGTCTTCAGTCTCTGCCTATCCTCAGGGAGTAGAAGTACAGCCAGGCGATCAGACTTCCCGAAGTGTAGATGTGGACTAGCATGATAGGCATTATTGATCTTAGTGCAACAGTGGTCCAGTGTGTTATTTCCTCTGGTACTGCAGATGATTTGTTGATAATTGTTTAGTGACTTTTATCAAGTTGTCCTGGTTAGAATCCCCCAAAATGATGGGAAAGCATCAGGATGAGCTGTTTCATGCCTGTTGACTACGTCACTCAGTTTGTCTAGAGCCTGTCTGACATTGGTATGAGGTGGAATGTACACCACTACCAAAAGATCACTGAAATCTCCCATGGCAGGTAAAATGGACAGCACTTCATTGCGAGATATTCCAGATCTGGTGAACAGAATTGGGACAGGACTGCTACATTTGTACACCACGAGGAACTGACCATGAAGCATATACCCCCACCTCTGCTTTGAGAGACTTGACAGACCTATCTTGAATGTGTATAGTGAACCCGTCTATTTGAATTGTTGCGTCCAGCACAAACAGGGTTAACCAAGATTCCATGAAACAAATGATACAAGCATTCCTAACTTCCCCCTCATTCAACACCCTAGGTCTGAGACAGTGAATTTTATTTACCAGAGACTACATGTTTGCCAGCAAGATAGTTGGTATTGGGAGTTGAAAACGGTTTTTTCAAAAGCACACCGTTTGTCCAGAGCTTCCACCTGTGGCTTAAAGGGACAGTCCAATATATTTCTGTTGGTTTTGAGCAGCGATACGTTGTTTAATCACATTAAAACGTTGATACTGACGTACACCTCTTAGATGCAGTTACGATTCTCAGCTGTGGCAGGCTAAAATGAGAGTGTTTGATTTCAATCACAGCTGCTGCATCGAATCGTCCATGTTTTGGCATCCTGGGTGAGGCGGGACAGAATAATAGTTCAGCATGGACGAGATGCACTGTGGTGTTCTTTTACTCTACAACTCTGGTAGTTTGGAGAATCTGTCAGGACACCACCAGATTATCAGTTTTACACACAGACCATCACCAGAGCTCTTGGGCATCATCCTTCTGTAATAATAGACTGAACCTCATTAGACTAGAGCGATACATCACACACCATCAAATCCAATACAAACATCAACCCTACACTAATCCTATTTTAATCTCTCTTCTTGCCTACCAATTGTCCCCAGATTCTACTAGTCACACACACGTACTGAGCAATTTACATTGGTCAATTAACCTACAAATACACGTTTTTTGGGGTGTGGGAGGAAACTGGGGAAAGCCATGTGATAACAGCGAGGGCTGCTCAGGACTGAAACCGGGTCACTGGAATTTAGTTACCGAATATATTATTGGCAGGACCAAGTCATCTCTCCACTTTCACCGGGTAAAAATAACGTAAATTTAGTTCCTGTTATGAAGCAAAGATAAGACTTATTGCAAGCTTGCTGTTTTTAACTGTTGATAGCTAGGATAGTTTTTGCTTCAGTAATTTTACATTACACGGCAATTTTAACTTCTTTTGCTAGAATTGTATTCATTAATTATCTTGGTACTTTGTTGCTACTTGACGGGGAAATATAAAGGCAAGAATTAAAGTTTGTAAAGTTTTATTGAAATATGTCAATTACAAACCTGTAGCCAAAATACAGAGACAAGGCAAACCCATATATAAAACAAACTGAAAAGTTTTCTCTTTTAAAAAACTTACACTGAAAATAACATTAATCTGTTTTGCTAATACATAGTATCGTCCTTTAATAACCAATAATTGAAAACTGATACAAAGTTTCAATTATTTAATAATGCTAATAACTTGCCATTACAACAGGTTTACTGTTCATTTACAAGTTACACATACTAAGCATAGGCACAGCTGGTTAACATTCATTAAAAGCACGGTGCATAAAACGCAAAGTACAGGAAAAGGTTATATATTTATTGCCAACTTCATTATAAAACACTGGGAACAAAACTAATCAAAACATGTAAAAGGCATTTAATCTATACTTCATAATATGATTGACAAATTC
Source organism: Mobula hypostoma (assembly GCF_963921235.1). Taxonomy (NCBI): domain Eukaryota; kingdom Metazoa; phylum Chordata; class Chondrichthyes; order Myliobatiformes; family Myliobatidae; genus Mobula; species Mobula hypostoma. The sequence continues at coordinate 3,417,338 of NC_086116.1, read as the reverse complement.
ATACCAGTGATGCAACATCACTGATACAAATAATAGCTGAATATTGCTCTACGTTTTGGTATTTATTGGTCCCTTTTGTTCCTTCATTAAGGCAGTATCATGATTTCTGAGCGTTTGATGAAAGCAGCAAGGGAGAAACTCCGTCCAAACTGGGCATGGGAATCGGCACATGTCCATTTACCAAGCTTGGAAACTGCGGGCAGAAAAATAGGACAACGTTAAGACTGTTAATGCTCAAAGCTCTTGCTGTAGAAAAATACGAGTTTACAAAGCAGCTAGACCTTCAAACCCATTCCATTTCAACAAGTGAAAGGTGGTAGTTCCATCACCCATCATGAGTTTTATTAACGACCTGGATGTGGGGGTAGAGGGGTGGGTCGGCAAGTTTGCAGATGACACAAAGGTTGGTGGTGTTGTAGATAGTGTAGAGGATTGTCAAAGATTGCAGAGAGACATTGATAGGATGCAGAAGTGGGCTGAGAAGTGGCAGATGGAGTTCAACTTGGAGAAGTGTGAGGTGGTACACTTTGGAAGGACAAACTCCAAGGCAGAGTACAAAGTAAATGGCAGGATACTTGGTAGTGTGGAGGAGCAGAGGGATCTCGGGGTACATGTCCACAGATCCCTGAAAGTTGCCTCACATGTGGATAGGGTAGTTAAGAAAGCTTATGGGGTGTAAGCTTTCATAAGTCGAGGGATAGAGTTTAAGAGTCGTGATATAATGATGCAGCTCTATCAAACTCTGGTTAGGCCACACTTGGAGTACTGTGTCCATTTCTGGTCACCTCACTATAGGAAGGATGTGGAAGCATTGGAAAGGGTACAGAGGAGATTTACCAGGATGCTGCCTGGTTTAGAAAGTATGCATTACGATCAGAGATTAAGGGAGCTAGGGCTTTATTCTTTGGAGAGGAGGATGAGAGGAGACATGATAGAGGTGTACCAGATAATAAGAGGAATAGATAGAGTGGATAGCCAGCGCCTCCTCTCCAGGGCACCACTGCTCAATACAAGAGGACATGGCTTTAAGGTAAGGGGTGGGAAGTTCAAGGGGGATATTAGAGGAAGGTTTTTTACTCAGAGAGTGGTTGGGGTGTGGAATGCACTGCCTGAGTCAGTGGTGGAGGCAGATACACTTGTGAAGTTTAAGAGACTACTAGACAGGTATATGGAGGAATTTAAGGTGGGGGGTTATGTGGGAGGCAGGGTTTGAGGGTTGGCACAACACTGTGGGCCGAAGGGCCTGTACACTGTGCTGTACTATTCTATGTTCTATGTTCTCAGCTGAACCTCCCTCCTCCACTAGGGGCGAAGAGAACAGTTTCTACTCAATGTTGGCCCCAACTTGACATTATGAAATCAAATGGCTCTCAGTACTCAGCAAGGTTCAGGGTACAAAATATAATATACTGCAGTGGATGGTACAGCCCCAGCATGAGCACAAGGGTGTAATCTCACATCACAGAGTTCCTGAAGCAGTGCCTGTTATCCATTTAATAATGCCCCTCTCCTTCCCCTCGTCACCCCCGTCTCCTCCACCTTCTCTCTCTCTCTCTCCATCCATCCATCCTCCCCTTCCCTCCACTCCATCTTTCCCTGGTGTCTCCTGGTTCCTCCCCATTGTCAGTTTGCATTGTCTTGAGCAGAGTTAGTTGCTCAGACCATGATAAGGTCACAGCAGAGATAGGCAGACCTGCCACCTTGTGCTGTGTCAATACTTCAGAAGAGCATTGGTGAGACCCTACACAGGCTGGGAGACCGTTTCGCCGAACACCTACGCTCTGTCCGCCAGAGTAAACAGGATCTACCAGTGGCCACACATTTTAATTCCACTTCCCATTCCCACTCTGATAAGTCCATCCACGGCCTCCTCAACTGTAAAGATGAAGCCACACTCATGTTGGAGGAATATTCTTCATATTTCATCTGGGTAGCCTCCAAGCTGATGGCATGAACATTGACTTCTCTAACTTCCGTTAATGCCCCACCTCCCCTTATTACCCTGGCCCCTATTTATTTATTTATTTATTTATTTAAAATTCCCTTTTTTCTCTCTCTCTCCCTCTGTCCCTCTCACTATCACTCTTTGCCTGATCTCCATCTTCCTCTGAGCTCCACTCCCCCTCTCTTTCTCCCCAGGCCTCCCATCCCATGATCCTCTCCCTTCTCCAGCCTTGTATCCCTTTTGCCAATCAACTTTCCAGCTCTTAGCTGCATCCCTTCTCCCTCCTGTCTTCTCCTATCATTTCAGATCTCCCCCTCCCCCTCTCACTTTCAAATCTCTTACTAGCTCTTCTTTCAGTTAGTCCTGATGAAGGGTCTTGGCCCAAAACGTCGACTGTACCTCTTCCTAGAGATGCTGTCTGGCCTGCTGCGTTCACCAGCATTTTGTGTGTGTGTTGCTTCAGAGGAAATTGCCAATTCTTCCACTGTTCTTTTCCTACCCATGGTCTAGAAAATTAACCACCCAATTCTCTTTGAAAAGCATTTATGAATCTGCTTTTGTTGATGGCAAAGGGTGGCTCATTCCATCAGTACCGTATTTCTGCAGTGCCTTCCAGTGGTGGGCCAGACTAGAAAAATCCATAATGCCACTGAGTATCAAAGTTCAAAGTAAATTTATTATCAAAGTATATATATGTCACCATATGCATTTCTTGTGGGTATACTCAATAAATCCATAATAGTCATACAGCACAGAAACTGGCCCTTTGGCCCATCGACCTGCACCGGGACCTCAGCCCTCTATATCCCTACTATCCAAACTTCTCTTAAACATCGAAATTGCGCTCGCATGCACCAATTGTGCACTCTCTCACGTCCCTCTGAGTGAAGAAGTTTTCCTTCATGTTCCCCTTAAATGTCTCCCCTTTCATCCTTAACCCATGATCTCTGGTTGTAATCCCACCCCATCTCAGTGGAAAAGGCTTGCTTGCATTTACCCTATCTATACCCCAGGTCTGGTGGCGCAGTGACATCAGCGCCAGACTCCAGAGCGAAGGTTCCCGGGTTCGAACCCAGTCGGGCCGCTCCCGGGCACGCTTTCCATCCGTGCCGGGTTGAGTGTCGAGCTCGCAACTCAGCCTCGTAAAAAAAAACTGCGACGGGGGGACCACTCACAGAATCCTTCCTCCAAGACAAGCACTTGAAAAAGTAGTCACTGAGGCTCTGGCAGAGTATGGCACACAAAAAAAATACCCCACGTAATTTTGTATACCTGTATCAAATCATCTCTCAATCTTCTCCATTTTAAAGAATATAGTCCTAACCTATATAACCATGTAACAATTACAGCACGGAAACAGGCCATCTCGACCCTTCTAGTCCGTGCCGAACTCTTACTCTCACCTAGTCCCACCGACCTGCACTCAGCCCATAACCCTCCATTCCTTTCCTGTCCATGTATCTGTCCAATTTAACTTTAAACGACAACATCGAACCTGCCTCAACCACTTCTGCTGGAAGCTCGTTCCACAGCTACCACTCTCTGAGTAAAGAAGTTCCCCCTCATGTTACCCCTAAACTTTTGCCCTTTAACTCTCATGTCCTCTTGTTTGAATCTCCCCTTAACTCAATGGAAAAAGCCTATCCACGTCAACTCTGTCTATCCCCTTCATAATTTTAAACCCCTCTATCAAGTTCCCTCTCAACCTTCTACGCTCCAAAGAATAAAGACCTAACTTGTTCAACCTTTCTCTGTAACTTAGGAAATGAAACCCAGGCAACATTTTAATCAACCTCCTAAAATGTTGCCTGGGTTTCATCTCCTAAGTTACAGAGAAACTTATTCAATCTTTCCTTACAACTCAGGTCCTCCAGACAGGGCAACATCCTCATAAATTTTCTCTACACTCTTTGTTTACACCTTTTTTTGTAGGTGCCACAACTATACACAATACTGCAAACTAGGCCTCCCCAATGTTTTATACAACTTCAGCAGAACATTCCAGCTTCTGTATTCAGTACTTTGATTTCTGAAGGCCATTGTGCCAAAAGCTTTCTTTACGACCCTATCTACCTGTGACACGTTCAATGAATTATGGGCCTGTATTCCCAGATCCCTTTGTTCTACCACACTCCTCAGTGCCCACCCGCTCACTGTGCAAGACCTACTGTGGTTGGTCCTACCGAAGTGTAAAACCTCACACTTGCCTACATTAAATTCCATCTGCCATTTTTCAGCCCATTTTTCCACCTAGTGCAGATCCTTCTGCAAGCTCTGATAGCCTTCCTCCCTGTCCACTACACCCCCAAACTTGGTGTCACCTGCAAATTTGCTGATCCAGTTAACCACGTTATTATCCAGATTGTTAATATAGATGACAAGCAACAATGGATCCAGCACCGATCCCTGTGGCACACCACTAGTCACAGGCCTCCAGTCAGAGAAGCAACCATCTACCACCACTCTCTGGCTTCTCCCACAAAGCCAATGTCTAATCCAATTTCAAACAAGAGAGAATCTGCAGACGCTGGAAATCCAAGCAACACACACAAAAGGGAAGAGCTCAGCAGGCCAGGCAACACCTATGGAAAAAGAGTACAGTCGACATTTCAGGCCGAGACCCTTTGGGCGTTCAACCTGTGTGGAAAAGATAATACAAAAAGAAATAATAATAATCAATCAACATCACTCTGTGCCACGTCATATGACATGGGCGAGCATGGTCTTCCTTCGTCTACCGCGTGAAGGATCATTTCCTGTTGGGAAGACGCCCTTCACGCTGTTGCTCTTTGCATGACCATAATTGTTCTTGGCAAGTTTTTCCTACAGAAGTGTAGTGGCAGGGCACTTCAGGGCAGTGTCGTTACAAGACAAGTGACCCCAGCCATTATCAATATCCTTCAGAGATTGCCTGGCGTCAGTGGTCCCATAATCATATATAACCATATAACAATTACAGCACGGAAACAGACCATCTCGACCCTTCTAGTCCGTGCCGAACTCTTACTCTCACCTAGTCCCACCAACCTGCACTCAGCCCATAACCCTCCATTCCTTTCCTGTCCATATATCTATCCAATTTAACCTTAAATGACAACATCAAACTTGCCTCAACCACTTCTGCTGGAAGCTTGTTCCACACAGCTACCACTCTCTGAGTAAAGAAGATCCCCCTCATGTTATCCCTAAAATTTTGTCCTTTAACTCTCAACTCATATCCTCTTGTTTGAATCTTCCCCACTCTCAATGGAAAAAGCCTATCCACGTCAACTCTATCAATCCCCCTCATAATTTTAAACACCTCTATCACGTTCCCCCTCAACCTTCTACGCTCCAAAGAATAAGGACCTAACTTGTTCAACCTTTCTCTGTAACTTAGGAGATGAAACCCAGGCAACATTTTAGTAAACCTCCTATGTACTCTCTCAATTTTATTGACATCTTTCCTATAATTTGGTGACCAGAACTGTACACAATACTCCAAATTTGGCCTTACCAATGCCTTATACTATTTCAACATTACATCCCAACTCCTATACTCAATGCTCTGATTAATAAGGGCCAGCGTACCAAAAGCTTTCTTCACCACCCTATCCACATGAGATTCCACCTTCAGGGAACTATGCACCATTATTCCTAGATCCCTCTGTTCCACTGCATTCTTCAATGCCCTACCATTTACCATGTATGTCCTATTTTGATTAGCACTACCAAAATGTAGCACCTCACATTTTTCAGCATTAAACTCCATCTACCATCTTTTAGCTCACTCATCTAACTGTCCTAAATCTCTCTGTAAGCTTTGAAAACCTACCTCATCATCCACAACACCTCCCATCTTAGTATCATCTGCATTCTTACTAATCCAATTTACCACCCCATCATCCAGATATTTAATGTAATGACAAACAATATTGGACCCAGTACAGATCCCTGAGGCACACTGCTAGACACCGTCCTCCAATCTGACACACAGTTATCCACCTCCGCTCTCTGGCGTCTCCCATCCAGCCACTGCTGAATCCATTTTACTACTTCAATATTAATGCCTAACGATTGAACCTTCCTAACTAACCTTCCGTGTGGAACCTTGTCAAAAGCCTTACTGAAGTCCATATAGACAACATCCACTGCTTTACCCTCGTCAACTTTCCTAGTAATCTCATCAAAAAATTCAATAAGATTCATCAAACATGACCTTCCACGCACAAATCCATGTTGACTGTTCCTAATCAGACCCTGTCTATCCAGATAATTATGTATACCATCTCTAAGAATACTTTTCATTAATTACTGATGTCAAACTCACAGGCCGATAATTGTCAGGTTTTCTCTTAGAACCCAATGGAACCACATGAGCATACGCCAATCCTCGGGCACCATCCCTGTTTCTAATGACATTTGAAATATTTCTGTCAGAGCCCCTGCTATTTCCACACTAACTTCCCTCAAGGTCCTAGGGAATATCTTGTCCGGACCCGGAGGCTTATCCACTTTTATATTCCTTAAAAGTGCCAGTACTTCCTCTTCTTTAATTGTCATACTTTCCATAACTACCTTTCTTGTTTCCTTTACCTTACACAATTCAATATCCTTCTCCTTAGTGAATACTGAAGAAAAGAAATTGTTCAAAATCTCCCTCACCTCTTTTGGCTCCGCTCATAGCCGTCCACTCTGATTCTCCAAGGGACCAATTTTATCCCTCACTATCCTTTTGCCACTAACATAACTGTAGAAACCCTTTGGATTTATTTTCTCCTTACTTGCCAAAGCAGCCTCGTATTTTCTTTTAGCTTTTCTAATTTCTTTCTTAAGATTCTTTTTACTTTCTTTATATTCCTCAAGAACCTCATTAACTCCAAGCTGCCTATATTTATTGAAGATCCCTCTCTTTTTCCGAACCAAGTTTCCAATATCTCTTGAAAACCATGGCTCTCTCAAACTTTTAACCTTTCCTTTCAACCTAACAGGAACATAAAGATTCTGAACCCTCAAAATTTCACCTTTAAATGACCTCCATTTCTCTGTTACATCCTTCCCATAAAACAAATTGTCCCAATCCACTCCTAAATCCTTTCGTATCTCCTCAAAGTTAGCCTTTCTCCAATCAAAAATCTCAATCCTAAATCCAGTCCTATCCTTCTCCATAATTATACTGAAACTAATGGCATTGTGATCACTGGACCTGAAGTGCTCTCCAACACATATGTCCGTCACCTGACCTATCTCATTCCCTAACAGGAGATCCAACACTGCCCCTTCTCTAGTGGCTGCCTCTATGTATTGCTGCAAAAAACTATCTTGCACACATTTGACAAACTCCAAACCATCCAGCCCTTTTACAGAATGGGCTTTCCATTCTATGTTTGGAAAATTAAAATCTCCCACAATCACAACCTTGTGCTTACTACAAATATCTGCATCAGGACTAGCTGCATCAATGTGTTGGGCCCAGGATATATCTTCAGAGATATTGACGTCCAGGAGTGTGAAAATCCTCACTCTTTCCACTTCTGATCCCTTTACAAGGACTGGCATGTGTTCCCTTGTCTCACTTTTTCTGAAGTCCCCAGTCAGCTCTTTGTTCTTACTGACACTGAATGCAAGGTTGTTGCTGCGTCATCACTCAACTAGCTAATAAATCTTGCTCCCGTGCTCCATCTCATCACCATCAGAAATTTTGCAAACTATAGTTGAGACATCAGCAAATGTATAGATGGTATTCTCTTCACTCCTTAAACTGGGGTACTCACACCTTGATACAATACTCTGAGGTCCAAAAGCATGGTTTACACTTCCGCAGCCTGTTATAAAGATCACGTTCCTGTACCCATTCTCAAGAAGTCTTTTCATCTTGTCCTACTTTCAAAAATTGGTGTAGAAGCCCCTCAGATCTCTTGCATTTTACCCTGTTATAACGAAACAATTTGGTATACATTGCTTCTCATTCTTTCTTCCAGAGTAGATCACACTACTCCACATTACATTTCAGTTGCCCTGTGATTGCCCTTCCTTCTGTCTGTGTCCTTTTCAATTTATTTACTACGTCCTGCCTTGTCTGATAGATCATTGACCTGAGACATCGGGTCTGCCTCCCTCTATGTCCATGTTGCCCAAGTATTTACAGCAAATCCAGTAACTGAGAGATTAGTACAATGTCGGGGCCACAGTAACCGAGAGATTAGTACAATGTCGGGGCCACAGTAACAGAGAGATTAGTACAATGTCGGGGCCACAGTAACAGGGAGATTAGCACAATGTCGGGGCTACAGTAACCGAGAGATTACTACAACGTCGGGGCCACAGTAACCGAGAGATTAGTACAATGTCGGGGCCACAGTAACCGAGAGATTAGTACAACGTCGGGGCCACAGTAACAGGGAGATTAGTACAACGTCAGGGCCACAGTAACCGAGAGATTAGTACAATGTCGGGGCCACAGTAACAGAGAGATTAGTACAATGTCGGGGCCACAGTAACAGGGAGATTAGCACAATGTCGGGGCTACAGTAACAGGGAGATTAGTACAATGTCGGGGCCACAGTAACAGAGAGATTAGTACAATGTCGGGGCCACAGTAACAGGGAGATTAGCACAATGTCGGGGCTACAGTAACCGAGAGATTACTACAACGTCGGGGCCACAGTAACCGAGAGATTAGTACAATGTCGGGGCCACAGTAACCGAGAGATTAGTACAATGTCAGGGCCACAGTAACAGGGAGATTAGTACAAAGTCGGGGCCACAGTAACAGGGAGATTAGTACAATGTCGGGGCACAGTAACAGGGAGATTAGTACAATGTCAGGGCCACAGTAACAGGGAGATTAGTACAATGTTGGGGTCACAGTAACAGAGAGATTAGTACGTTGGGGCCACAGTAACTGAGAGATTACTACAACATCGGGGCCGCAGTAACCGAGCGGTTTGTACAATATCGGGGTCACAGTAACCGAGAGGTTAGTAGAATGTCGGGGCCACAGTAACCGAGAGATTAGTACAAAGTCGGGGTCACAGTAACCGAGAGATTAGTACAATGTCGGGGTCACAGTAACCGAGAGATTAGTACAAAGTCGGGGCCACAGTAACAGGGAGATTAGTACAATGTCGGGGCTACAGTAACAGGGAGATTAGTACAATGTCGGGGCTACAGTAACAGGGAGATTAGTACAATGTCGGGGCCACAGTAACTGAGAGGTTAGTACAGTGTCGGGGTCACAGTAACCGAGAGATTAGTACAAAGTCGGGGCCACAGTAACAGGGAGGTTAGTACAATGTCGGGGCTACAGTAACAGGGAGATTAGTACAATGTCGGGGCTACAGTAACAGGGAGATTAGTACAATGTCGGGGCCACAGTAACTGAGAGGTTAGTACAGTGTCGGGGTCACAGTAACAGGGAGATTAGTACAATGTCGGGGCCACAGTAACTGAGAGATTAGTACAATGTCGGGGCCACAGTAACAGGGAGATTAGCACAATGTCGGGGCCACAGTAACAGGGAGATTAGTACAATGTCGGGGCCACAGTAACTGAGAGGTTAGTACAGTGTCAGGGTCACAGTAACAGGGAGATTAGTACAATGTCGGGGCTACAGTAACTGAGAGGTTAGTACAGTGTCGGGGTCACAGTAACAGTAACAGGGAGATTAGTACAATGTCGGGGCTACAGTAACAGGGAGATTAGTACAATGTCGGGGCTACAGTAACAGGGAGATTAGTACAATGTTGGGGCCACAGTAACTGAGAGGTTAGTACAATGTCGGGGCCACAGTAACCGAGAGGTTAGTACAGTGTCGGGGCTACAGTAACTGAGAGGTTAGTACAGTGTCGGGGTCACAGTAACAGGGAGATTAGTACAATGTCGGGGCTACAGTAACAGGGAGATTAGTACAATGTCGGGGCTACAGTAACAGGGAGATTAGTACAATGTCGGGGCCACAGTAACTGAGAGGTTAGTACAGTGTCGGGGCCACAGTAACTGAGAGGTTAGTACAATGTCGGGGTCACAGTAACTGAGAGGTTAGTACAATGTCGGGGTCACAGTAACTGAGAGGTTAGTACAATGTCGGGTCACAGTAACTGAGAGGTTAGTACAGTGTCGGGGTCACAGTAACCGAGAGGTTAGTACAGTGTCGGGGTCACAGTAACCGAGAGGTTAGTACAGTGTCGGGGTCACAGTAACTGAGAGATTAGTACAATGTCGGGGCCACAGTAACAGGGAGATTAGTACAGTGTCAGGGTCACAGTAACTGAGAGGTTAGTACAATGTCGGGGTCACAGTAACTGAGAGGTTAGTACAGTGTCGGGGTCACAGTAACTGAGAGGTTAGTACAGTGTCGGGGCCACAGTAACAGAGAGATTAGTACAATGTCGGGGTCACAGTAACCGAGAGATTAGTACAATGTCGGGGCTACAGTAACTGGGAGGTTAGTACAGTGTCGGGGTCACAGTGACCGAGAGATTAGTACAATGTCGGGGCCACAGTAACAGGGAGATTAGTACAATGTCGGGGCCACAGTAACTGAGAGGTTAGTACAATGTCGGGGTCACAGTAACTGAGAGGTTAGTACAGTGTCGGGGCCACAGTAACAGGGAGATTAGTACAGTGTCGGGGTCACAGTAACTGAGAGGTTAGTACAAGGTCGGGGTCACAGTAACTGAGAGGTTAGTACAGTGTCGGGGTCACAGTAACTGAGAGGTTAGTACAGTGTCGGGGCCACAGTAACAGGGAGATTAGTACAGTGTCAGGGCCACAGTAACTGAGAGGTTAGTACAGTGTCGGGGCCACAGTAACTGAGAGGTTAGTACAGTGTCGGGGCCACAGTAACTGGGAGGTTAGTACAGTGTCGGGGTCACAGTAACAGGGAGATTAGTACAGTGTCGGGGCCACAGTAACAGAGAGGTTAGTACAGTGTCGGGGCCACAGTGACCGAGAGATTAGTACAATGTCGGGGCCACAGTAACTGAGAGGTTAGTACAGTGTCGGGGCCACAGTAACTGGGAGGTTAGTACAGTGTCGGGGCCACAGTAACTGAGAGGTTAGTACAGTGTCGGGGTCACAGTAACTGAGAGGTTAGTACAGTGTCGGGGCCACAGTAACAGAGAGATTAGTACAATGTCGGGGTCACAGTAACCGAGAGATTAGTACAATGTCGGGGCTACAGTAACTGGGAGGTTAGTACAGTGTCGGGGTCACAGTGACCGAGAGATTAGTACAATGTCGGGGCCACAGTAACTGAGAGGTTAGTACAGTGTCGGGGCCACAGTAACTGGGAGGTTAGTACAGTGTCGGGGTCACAGTGACCCAGAGATTAGTACAGTGTCAGGGCCACAGTAACTGAGAGGTTAGTACAGTGTCGGGGCCACAGTAACTGGGAGGTTAGTACAGTGTCGGGGTCACAGTGACCCAGAGATTAGTACAATGTCTCGGCCGCAGGAACCGAGCGATTACTACAATGTCGGGGTTCTGTAAGGTGTCTCAGCACATCTTTCCCATCATTTTCTCTAGGTGTTCCAGTTTCCTCCCACAGTCCAAAGATGTCCCAGGTAGGTTAACTGGTCATTGTAAATTGTCCCGTGATGAGGTTAGGGTTAATCGGGGTTGTAGGGTTGCTGGGGCAGCATGGCTGGAAGGGCCGAAGGGCCTACTCCATGCTGTATTGCTAAAATAAAATAAAAGTAAAAATGCAGACCTTTATCGAACACCTTTTGGAATTCCATGAAGAAACATCAGTTGTCCACTCCGATTACTGCGCCACAGAGACAATCAGATTTGGAGCTCAAAGGGATCATGCCAAATCACAATTAAACAGTGCTACATTCAAAGCCATTCCTGTACTACATCAGGGTAATTTTGAATTCAAACTGAGGGAGGGGCATGCGGGAAAGGGAAGGCACCATGAAATAAACTTGCATTCCCAACTCTACAAAACCATGATGAAATGACGTGCAGCTGATGGTGAAATAGTTTTCACAGGCAGCTGGGTCTGTGCTCTGGCTATATATATCCAGACTGATCTGGTACATTTCCCACTCACTTCCCAAAATTCACATTTTACCAGCTGTGCCTCAACTTTCATCCCCCCACACATCTTCAGGTGGCTCTTTTCCAGCTCCTTCCCTTCTCCAGCTGCTCTCCCCAATACAATAACACAAAAGTAACAATGAAAACTTGTAGATGCTGGGAATTAATGCCTAGTCAGAAAAAAAACTACAAAAAAAAGATGGATACAGCCCAGCCCATCATAGGCAAAGCCCCAGCTCGAGGAACGCTGCCAAAAGAAAGCAGCATCCATCATCAAAGACGCAGCCGCGCCCCCCCCCCCCCCGCAGCACCATCCAGCTCGTGCTTTCCTCTCGCTGCTTCCAGGCTTCAAATGTATGCCCCCGGTATTAGTCATTTCTGCCCTGGAAAAAAGTCTGGCTATCCTCTCAATCTATGCTTCTTACTATCTTGTACACCTCTGTTAAGGCCCTCTCATCCTCCTTCGCTTCGAAGAGAAAAGCCCAAGTTCGCTCAACCCATCCTTGAGACATGCTATCTAATCCAGGCAGCATCCTGGTAAATCTCCTCTGCAACCACGTCCTTCCTATAATGAGGTGACCAGAAAGGAACACAAGTTCCAGTGTGGTCTAACCAGAGTTTTATAGAGTTGCAATATAGCCTCTCAACTCAAGAACTCTGTCCCCTGAGTAATAGAGACCAACGCACCATATGCCTTTTAACTTTTTTTTAATATAAGTGCAATGGTAAATAATAGCCAGATCAGAAATGCTGATCAAGTCAACTAGTTCCCAAGGAGAACTCTGATAGGCCAATCAGATGGTTCACCGCTGCTCAGCGATAGAACACAAAGAAATCATATGTACAATTAAGAAACATTAAAAAATAGTACAAATACTGGAGTCATGATGAAGTCTGCTGGAGAGAGACATTTATACACATGCTGTCCTCCACAACAAAACTTGCACAGCATCTTTGATGGACCTATGGACCATCTGCTCATCGTCACTACTAACAACGTTGCCATTCATCCTGGATTCTACCTTCAAATTCAACCTTTCAAAGTGAATCACTTCACACTTTTCCAGGTTGAGCTCCATCTGCCACTTCCCAGCCCAGCTCGGCATCCTGTCAATGCCCCGTTGTAACCTACGACCTTCATGCCAACTGCAAACTTAATAACCCACCTTTCCACTTCCTCATCCAAGTCATTTATAAAAATCACAAAGAGCAGGGGTCCCAGAACAGATCCTCTTTTTACAAGTCAACATGTTCGAGCATATCAGCTTGTTTTATGCTGTTCTCACAAACTTCTAGGTTCCTCTCACTGTTGAATACTCAAGCAAAGTATCCATTGATGTCCCCTACCTCCTCCAACTTCAGGCACTTTTCCTCTACTATCCTACCCTCAACTCCAGTTCTTCATGTATGTGACTGCGGTTTTCCTTAACCCTACCCTCCATGGATCACAACTGAAAAAACCCCTTGGAAAATCTTCCAGACAACACAGCAAGTCCAGTCATAGTCATACTGTATTGATCTCGGGGGAAATTGGTTTTCGTTACAGTTGCACCAAAAATAATAAATAGAACCATAAATAGTTAAATAGTAATATGTAAATTATGCCAGTAAATTATGAAATAAGTCCAGGACCAGCCTATTGGCTCAAGGTGTCTGACCCTCCAAGGGAGGAGTTATAAAGTTTGATGGCCACAGACTTCCTATGACGCTCTGTGCTGCATCTGGGTGGAATGAGTCTCTGGCTGAATGTACTCCTGTGCCCACTCAGTACATTATGTAGTGGATGGGAGACATTGACCAAGATGGCATGCAACTTAGACAGCATCTTCTTTTCAGACACCACCGTCAGAGAGTCCAGTTCCATCCCCACAACATCACTGGCCTTACAAAGTTGCCTTGATAGTAATAGTACGCTTGAAGTGTAAATAGCTAAATAGTGGAGCTTGTCCCAGGATATTAATCTACTGAAAAATGATCAGTAAGAATGGTTACTGAACAGAAAAATATAGGAAAATACTGAGAAGGCTTTGGAGGGGCTTTACCAGGATGTTGCCTGGATTACAGGATATCAGCTATAAGGAGAGATTGAGTGACAGAAGTGAGGGGAGATCTGAAAGCTGTTAAAATTGAGAGGCATAGACCGAATTGATAGTCAGAATCTTTCCCCCAAGCCTAGAGGACATTGCTTTCAGGTGAGATGAACAAAGTTTAAAGGAAATGTGCAGGGTATGTTTTGTTCTTTTAAAAGTTATGAACACAGCCCAGTTCATCACGCAAACCAGCCTCCTCGGTTACGTTCTGCATACACTCCCCACTCCCTTGGGAAAGCAGCCAAAATAATCAAAGGCCCTACTCACCCTGGACGTGCTCTCTTCTCGCCCTTCTCCCGTCGGGCAGGAGATACATACAGCCACCAGGCTCAAGGCCAACGTCTATCAACCCTTCAGACCCTTGAATGGACCTCTAATATACTAAAGATGAACCTTTGACTTTGCAGACTACCTCATCATAACCCTTACACTTTGTTTATCAACACTGCACTCTCCCGGTGACTGTTACACCCTTGTTTGGATTTGTACCACCTTAATGTATTTACATATGGCACACAAAACGAAAACTTTTTCCTCTGTATCATGCGACAAAAATAAACAAATCAGGCACAGGCACAAAAAGGGAATGGGGGGTGGGGTTAGAAACATGAAGATATGGACCAATTTGGACTTAATTTGGCATCATGACCAATAAACAGTATGGGCTGAAAGGCCTGGTCTATATTCTCTGCCACTTCCAGGTGAGTAATTCATCAGTTCTTCCATCCTTGGACTCACTTTACACCGCACGCCGTCAGAGCAGTGCTGCCAGGATAATCAAGGACACGACCCACCCAGCCAACACACTCTCCGTCCCTCTTCCCTCCGGGAGAAGGCTCAGGAGCTTGAAGACTCATACGGCCAGATTTGGGAACAGCTTCTTTCCAACTGTGATAAGACTGCTGAACGGTTCCTGACCCAGATCTGGGCCATACCCTCCAAATATCCGGACCTACATCTCGGTTTTTTTGCACTACCTTACTTTCCATTTTTCTATTTTCTATTTATGATTTATAATTTAAATTTTTAATATTTACTATCGATTTGTAATCCAGGGAGCGGGAAGAGCAGAATCAAATATCACTGTGATGATTGTACGTTCTAGTATCAATTGTTTGGCCACAATAAAGTATAAAGTTCCAACCACCCCTACCCATTTCCCTGAGCCCTCGTAACTTATTCTCTCTCTCTCAACACATCCATCAACTGCCCCTTGGATCTTTTGCCACTTCCTTACACCAGGGGTAATTAATAGTATCCAGTAAACCCCCCAGCACATCTGTGGGATGTGGGAGGAATCAGCAGCACCAGGGAGTCCATAAAGTCACAGTATCTGAAATTAGCATTCAACTCCAGCGACCTAGTGATCTGTTAAATTATTTTTATATAGGATAATGTTTGGTAAGTTTACTTCGGCGTTGTATTTTCATGGATTTGCTCCTCAAAGCTATCAAATATTTATAGTAAGCAAACATTGCATAATGTTCACTATATCCAATCAGCATGATCCAATTTTGGAAACACTCCAAAACTCAAGCACCGGCAACTTGGCTTTAAATCTTGTGTTACAGGCAAATCATCTCAACTCTGCCCTAGATCCTCAAATAACCCTGCAAAAGAAGATTTGATTTCATTATAACTAAGAAAATGTTTATGTATCTGGGAGCCCTGAAACTTACAAGATAGGGCTATAAATTTACAAAATTAAGAATTTTTAATATATTAATTAACCAAATTGAGTTCAAAGTCTGCAAGGTAATGCTGCAGCTCTATAAAGCTCTGCTTAGACCGCAGTTGGAGTATTGTGTTCAGTTCTGGTTGCCTCATTATAGCAAGGATGCGGAAGCTTTAGAGAGAGTGTAGAGATTTACCAGGATGCTGCCTGGTTTAGAGAGCATGTCTTATGAGGAAAGGTTAAATGAGTTCGAGCTTTTCACTTCAGAGAGAAGGAGAATGAGAGGTGAACTGATAGAGGTGCATGAGATGATGAATCAGAGATTAAGTGGATTGCCAAAGAGTTTTCCCTAGGGCAAAACTGGCTAATATGAGGTAACATAACTTGAAGGTGATTTAAGTACAAGGGAAATTCTGGAGGTAAGCTTTTTTTGAAAAAATATGAAGAGTGGTGGGTGTGTGGAATGTTCTGATAGCGGTGGTAGGGTGGTAGTAGAGGCAGATGAATTAGGGACATCGAAGAAACTCTTACACAGGCATATGGATGATAGAAAAATAGAGGGCTATGTAGGAGGGAAAGGTTAGATTGATCTTAGAGCAAGTTAAAAAGTTAGCTGAAGGGCCTGTACAGGCCTATGCTATAGTGTTTTATGTTCAAATTAAGGGAATAAGAGCACAAGGTTGGAATCCATTCCCTTCAAGGAAAGTTCACAACAAACCATACAGAAAACTGTAATCAACTATCAACATCATAATAAAAAAAATAAGGTTACCGCATCCAATAAACAGCCACATGATGGACATCATCTGCCCTGGTATTAATAAGCACATACCTGAAATAGGGAGCCTGGCCCCTGTAATCTGGCAGGACTCAAGGGGGCGACTGGACTTAGTGTACTCCAGAAGTGAATGCTGGAGAGTAGGGGGCTCGGTGTCAACAGAATCCCACTCGGTGTCTGTAAGTGCGATAAAATTGGTAATTAGACAGGTTAATGAGCTGTTTCTAACATTAGCAGCATCTTGCTCCAGCCTACAGAAACACTGGCCTGAGCAAAAATATTGGAAACTGATTTACTATCGTCACATGTGACAAAGCCCCTGCTGCCTGCCATCTAGGCAGATTATCCCATACACAAGCTCCATACTGGTTAAGGTAGTTGTTGGGGCTGTTCTCATGCAGGTGGATGGAGTGTTCCATCACACCCAGTTTATGCCTTGTAGACACTGGACAGGCTTTGTTTTTTGAGTGACACACTTTTTGACAATTCAGAGGAGCCAGTGACTGACTCCAGGAAGGGGGAACGGTGCACATACGCCTGTTTACACCAATGGTGTTGAGTTTGAGAGCTTCAAGTTCCTGGGAGTGAACATCAGCAACAGCCTGTTCTGGCCCCACCAAGTTGACACTGCAGCCAAGGAAACTTGTTAATATCTCTACTTCTTCAGGAGAATCAAGAAGTTTGGCATGTTCCCATTGACCCTCACCAATTTTTATCAATGCACCATAGAAAGCATCCTACCTGGTTGCATCACAGCTTGGTACGGCAACTGCTCAGCACAAGACCACAAGAAACAGCAGAGAGTTGTAGTACATCACGGAAACCAGCTTCCCCTCTGTCTATGCCTCACTGCCTCAGTGAAGCAGTCAACATAATCAAAGTTCCCACTCACACCAGCATTCTCTCCTCTCCCCCGTCCCATCAGGCAGAAGATTGGAAACCATGAAAGCACATACCACCAGGCTCAAGGACAACTTCTACTCTGCTGTTATCAGACTTTTGAATTAATCTCTTGTACAATACAATGAACTCACAATCACAATCAGACAGCATGAGCTGCCTTAACAACTAACTGCCAGTAGCACTCACAAGGGCATCAATCGTACCAGTGCCCAAGAAAAGCAGGGTGAGTTGCCTTAATGACTGTCACCCAGTGGCACTCACATCTAAGGAGATGAAATGCTTTGAGAGGTTGGTCATGGCTAGATTCAACACGTCTCAGGAAGAACCTCGATCCACTGCAATTTGCCTATCGCCACAATCAGTCTACAGCAGATGCGATCTCAATGGTACTCCACGCGTCTTGGATCACCTGGACAATGCAAATACCTATGTCAGGATGCTGTTTATCAACTACAGCTCAGCTACATTCCTACTATTCTCATTGAAATGCTACAGAACCTAGACCTCTGCAACTGGATCCTTGACTTCCTAACCAGCAGACCACAATCTGTGCACATCTGAAATAACATCTCCACCTCACGTCAATCAACACTAGTGCACCACAATGATGTGTGCTTAGCCGACTGCTCTGCTCTCTTTTCACCCATGACTGTGCGGCTAGGCACAGCTCAAATGCCATCTATAAATCCGCTGTTGACACAACCATTGTTGGAAGAATTTCAGTTGGTGATGAGAGGGCGTACAGGAGTTGCTGTTGACACAATCACTGTTGGTAGAATCTCAGATGGTGATGAGAGGGCATACAGGAGTGAGATATGCCAACTAGTGGAGTGGTGTTGCAGCAACACCCTTGCACTCAACGTCAGCAAGACCAAAGAGCTGATAGTGGACGTCAGAAGGGGTAAGATGAGGGAACACAAATCAATCCTCATAGAGGGATCGGAAGTGGAGGGAGTGAGTACTTTCAAGTTCCTGGGTGTCAAGATCTAAGGACCTAACCTGGACACAACATATTGACACAGCTATAAAGGCGGCAAGACAAGAAAGTTCATTAGGAATTTGAGATTTGATTTCAACTAAAACACTCGAAAACTTCTACCAATGTACCGTGGAGAGCATTCTGACTGGCTGCATCACCGTCTGGTATTGGGGTTGGGGGCGGGGGGGGGGGGAATGCACAAGATCAAGGTAGGTTGCAAAAACTTGTAAGATTAGTCAGCTCCTTCATGGGAACTCGTCGCCATAGTATCTAAGGGGCGGTGCCTTAGGAATCCATCATTAAGGATCCCCACCACCCAGGCCATGCCCTCTTCTCACTGTTACCATCAGGAAGGAGATACAGAAGCCTGAAGGCACACACTCAGCGACTCAGGAACAGCTTCTTGCCCTCTGCCATCTGATCTCTAAATGGACATTGAACACATGAACACTAACTCACTACTTTTTATTATGTTTTTTTTTGCACTACTTGGTTTAACTTAATCTATTTAATAAATAAATACACACACACTTACTGTAATTCATTTTTCCTCTATATTTACTTACGTAATGCTGTGTAAAGTTAACAAATTACAACAGTTCCGGAAGTCAGTTTTTTCAACAATTTCTAAAACACTTAAAATTAATCTACAACCTAATAAATTAACTGTGCTTTCTGGAATAATTCCTCAAAATATTCATGGTATTTCTGTGTCTGACCAACATGTTATTGCATTTAAAAGTTGCTGGTGAACCCAGCAGGCCAGGCAGCATCTCTAGGAAGAGGTACAGTCGATGTTTCGGGCCGAGACCCTTCGTCAGGAGTCTTGACGTAGGGTCTCGGCCCGAAACGTCGACTGTACCTCTTCCTAGAGATGCTGCCTGGCCTGCTGCGTTCACCAGCAACTTTGATGTGCGTTGTTTGAAATTCCAGCTTCTGCAGATTTCCTCATGTTATTGCATTTGTTACATTAATAGTTAGGAGGGACATTTTGTTGAAGTGGAAGGATACATCAACTCCCACTTTGTCACAATGGTTCTCTCAAGTGATGCTATGTCTTAGTTTGGAGAAAATTAGAAGTCGAACATTTGAATCTTTATTTGATTTTGAGAAAAGATGGGGCTCATTTGGTCGTACTATCATTTGAGCTAATTGATAGATTTTTTCCATGATCCAATTGTCAATTTTTTGGTATATTTTCTTTTCTTGCTGGCGGTTTGATGTTTATTTTTAAAAGCTTTTTGTATGACGCATGGCTCTGGGGTTGTACACCTAATGGGGTTTTTTTCTCCCCACTTTTTCTGCTTAGTAGGTTTTTTTTATTATCACAATTTTTTTTCAATCTTTAAGATAATATCTTTTTTTTGAGACATTGTAAGTGTTGTTACTTCAATGTACTTGTGTTATTTCTTTTGTATAATATAACAATAAAAAGATTGGAAAGAAAGAACAAAATACAGACAGATGCCGGTTGATTCTAACACTCTACCTCATTATGATCTTGCAGCTTCTGGTTTACCTGCACCGCACTTTCTCAGTAGCTGTTACACTTATTCTGATTTACCTTTACTCATCAATGCACTGTGATGATCTTTATGAACAATATGCAAGACAAACATTTCACTGTGGATCGGTACATGTGACAGTAATAAACCCAGCTGCTGACCTACTCTAATGGCAATGGTATTTATGTCCGACCGAGCTACTGATAAATGGTGATCAAAGGATGTTAGTGGTAGGTCTACGTTAGACAAATGGCTGTTGAGAAAGATGGTACATGGGCTTAATGCCAGAAATCCCAAGATTCAGGGAAAGTTCCATTATATATTGGAAAATAACAAATGCACAGCCTTTATTCAAAAACACAGAAAGCAGGAAAGGAGAAGTGAGCGAGCTTAATACTAAACACCCTTCCTTTTAACAGCAGGATGCTTAGAAAGAGTCAAAGTTACCCCAGACAGAGGTGTGTTTTTGAAAGGGAAGTCATATTTGGTCAATTTATTTGGAGCCAAGAAACAATAGGCCAAAGAGTCTGATGTGTAGGTAAATTATTGGAAGGTATTCTAAGGGAGTGAAAATATAAATTTTGGATAGACAGGGTCTGATTGGGGGTCAATTTCCTAATTGAATTTTTTGAGGATGTGACTAAACACGTTTATGGAGGTAGAACATTAGACGTAGTGTATATGGATTTCAGCAAGGAATTTGACAAGGTACCCCATGCAAGGCTTATTGAGAAAGTAAGGAGGCATGGGATCCAAGGGGGCATTGCTTTGTGGATCCAGAACTGGCTTGCCCACAGAAGGCAAAGAGTGGTCGTAGACGGGTCATATTCTTCATGGAGGCCGGTGACCAGTGGTGTGCCTCAGGAATCTGTCTGGGACCCCTACTCTTTGTGATTTTTATAAATGACCTGGATGAGGAAATGGAGGGATGGGTTAGTAAATTTGCTGACAACACAAAGGTTGGGGGTGTTGTGGATCGTGTGGAGGGCTGTCAGAGGTTACAGCGGGACATTGATAGGATGCAAAACTGGGCTGAGAAGTGGCGGATGGAGTTCAACCCAGATAAGTGTGAAGTGGTTCATTTTGGTAGGTTAGATATGACAGCAGAATTAATGGTAAGACTCTTGGCAGTGTGGCGGATCACAGAGATCTTGGGATCCGAGTCCATAGGACACTCGAAGATGCTGTGCAGGTTGACTCTGTGGTTAAGAAGGCATACAGTGCATTGGCCTTCATCAATGATGAGATTGAGATTAGGAGCCGAGAGGTAATGTTACAGCTATATTGGACCATGGTCAGACCCCACTTGGAGTACTGTGTTCAGTTCTGGTCGCCTCACTACAGGAAGGATGTGGAAACCATAGAAAGGGTGCAGAAGAGATTTACAAGGATGTTGCCTGGATTGGGGAGCATGCCTTATGAGAATAGGTTGAGTGAACTCAGCCTTGTTTCCTTGGAGCGACGGAGGACGAGATGTGACCTGATAGAGGTGTATAAGATGACGAGGGGCATTGATCGTGTGGATAGTCAGCAGCTATTTCCCAGGGCTGAAATGACTAGCACGAGAGGGCACAGTTTTAAGGTGCTTGGAAGTAGGTAAAGAGGAGATGTAAGGGGGAAGTTGTTGTTGTTTCTTTTTAAAAAACGCAGAGAGTGGAGAGTGCGTGGAATGGGCTGCGGTGACGGTGATGGAGGTGGATATGATAGGGACTTTAAGAGTCTCCTGGATAGGTACATGGAGCTTAGAAAAATAGAGGGCTGTGGGTAACCCTAGGTAATTTCTAAGGCAAGGACATGTTCAGTACAGCATTGTGGGCCGAAGGGCCTGCATTGTGCTGTAGTGCTCTATGATTGTGCCGTGAATGAAGTGAACCACTGGATGCTTTATATCTGTACTTTCAGAAGCTACTTGATGAGATGTCTTGTCAAAGGTCATTGTGGAAAATGAAAGCTCACGGAGTATGCTTCCACAGGTCTGTGTGGAACAGGAAGCAGACAGCAAGCATCATTTAAAAAAAATTCTAGTCGGTAATATATAATGAGTGGTGTAATACAGAGAGGAATACTGGGGTCTCAATATCTTACAATTTATATAAACAGCTTGCTGAAGGCACTGAAGGTATGGCTGCTAAAGTTGCTGATGACCCAGGAGGAAATTAAATGGTGGAGATATAGAGCTCAAGCATATAGAGATAGGTTAAATGAATGGGCTTACATCTTGCTAATGTGTAAAAATGTGAAACTGTCAGTTTTGGCAGGAAAAGTGAAAGCAATTTAAATGGCAAGGAACTGTAAAGCTATGAGACACACAAAAGGACAAAAGGATGGCATACACACGTAGATCAAGTAATCAGGAAAAGCTAGTGCTGGGGTGACTGAAGACAAGCGAAGGGAGGTTTTGTTTCCATTATCCAGGGCGCTTGAACAGTGTGCAGTGTTGGTCTTCTCTCCTGAGGATGGAAACACAGCGTAAGCAGTGCACTGGACCAGTCTGCCTCACGAGGAATGGGCAGACAGGCTGGTTATGTACACCCTGGGATTTAGCCAGAAGTGACAGGACTGAAATGTGCAAGATCCTGAAGGGTGGATGTGAAGAGGGTATTTGTTCTTGTGGGAGGATCCTGAACTTGGGTGATAAGGTTTAAAGATAACGGTATCATTTCAGACAGACAAGGTGATAAGGGGCTCATGGTAGTGTAGCGGTTAGTGTAATGCTATTGTAGAGCCAGTAATCTGAGTTCAATTCCCACCGCTGTCTGTAAGGAGTTTGTACGTTCTCCCCTAACCACATGAGTTGCCTCCAGGTACTCTGGTTTCCTCCCACATTCCACAGACGTACAGGTTCGTCCATTAAGTGGGGCTGTTACTGTCCAGTATCTATCAATACGTAATTGATAAATTAATAAATAAGAGATACATTTGGAAGAAAAATGTCTTCTCTCTCAGTCAGCCCTGCAGGATATCCATGAACAATTGAACCTGGCTGTACACAAAAGCAATTATATATAATCCTAAACTCTCACTCTCCCACCCTGGAGGCCACAATCAGTGGGAAATGGGGCCACGAAATGAAGCAGTGGGAAACGTTTGTCTAATATTGTGTCTGAGGCAGGTGACAGTGCAGACTGGAGGGAGCCCTGTCCTACATCTAACACCATTCTCAGCAACCCTTCGAGTTAGCTCTGCTCCTGGAACCACTATCGCAGAATCACAATCTACCAAGTGCAAACAAGTGGTTGAACATTCTGTAAAACATTTACACACCCTTCTGAAGATGCATATTATTGAAAGTAGTGAATTAAAACTGCATGAAATGCTTCTATTTATATTGCCTTACCCTGGTTTTAAAGCAATGTACCTGTCTGTATGATTATCAGATCTCCAGTTGGACATGTAATTTACCCAACGTACAATGGTACTGACCTGTGCAGTAAAAAAAGGAGTGAGAGACCCTGACGGAAGTGCTGGGCTGTTGAGGGCAATCGAGCTGACATCGGTGTTAGTTATGACTAAAGAAGGAGCCGAAATCTCCAGGCCTTTGGGCTTCTTAGTCTTTGGAAGCTGGGGGTGTTTCTGGTCAGTGGGACAAGGGGATTTGGTCTTTGGGCCTGATGAGAGGTTCAGGGGTTGAACTGACTGTTCAGAATCACTGACATCGAGTTCAATAATGGGAGCCTCCCGGCATCCCGAGGAGGCGGCTGAGGTTGAGGACGACGACGCAGTGGCCGAATGAAGCAATGCTAAAGGTGACGATGCTTTGGAGGAGGCAGACGTGAAGAAGGTTGATGCAGCCATGGCTTCTGGAGGAGGAGACTGGGCGGGTGCTGCTGAGACAACTGGTACAGCAGCTGGTCTCTCACTCTTATTGGTTATGAACCGGATGACAGTCCGGACCTCCTCCGGTGTCGACTTCCTTGCCATCCGGTCCTCAGGCTTTTCCATCTTGATGGACTTGAAAAAGTCTGACCGCTTCTGCAGAGAGTTTATAGTGAAAGATGTATACAACCCAGAGTGGATGTAGTCATTACGACTGGGACTTCTGCTGCTGGATAACGTCACTTGTTGGTGCTTCCCACCCTCGGCAATGGACGGGGCCTCACTGTCCCTGAGCAAAATGTGTTCCCGACTGGAATCTGCAGCCAGGGAATCCATCTTTAAAATGTCCGGAAACGAGACAAATTTGTAAACAAATTTCTGTCCAATCACCTTCTTAATAATATTCTGCAGAAAAAGAAAAAGGAACACTTATTTGATTGCTAACCACATTGCATCACAGATACGTATAACATACTGTAGATAGAACATTACAGCACAGTACCGGCCCTGTGGTCCATGACATTGTTCCGACCTTCTAACCTCCTCCAAGATCGGTCTAGCCCTTCCCTCCAACATAGCCCTCGTTTTTCTATCAGTGCAGCAGTAAATTGTTACTCTACTACCAACTGATGCAGCGTAAAGAAAGGAGTGGCAATTGTCTGGTTCTTCCCCCAGAATTTCTCAGCTTAATGTAACTTGGCTAACACTCCCACCAAGCGAGTGCCAATGCGATGGACAGAGAACAGCAAAAACCCCAGCTGGACATTACCAACAAGTTATTGTTTTGTCTTCTTTAATATATCTCAGAGACCAATACTCAGGATCTATATCAACATCTACTTTCAGTGGCCTTCACCTTTCTTTGAGTAACAACATCCTCTAACTTTTAAAAGTTTTCTATCCCAGAGTGGTCCTGGAGAGATATTCTTGTACAAAGAATCTGGCCGCTTAATATGACCTTCCTGCTGTCCATGTGCTCTCCAGGGTAGACACAACAGCTCCAGCCCTACTGATCTAAACCAATTTATGGACACATAAAATTCTCCCCAAGTGTGAATGATGGAGAACAGGAAAGGGGAAGGGAATGTTGGGAATCACTGGGTGCAAGGGTATTATTGAAAAAAGACTATGACCTTACAAGATGGGCACCCTTAGTCTAGGCGTACACCATAACCACCATAGGAAATTAGTGCCAATTTAGTACAGGTGTTGTTGGTTACAAGGTCTAATGTTGTTACCATTATGGCCCCGCTTAAGTATTCTTCTGCGCACTGGCCAATTTTAACCATCTGAGGTATTTCAGTTACTTGCCTTGAAGAAGCTATCTATAAAGACCCAAGCGAAACACAAGAATTATCAACCTTGCAACAGACTGTATCCCATTAACCGATTCTTCTTGCATTTCACACATCAAGTTAGGCAGTATCTATGGAAGGGAATAAATGGTTGACATTTCAGGCTGCGACCTTTCATCAGGACGAGAAAGGAAGGAGGAAGAAGCCAGAATAAAAAAAAGGAGGGGGAGGGGAAAGAACACAAGCTGACAAGTGATACGTTACCTCTCCTTCCCTTACCTTTTTGTACTGGCTAAATCCTCTCTTCCTTTCCAGTCCTGATGGTCTCAGCCCAACATGTGTACTGCTCATTTCACTCTATATGTGCTGAGTTCCCCCAGCATCTTGTACGTGTTGATCCAGATATCCAGCACGTGCAGTCTCTTGTGTCTCCCTTCTGACATTTACCACTGGGCTCTTCACAGAGTACAGACATCACAGGACCTGTCTGGCTCCCTCACAAAACTGCAGTGCCATTGGTGACACATGTCCACTACATGCTGGACTGCACCAGTGAGAACCAGCTTGTAAAGGAGATTCCTGGCTCGTTACACAGATCACCGAAAGGCAACCCACATCACTGGACCAGTTCTATATCTTTTGTGGATGATGGATAAAGTCATTCTCAAGTTTAACAAATAATCGGTCTGACAAATACCCATGCAAATTAAATTCATATGTAAAGAGAATCAGGATACTGAGACAGTACACGTAAGATTATTAAGATTCATGTTGCCTGGATTGGGGAGCATGCCTTACGACAACAGGTTGAGTGAACTCGGCCTTTTCTCCTTGGAGCGACGGAGGGTGAGAGGTGACCTGATAGAGGTGTACAAGATGATGAGAGGCATTGATCGTGTGGATAGTCAGAGGCTTTTTCCCAGGGCTGAAATGGCCAACACGAGAGGGCACAGTTTTAAGGTGCTTGGAAGTAGGAGATGTTAGGGCGAGTTTGTTTTTTTTTAAAATGCAGAATGGTGAGTGCATGGAATGGGCTGCCGGCAATGGTGGTGGAGGCGGATACAATAGGGTCTTTTAAGAGACTCCTGGATAGGTACAGTTGAAGTCAGAAGTTTACGTGCACCTTAGCCAAATACATTTAAACTCAGTTTTTCACAATTCCTGACATTTAATCCTAGAAAACATTTCCCTGTCTTAGGTCAGTTAGGATCACTATTTTAAGAATGTGAAATGTCAGAATAATAGTAGAGAGAATGATTTATTTCAGCTTTTATTTCTTTCATCACTTTCCCAGTGGGTCAGAAGTTTACATACACTTTGTTAGTATTTGGTAGCATTGCCTTTAAATTGTTTAACTTGGGTCAAACGTTTTGGGTAGCCTTCCACAAGCTTCTCACAGTAAGTTGCTGGAACTTTGTTCCATTCCTCCAGACAGAACTGGTGTAACTGAGTCAGGTTTGTAGGCCTTCTTGCTCACACACGCTTTTTCAGTTCTGCCCACAAATTTTCGATCAGATTGAGGTCAGGGCTTTGTGATGGCCACTCCAATACCTTTACTTTGTTGTCCTTAAGCAATTTTGCCACAACTTTGGAGGTATGCTAGGGGTCATTGTCTATTTGGAAGACCCATTAGCGACCGAGCTTTAACTTCCTGGCTGACGTCTTGAGATGTTGCTTTAATATATCCACATACATTTCCTTCCTCATGATGTCATCTGTTTTGTGAAGGGCACCAGTCCCTCCTGCAGCAAAGCACCCCCACAACATGATGCTGCCACCCCCATGCTTCACGGTTGAGATGGTGTTCTTCAGCTTGCAAGCCTCACCCTCTTTCCTCCAAACATAACGATGGTCACTATGGCCAAACAGTTCAATTTTTGTTTCATCAGACCAGAGGACATTTCTCCGAAAAATAAGATCTTTGTCCCCATTTGCACTTGTAAACTGTAGTCTGGCTTTTTTTATGGCGATTTTGGAGCAGTGGCTTCTTCCTTGCTGAGCAGCCTTTCAGGTTATGTCGATATAGGACTCGTTTTACTGTGGATATAGATACTTGTCCACCTGTTTCCTCCAGCATCTTCACAAGGTCCTATGCTGTTGTTCTGGGATTGATTTGCACTTTTCATGCCAAAGTACATTCATCTCTAGGGAACAGAATGCGTCTCCTTCCTGAGCAGCATGACGGCTGCGTGATCCCATGGTGTTTATACTTGCGTACTATTGTTTGTACAGATGAACGTGGTACCTTCAGGTGTTTGGAAATTGTTCCCAAGGATGAACCAGACTTGACATCATTTTCTGACCTCAATCCGATAGAAAATCTGTGGGCAGAACTGAAAAAGCGTGTGCGAGCAAGGAGGCCTACAAACCTGACTCAGTTTCACCAGTTCTGTCTGGAGGAATGGAACAAACTTCCAGCAACTTACTGTGAGAAGCTTGTGGAAGGCTACCCAAAACGTTTGACCCAAGTTAAACAATTTAAAGGCAATGCTACCAAATACTAACGAAGTGTATTTAAACTTCTGACCCACTAGGAAAGTGATGAAAGAAATAAAAGCTGAAATAAATCATTCTCTCTACTATTATTCTGACATTTCACATTCTAAAAATAAAGGAGTGATCCAAATTGACCTAAGGCAGCGAATGTTTTCTAGGTTAAATGTCAGGAATTGTGAAAAACTGAGTTTAAATGTATTTGGCTAAGGTGTATGTAAACTTCTGACTTCAACTATACATGGAGCTTAAAAAATAGAGGGCTATGGGTAACCCTAGGTAATTTCTGAAGTAAGTACATGTTTGGCACAGCATCGTGGGCCGAAGGGCCTGAATTGCGCTGTAGGTTTTCTATGTTTTTCTATGTTTCCATTATCCTTCCCTTCCAAGCTGCTCACTACAATGTTGTCCCAACACCTTCCAAGCTGCTCACTACAATGTTGTCCCAACACCTTCCAAGCTGCTCACTACAATGTTGTCCCAACACCTTCCAAGCTGCTCACTACAATGTTGTCCCAACACCTATTGGAACAGGACGTGGCAGCTTTGTTGATTACCTGGGGAGGATTTTTACATCTCAGCATCTTTCCCAGCACACAGACTTGGTTAACCAGGGCGTCATAATGCAAGGACACCTCTAAACGGGCAGTCCAGGAACCCCACTGGATGAGTAGGGAGGAGAAAGGACTGATGATGAACAGCAATAAGTTTTGGTGTTTCAGAGTACGTCTTCCCTAGAACATCCTGTTGTAATTCTACACTGGCGTCATAGGGAGCACCTTCACATAGTACATGGAAACCACTGAGAATTGGCAGGTCAGTAGAGAAGGTTGTTGACTTCTGTGTCGAGGCCAAAAGGGAGGAAGAATCATTGCAGACACTACCCACCCAACAAATTGCCTTTTCCAATAGCTCCCTTCTGAAAAGTACTATAGAGCTATTAAAACAAAAATTTTGTGTCACCTTAAAAGTTCCCATCTGCCCTTCCCCCCTCTGAAATCTGGTTCTACCTGTTAACTGTCAGCCCCCGCCATATCTCTGCCTCTCCTTCTACACACAGGCCATCTTCTCTCTACACTTTCAGTCCTGTTGCAGGGTCTCTTCCTGAAACTTCGACCACCTCTACCCACTGAATTCTTCCAGCAGTTTGTTTTTGCTCCAAGAGGCTTCCACCCACCTCAGGTGCATATTGCTATCAAGCTACCTTCTCTTTGGTAATCGGTCCTCAACCCACTCTAATAAAGATCCGCGGCCTCCACTTCGGCCTGAGTGCAGAGGGAATACTGTATTTAGATAACCACTGACTCTTCACCTCAAACGACCCCGTTTTTATCTTGCACTTTATTGTTCACCTGCACTGCGCTTTCTCTGTAGCTGTTACATCACCTCATTTTAGGAAGGATGTGGAAGTTTTAGAGTGAGTGCAGAGGAGATTTACCAGCATGCTGCCTGCATGGAGAACATGTCCTGTGAGAATAGGTTGAGCGAGCTTGGGTTTTTCTCTTAGGAGTGTAGGAGGACGAGAGGTGACTTGACAAGAGGCGTACAAGATGATAAGGGGCATAGATTGAATATAGGCTGACTTTTTCCCCACGACAGAAATAGCTAATATGAGAGGGCAGAATTCTAAGGTTGTTGGAGGAAAATATGGGGGGGGGGGCGGTGGATATCAAAAGTAAGTTTTTGTTTATACAGAGAATAGTGAATACCTGGAAAGCTCTGCTGGGGTGGTGGTAGACACAGATAGAACAGAGACATTTAAGAGACTATTAGATAGGCACATGGACGATAGAAAAATGGAGGACTGTGTAGGAGGGAAGGATTACAGTAGGTTAAAAGGTTGGCACAACATCATGGACCAAAGGGCCTGTTCTGTGCTGTCATGTTCTATGTCTACATACACTTTATTTTATATTGTTATTTTTAGACCTCAGTACACTGTGTGATAATCTGATCTATATGAATAGTACACAAGCTTTTCACATGTGACAATAATGAACTAATTCCAATTTCATTTAGTTTATGTACCGAACTTCCAAGTTCAAGTTTGTCATTAAACTACACACGTGAAGATAGCCAAATGAAACATCTTTCCTCCAGGGCAAAAGGTAGAAACAGAGTCACACACAGCACATGCAAAAGCAGTAAAACAGTCAAAAAAAATTATATATAGGCCAAGTCCCTGAGTATCGTGGCCTGTAGACTGGTGATTGGGGGGATGTTGTCCTGTTGCACGTTCTCTGCAAGAACAAACAGCAGTCCCTCATCAAGCGCTACTACAGCCACAGGTGAATGCAATCCAGCTCGTCTTCCACCAAGTGGACACCGGAGGGCAGCACTGACCTGAGGCCCAGCCCGCAGCACAGCACGAACGCCTGCCGCCCCACGCCACCTCCAGCGCCACTTCCCAGGCAATCCCATGTCATGAGGGCCAGATCCGTGCAATAACCAAGGCCACGCAGCTCCCCCACCATCGGGCTCTCCAATGAACCAGACTTGCCGTATTCTACATTCCAACGTCCAACAGGGCCTTGCGATAACAAGAAAAATGTCCACAAATACAAACAAGGCAATAATTTGCACCGATTGGACTGCACACCACCTCCAGCACCTTCCTCTTTGGATTGCTGTAGCAGGTACACCACAAATCCAGCTCCACCACTATCGAGGAACTCACTGATAGGGTAGACCGACAGCACTGGATGTTCTGACCACCCAGCAGTGTCTGGCAATGGTAAAAAAAAGATGAACAATTAGACCCAGTGTTTGTTTGGACCCAGTGAGGCCACCGGGAATAAAGACGTTGCCAGCTTACCTGGAAGTATCTCAAAGGACTGTCAACAAATGACAAGCAATACCAAGCCACCAAAGGAGATAACGGAGCAGAGGGTCTTAAAGGAGGAAGGGAGAGAGAGGTGGTGGTTTAAAGGAGGAAGGGGGAGAGAGGTGGTGATGGTTTAGAGGAGGAAGGGGGAAAGAGGTGGTGGTGGTGTAGAGGAGGAAGGGGGAGAGAGGTGGTGGTGGTGTAGAGGAGGAAGGGGAGAGAGGGGGTGGTTTAAATGAGGAAAAGGGAGAGAGGTGGTGGTTTAAAGGAGGAAGGGGGAGAGAGGTGGTGGTGGTTTAAAGGAGGAAGGGTGAGAGAGGTGGTGGTTTAAAGGAGGAAGGGTGAGAGAGGTGGTGGTTTAAAGGAGGAAGTGGGAGAGAGGCGGTGGTTTAAAGGAGGAAGGGGGAGAGAGGCGGTGGTTTAAAGGAGGAAGGGGGAAAGAGGTGGTGGTGGTGTAGAGGAGGAAGGGGGAGAGAAGTGGTGGTGGTTTAAATGAGGAAGGGGAGAGAGGGGGTGGTTTAAACGAGGAAAAGGGAGAGAGGTGGTGGTGGTTTAAAGGAGGAAGGGGAGAGAGGCGGTGGTTTAAAGGAGGAAGGGGAGAGAGGCGGTGGTTTAAAGGAGGAAGGGGCAGAGAGGTGGTGGTGGTTTAAAGGAGGAAGGGGAGAGAGCTGGTGGTTTAAAGGAGGAAGGGGAGAGAGGTGGTGGTTTAAAGGAGGAAGGGAGAGAGATGTGGTGGTTTAAAGGAGGAAGGGGGAGAGATGAGGTGGTTTAAAGGAGGAAGGGGGAGAGATGTGGTGGTTTAAAGGAGGAAGGGGGAGAGATGTGGTGGTTTAAAGGAGGAAGGGGGAGAGATGTGGTGGTTTAAAGGAGGAAGGGGAGAGAGGTGGTGGTTTAAAGGAGGAAGGGGGAGAAAGGTGGTCGTTTAAAGGAGGAAGGGGG
This sequence comes from Mobula hypostoma, assembly GCF_963921235.1. Lineage (NCBI taxonomy): Eukaryota > Metazoa > Chordata > Chondrichthyes > Myliobatiformes > Myliobatidae > Mobula > Mobula hypostoma. The sequence goes on along the minus strand of NC_086116.1, from coordinate 3,386,073 downwards.
AGAGAGGTGGTGGTTTAAAGGAGGAAGTGGGAGAGATGTGGTGGTTTAAAGGAGGAAGGGGAGAAAGGTGGTCGTTTAAAGGAGGAAGGGGGAGAGAGGTGGTGGTTTAAAGGAGGAAGTGGGAGAGAGGTGGTGGTTTAAAGGAGGAAGGGGGAGAGAAGTGGTGGTTTAAAGGAGGAAGAGTGAGAGAGGTGGTGGTTTAAAGGAGGAAGAGTGAGAGAGGTGGTGGTTTAAAGGAGGAAGAGTGAGAGAGGTGGTGGTTTAAAGGAGGAAGGGGAGAGAGGTGGTGGTTTAAAGGAAGAAGTGGGAGAGAGGTGGTGCTGGTTTAGGTGGGAATTACCAGAGGTTGGCGCCCTCGCAGCTGAGAAATCATTACTGGCAGCAAAGTGATCCTGTGTGGGTTGTTCAGGAACCAAGTGCGGACTTGTCCTGAGAGACGTGGAACTGATGATTGGAGAGACATGGAGACACTTAAACACATAGATGAGAATTTTTAAGATGTGTTGGGAGCCAACGTTTCAGGGAGAACTTGAGGTGATACACAAACAGAGCTAGGATACACAAGTTAGGATACAAGAGCAAAACCCTGGGCAAGCTCAAGAAGATGAACAGTGAAAGTGGGTTTTTGACCAGGTGTGCGATAGAGGGGGAAAAGTGTAGATTTCTGTAGCAGAACAGTTGGAACAAGGGTGGGTTTCAGTAATGCTGCAGAGGTGGAAATCAGTAGGCTCTATATAGTGAGGGTGAATGGTCCAAAGCCCATCTTCTGTTAGTGATTACATAAGAACTGCAGATATAGGAGCAGGAACTGGCCATCGGGCCCTTCAAGCCTGTTCTACCATTCATGGTTGAACTGGCTATGGACGAGGTTACACCTATTTGCCCTTTTCTCCGTGACCCCAATTCCTCACTAAGCAAAAACCTACCTAACTGTGTCTTAGATATATTTAATGAGGTAACCTCAACAGCTTCCCTGGGCAGAGAATTCCACACTCACTACTCTGGAAAAAGCAATTCATTCTCCATCCTAAATCTAGTCCCTGAATCTTGAGGCAATGTCCACTAGTTCTAATCTCACCTACCACTAAGAACAACTTTCCTGCTTCTATCTTATGTACTTTCATAATTCTATGTTACTCCAAGATCCCCTTTCATTCTCCTGAATCCTGGACGACTCAATCTCTCCTTTCATCTCCATTATCAACCCAGTAAACTCCTCTAAAGTCAATATATCTGTTGTCAAGTCAGACCAGTGCTGCAGGCGTGGCCTCACTATCACCCTGTATAGTTGCAGTGTAACCTCCCTGCTCCTAAATTCAGTCCCTCCAGCAATGAAGGCCAACATTTCACTTGCCTTCTCCATAACCTGTTGTACCTGCAAACCAACCTTTAGAGATTCATTCACAAACACTCCCAAGACCCTCTGCACAACAGCATGCTGCAATCTTTCACTACTTAAACAATAATTTTTTTTTGCTACCTCACTATTTTTGCTCTCTTTTAACACTAATTATTTAACTTCTATATATTTCTTACCGTACTGCTCTTGCAAAACAATAAATTTCAAGTGATAATAAACGTGACTTTATCTGATCTACTTTTCTTTCCAAAGAAGATGACCTCGCATATAAAAACTGTGAACTGTCTGACTCAGTATCAAGGACAAAAAAAAAATCAGTACACACCCCACATGTAATAAAGAACAAATACCTTATCATAATAATATCGGAGTGCACGGCTCAGTTTATCGTAATTCATGTTGGTTTTGTTCTTCCTCAGACCCCAGAGTTTAGCCACCTCCTCGGCCTTGAGGAGTTTGAATTCCCCATCATTGGACGTCCAGCAGATGAGGTGCTCGTGCTTCTGGTCCAGCAGTAACTGCAGCAGGAACTGCCAGAGTGTGATGGCACTCTCCATACCTGCAAAACACAAAGGAAGCACACCTTCAGTCAGGGTTGGACATGCTCCTAGCCAGTAGCAGCAGAGGCCGCCCTCCGACAGACACATCATCATGATCAACTCAGAGCAGCACCAGAGGCCAGCTGGACCCTCAATCTTGCTTCGCTACTTACAGCCAAACTGCCCATACAACATTGAGCACCACAGCACAGAAACAGGTCCTCTGACCCATCAAGTCCATCCTGAACCATTATTCAATCTAGTCTCTATACCCCTTCCATCCATGTACCTATCAAACTTGTCTTAAATATTGAAATCGAACCCACTCCACCACTCTGCTAGCAGCTCATTCCACACTCGTACCACCCTCTGAGTAAAGTTCCCATTCAGATTCACCTTAAACATTTCACCTTTCACTCTCAACCCGTGACCTCTAGTTCTAGTCTCACCCAACCTCAGAAGAAAAAGCTTGCTTGCATTTCATCATCATGATGTGCTGTGTCATATGACACGGGCGATCATGGTCTTTTGACCATGATTGTCCTTAATTTTTCAACAAAAATGGTTTCCCATTGTCTTCTTCTGGGCAGTGTCTTTACAAGACAGATGACCCCAGCCATTATCAATACTCTTCAGAGATTGTCTGCCTGGCGTCAGTGGTCGCATAACCAGGACTTGTGATATCCACCGGCTGTTCACACAACCATCCACCACCTGCTCCCGTGGATTCACGTGATCCTGATCGGGGGGGCTAAGCAGGTGCTGCACCTTGCCCAGGGGTGACCTGCAGGCTAATGGAGGGAAGGAGCACCTCACACCTCCTTTGATAGAGGCCCATCTCCTCCCCGCCATCTGACTGCTTGCATTTACCCTACCCGTACCCCTCATAATTGTGTTTACCTCGTAAATCTCCCTTCATTCTCATATGCTCAAGCAAAAAACACCCTAACCTGTGCAACCTTCCTCTATAACTCAGGTCTTCAAGTCCCAGCAACATCCTTGTAAATTGTCTCTGTACTCTTTCAATAATATTGATATCTTTCCTGTAGGTGGATAACCAAAATCCTAGTTTTAGAGTTGGTCTCTTTCCGAGTGCAGTGTTTCCTGCCTGCAGTTCAGATAATTCCTAATCCCCATGCACCCAGTGAGGAAAGTAGACTATGGCAGGCCAGGTGGCTGCCCAGATGTCCACTGAGATCCACACTCAATCAGATGGGAGGCTTCTTAACCTCGCCTGCCTAAGATCCAGAACCAAAGTGCGTGAAGCTACGATCAGAGATTCTGCTGCTAATGGTGCAGTAGTCACAACCCACAGTCCACAGCAGCTCCAGAGCTTCTTCAAGGCCTGCAAGGAATTTGGTCTATCAGCCTGAAAAAGGCAAACGTCTTGGGACACCACCAGTCATTACCACAAACTGGATGCTGTTCATCAGCTCACATACCTGGGGTCCATCGTCAGTGACGACCTCTCCTTGGATGCAGAAATCGATATGTGCTGCACCAACTCTTGCCTGCCTCACTACACGAGTCTGGGAGAACTCCAAACACTCAGTCAGAACAAAGGTGACAGTGTATGTTTGTGTCACCAGTACATGACTGTACAGCAGCGAAACCTGGACAACTGATGCTTAGCAGGAGAGAAAGCTCAACACCTTCCAGTTAAGGTGCTTTTGTCGCATTGTGTGCATCTCCTGGAGAGGGTGCCCAATACGGAGGTTCTCTCTCACGTCAGCCTCCCTGGCACGTACACCCTGCATAGGCTGCACTGGCTGGGCCAAGTCTGCGACATCACAAAAGACATGCTCCACAGTGAGCTGGCTTCAGGTAAGAGAACCACTGGCTGCCCGCTAGTGCACTACTAGGATGCCTGCGTGAAGGCGCTGGACATCAACACCGAGTCCTGGGAGGAACTTGCAGCCAACTGGACCAGATGGAGAAGCATCCTAAAACAACACCTTAAGTCAGGTGAAGAAAACTTCCTGGAAGCAGCAGGAGGCAAATAGGCCCATAGAAAGGAACACTGCATCTCCAGCAGAGCTCAGACCACTTACAGATGTGAACTTTACAACCGAGACTGACAATCTCACACTGGTCTCCCCAGCCACAGACGACATGCACCAACAATGTGGATAGTTAGGACGCAACATCCATGGTCAACGTCAGCCAATAGAGGCCACAAAGATAATAACCAGGTAGCCCAGCAGGTTCGGCTGTGCTGAAGCAGCAGGTGTTATTAATAAACAACACACATCAAAGTTGCTGGTGAACGCAGCAGGCCAAGCAGCATCTATAGGAAGAGGCGCAGTCGACGTTTCAGGCCGAGACCCTTCGTCAGGACTAACTGAAGGAAGAGTGAGTAAGGGATTTGAAAGCTGGAGGGGGAGGGGGAGATCCAAAATGATAGGAGAAGACAGGAGGGGGAGGGATAGAGCCGAGAGCTGGACAGGTGATAGGCAAAAGGGGATACGAGAGGATCATGGGACAGGAGGTCTGGGAAGAAAGACGGGGGGGGGGTGACCCAGAGGATGGGCAAGAGGTATATTCAGAGGGACAGAGGGAGAAAAAGGAGAGTGAGAGAAAGAATGTGTGCATAAAAATGAGTAACAGCTGGGGTACGAGGGGGAGGTGGGGCCTAGCGGAAGTTAGAGAAGTCAATGTTCATGCCATCAGGTTGGAGGCTACCCAGACGGAATATAAGGTGTTGTTCCTCCAACCTGAGTGTGGCTTCATCTTTACAGTAGAGGAGGCCGTAGATAGACATGTCAGAATGGGAATGGGATGTGGAATTAAAATGTGTGGCCACTGGGAGATCCTGCTTTCTCTGGCGGACAGAGCGTAGATGTTCAGCAAAGCGGTCTCCCAGTCTGCGTCGGGTCTCACCAATATATAGAAGGCCACATCGGGAGCACCGGACGCAGTATATCACCCCAGTCGACTCACAGGTGAAGTGATGCCTCACCTGGAAGGACTGTTTGGGGCCCTGATTATTAATACCTCACCACTTATTTTGATTCACTTTTTCTTTAAGATGCTGGACAGGGTGAAAACAAATTTTCTACTGACTGAGGCAAGTTGTAGGACAGCTTGAGAAACAACAGGGTCCCAGTGAGTAAAAGGGGGGCATGGGAACCAGGAGCCCCAGGTAAGCAGAGAAGGAGTGCAGGTACATTACTAGGAGGGCCAGATGATTGTTGAACTTCTACTGCCATCATTTCGGGGGAGTCATCTTGAGGGGAAAAGGAGCCATTCTGCTGACATGTCAGCAGTGGGGAGTAAAACATTGAAACTTTCAGCCCTACAGCTCTGTCTGCTTTTGAAGTTGTGTGACAAGCACCTCATTTGCAGGGACAAGCGCGATATTTCACTGTGCACTAAGAGCAGCAGGACTGACAGGGCAGCTGCCTGTCACAAGGGAGCTCAACATATGCACAGATACGTTTAACATTTACATTGATAAGCTGTCTGCATCAACTTTCTTCAGTGGAAACAAGACCAAGTGCTCAGTTAATGAAACGTACAAGAGACATACTGCCCTCAGTTATACTGCATCTGATGGCAATCTAAAACAGCTCCCTGCTAGGTAACCCAAAGAAAGATACACTGATATAATGCATTGACAGAGTAAACCATAGCAAGCTGTTTCGGATACTACTAGAAAAGGGTGGTGTGCCTAAGGTGAAAAAATTAGGACAGGCTTGGTCAGAGAACTAGCTTTAGGGAGTCTTCACTGAGGAGTTGAAGGGGGAGGAAATGCCAAAGTGACTGAAAGTCTGAAAGCAATAGCGGGGCCACAGCTGAGATCCATCTATTAAAGTTCCGTAACTTCCACCAACTTGAGGTGATGCACACAAGACATCATTTTGCATGGGAAAGTGTAGCAGCATGTATGCAGCAGTTACTATGGTTAAACCTTTAGGATAGGTGAAAAATCAAGACATTTAAAAATATAACAATGAGAGGGAGCATTCAATGAATGAGAACAACCTGCACCTCATTGTGCAAACTCCTCCCTCACCGTCACCATGAAATAAACAGAGAATACCAGTCAAATTCCCTTGGCTAGCACCACATTAACGCCCACTGCTGTGAATAGTGTACAATATTAAGTACAGAATATTTCTGATGGAAATGCAGGAGATATTCCATCCAAGCAGAGTGTGGACTGACATTGTGGTGCAAGGCTTCTGCTTAATGGCCCTGGAATCACAGAACACTTTCATACACTACAGGCTGTTTAACCCACCATGTTGTGCCAACCCTTTAATGTGGACTAAGAGCAATCTAAGCTTCCCCTCCTAATAGCCCTCCATTTTTCTCTCATTCATGTCCCTAAGAATTTCTTAAATGCCCCTAATGTATCCGCCTCTACCATCACCAGGATATTCCACACACTGCCCACTCTCTGTAAAGAACTTACCTCTGACATCCCTCTCTATACTTTCTGCCCTAGTCAGCAAAGGCAAACTGACTCCTCATATGAGCAATGCACACCAAACGCTAGAGGAACTCAGCAAGCCAGGCAGCATTTAGGAAAAAAGTACAGTCAACGTTTCAGGATGAAACCCTGGAGGGTCTCAGCCCAAAACGTCAACTGTACTCTTTTCCACAGATGCTGCCTGACCTGCTGAGTTCCTCCAGCATTTTGTGTGTGTTGCTCGGACTTCCAGCATCTGTAGATTTTCTCTTGTTCCCGAGTCTTCATATAGTCACAGAGTTCTTTCAAACTCTCTGGGACTCTGGAAGGTAGGGAAGAGAAAGGAGACATAGCCATGTTTTAATTTATCAGCCTGAAACATTGACTTATTTATTCTCCTCCATAGACGCTGCCTGGCTGGCAGAGTTCCTCCAGCATTTCATGTGTAGCACCTTCTAGTTTCTCAACTTCTTGCCCTCTGCCATTTGGTCTATGAGCATTACTTCATTATTCGAAAATTTGCACTATTTAATTTGTAATTTATAGTAAGTTTATGTCTTGCACTGTCCTTCAGTGCTGCTACAAAACACATTCACTGAAATGGAAAAGCCATTGCACTCTCTCAACCTCAGAAGTCCAGATCCAGTGGTACAAGCAGTTATCATAAACTGGAGTCTTCCTTGGTTGCAGTGGATGACCATCGCTTCTTCTGTGCCTTATCATGCCTTCGCTCTCCATGAAGTGTTGTAGAACCTCCTTCCTGGACGTTGGATCTCTCTGTTGATCACATCCACACAGTCTGCCAGAACTGACTTCGCAAGGTACGTGTTGGGGAGCTGCCCTGGATTTGGTTACACTCACGAGAGAGTGGAAAGTACAGCATAATGAAAGCTGCAACTTAACACTTATAGGAGAATGGCCAAAATGTCCACCATTGAGGACACCTTCAATAGGCAATGCCATCATTTAGAACCCCTTATCTAGGACAAGCCATCTCCTTCCTCATTACTACCATCAAAGAGGATGGAGACACAGGACCCTGAAAATACTCACTTACCATTTTAGAAACAACTTCTTCCTTTCCACCATCAAATTTCTGAACAGACGATGAATCCACAAAGACTACTGCACTAAATTTCTGCACTCTTTTTACACTATTTTTTTTTATATATATATTTATTACTATTATATTCTATGGCCGGCCGGTGGTGCAGTGGCATCAGCACTGGACTTCGAGGCAGAAGGTCCTGAGTTCGAATCCGGCCGGGTCCCAGTCTGGGCAGCAGCAGTATCTGTGCAGAAGAAAGGCCTGGCGATCTACTTCCGATTCTTGCCACGAAAACCCTAGGGACAACTACACTATCCACAGGGTCGCCATGAGCTGACGTGACTCAATGGCACTCAACATAATGTTTTATGTATTGCACTGTGCTGCTGGTGCAGAACAGGACATACTATGTGTCAGTGATAATAAACCCGATTCTGATTAAGAGGAAGGCCAGGTTGTTTGCCCACATTTTACATTATAGTACAAGAGGCAACTCTATCGCCTCTGAATCAAAGATCATGATCAAAGTTAATTCCAATCTCAGCTGACGCCACCGAGAGAGTTGCAGTGTTTTGAATGAGACAGCTGCCCTCTCAGTATCTTAAAGACACGGGAGACTACAGTTAGAGCAAACAATAGATTGCCCGAGCATTTCAGCTGGTCAGACACTATCTGTGGAGGTAGAGAGATGGGTGATATGTCAGGCCTTGTATCATAAATGAGTGTAGGTGGAAGAAAGCCAGAATGAGGAGGTGAGAGGGAGGGGTGAAACAGAATGATCAATTCATGGAATCTGATGAGGCGAGAGAAGGATTAGGCAGATGGAGATGGGGGCGGGGGTGAGATTGAGCTGGAAAGTGCTAGGTGGAAAGAGATGAAGCTAGGGATGGTTAGTAAATGAAACCAGGTGAGGGAGTGCGACAAACCTCAATAAAGGGAGGAGGGGGGTTAGGATAAAAATTGTGAACAAGGGGACAGAGATGGGAATAGGAAAGAAACGAGGGGCGGGGGGTTGAAGGAAGGCCACTTGAAGTTGGAAAATTCAATGTTGCTACCATTGGGTTGGAGGCTTCCCAGGTAGAGCACAAGGTGTTTGTTGTTCTTCCGGTTTGCATTTGGTCTCACTGTGGCAGTAGAGCAGGCCAGTGTGGGAATGGGAAGAGGAAATGAGATATTGTAATTTAGTTTAAATGTCACTCGAGGGAGCCTCCTCGACTCAGGTGAGATCAAGTACAGATCAGGTGCCTAGGACCCATGGTCTGTCTGCAAAAGATGTCTTGAACTTCTAAGTTTATCTTCCCATTTCTTCACCCCACCCCCTTCCCATTCCCACACCCACCTGACTGTCCTGGGCATTCTTCACCAGAACACCCCCTTCCCCTCTCTGGTTCCAACTACAGAATTCAGAATCAGGCTTATGACATGAATTTTGTTGTTTTGCAGCAGCAGTACAGTATAAAATAAATAGTGCAGGAAAAAAATGGAATAATGAGGTAACATTCATGGACCCTGTTGCTAGAGTGGAAGAGGCTAATCCTAAATCAATTAGTGTCTCTTCAGGCTCATACACCTCCTCCATGATGGTAGTAACAAAAAAAATGCATGCCCTGGATGGCCAGTGTCCTTAATGATAGTTGCTGCCTTCTTGAGGCTCTGTCCTTTGAGGATGCCTTCAATGTACCATTGATGAGTCAACCATCCTCTGCAGCCTCTTGTGATTTTGTGCATTGGAGCCTCCATATCAGGCTGTGATGCAACCAGTCAAAATGCTCTCCACTGTACACTACGGAATTTTGAAATTCTTTGGTGACATACCAAAGACAAACTATCCATTATTCCTCTGTCCCGGTTCCACCTCTTACCTACTGGCTTCTGTCTCTGTTCTTCCTCTCTCCTTCGACCCAGTTCCAGCCGTCAAACCTTGCCCTCCCCTCCCCCACCAACCCCCATTATCTGCTTCCACCTATTCCTTACCACACTCTCGTCAGTAAGTCTCATTACTACAGTAGCCTGCACAGCCACACCTAACAACTCAGCAAAAAGCTTCTTCCTCTCTGCCATCAGATTTCTGAACAATCTACAAACCCTACCTCGTTATTCCTTTTTGTTTTGCACTTTTTTCTAAGACTGTACTGCTACTGCAGAACAAGCTTCATGCCAAATATCAGTGACAATACATCTGATTCTGATTATCTGTCTATCTATCCCCCCCCCGCCTTTTACACCTAGCTCATCTGTCCATCATCCCCTCCCGTAACTGATTTCATCCATCTCCTGTCTCACCCCTCCCTCACTTCTATATACTGTTCATCTCCCTCCCCTACTGATGCAGGGTCTTGACCCAAAAGAACGATCATCCCTCCACCTCCACAGATACAGCCTGACATGCTGAGAGTTCCTCCAACAGTTTCTTTTTTGCTCGCTGACGTAGAACTCATCCTTTTCTCAATGTCAGTAAAACATCAGCTGACCAGTAGGTCATGAGTTTTGAGGAAGTTCGTGGCGGTATTTCCTACATGACCACAGTAACCACACTTTATAGTACCTTCCAATCTCCTGAAAGGGAAGAGAAAGGTACTATTCAAATGCCAATCTTTCTGTTAAATTTGTCTCTGTTATATCATCTGTTACCATAGGCAATTCTCTCAAACCCCAATCACTCTAGTCACAGTAGACAGGGGTTTGACAGAGAACTTACCTAACATCAAGTTGGAGATGCAGATCCACCTGTATGTATGAGAACTACAGACAGAACTTCAACTTTCACTTTCTCTACTTGAAGAACAAGGAACAAGGTTTTCACCAACACTGGATGCTCAACACTCAAACTTCAGATTACCACTAGGGTTGAGATGTAGAGATAGGACCTAGAAAATTACAGCACAGGTTCTTTAACCCACAACCCTTTAACTTACTCTGAGATCAATCTAACACTTCCCTCCTACGTAGCCCTCCATTTTCTATCATCCATATGCCTATTTAAGAATTTCTTAAATGTCTCTAATGCATTATCTGCCTCTACCACCCCTGGCACCACATTGCACACACCAAGCACTCTGTGTAAAATAACTTACCTCTGACAACCCCCTACCTCAATTCACCTTAAAATTATGCCCCCTCATATTAGCCATTTCACCCTGGGACTCATACTTGGAGCAGTAATAGATGTTGCTGTACTAATGTAAGGATTAACACTAAACAGCCTTTTCCAAAACTCCAGTTCACAAACACAGGGAAAACTGGCAGATATAGTGTACATTACAAAAATACTAGATTGACCAGTTTCTACAGGATCAGACGAGACAGCTGGAACATCAGAAAGACCGAGATGATCAATCCTGAGTGGTCGTCAGAACTGCACCCACCACCAATCACCGAAACTGCGGAACGATGAATTCCTTTAGCAAAGACAGCCCATGGCTGTGGAGAGGGGCGTCTCAGACTGGTGGCAGGAACTGTGTATTCTTGGAAGACAGACTGCACAAGATTGGATGGAGACTGCCAGCTGTACACGAACCGTTGCTCAACAAGTAGTAATCTTCCCACTGAGTCATTGTGGGTTGAAGGCCCATTCCAAAGGCTTGAGCACAACAGTTGAGAGTGTTGGAGATGCCAGCCCTGTGATGAGACACTAAACTGAGGCTTCATTTTCTGTTTCTCAGAGCACTAACATCTAGGCTCAACTTTACTTATTAACCAATATCTCTAGAGCAGATTACCCACGATGATCACAGCACTAGTATAGGGTCACACTGTGTGCACATCAGCTGAGCCATTACAGTGTCGGTTTAGGGTGTAGAATTGTTAATTTTCATGTTTAATTTCCCTAAGCTTACAGGTTTCCCCCACCATCCGAAGGTAGAGTGTTCCTATGAAACGGTTTGTAAGCCGAAATGTCGTAAAGCAAAGAAGCAATTACCATTTATGTATATGGGAAAATTTTGTGAGCGTTTGCAGACCCAAAAATAACCTACCAAATCACGCCAAATAACGCATAAAACCTAAAATAACAGTAACATATAGTAAAAGCAGGAATGATATGATAAATACATAGCCTATATAAAGTAGAAATACTTCTCTACAACCATTGCCTGCACTGTTCTCCGTAGCGAAAATCTCACGCAAGCGCCATCGGCAGAAACTCTCACGCAAGCGCTGTTGGCAAAAACACGGCGCAAGCGCTCTCCAGTAATCTTTAAACTATGAAGCTGCCAAATCATACCAAATAACACGTAAAAATACACAGCCGATATAAAGTAGAAATAATGTATATACAGTGTAGTATCACTTACGGGAATCGTGAAGATAGCTTGCCGAGCACACTGATGATGGTGTGTTAGGCTGAGTCGGAGGTTGGGTGGTACAGTGGCCCCCACCCTCTGGGCCACCAACCAATACATTGCCGCGAAGCACGCAGGGGTCCAGCAGTAGCCAGGACGCCCCCAGCACATCTTTAAGAAAAAAGCCGAAATAAACATGCTAATTAATTACGTGTGGGGCAGCACCTAATTAATTAGCATGTTTATTTCGGCTTTTTTCTTAAAGATGTGCTGTGTGCCTCCCGGCTACTGCTGCATTCTCTTCAAATCGGTACAGTATCTGTCCGTGGCCTGGGTGTTGGGGTGGTGGGACACTGGGATGTCATCTCATCGTCGATCAGGGCAGGCAGCTCATCTTCTCCTATGACTGCCCACCTCGATGTCGAAGGTCGAGGTTCGTCGTCTGCTGTGGCTGATGTGGAAGGCTTGCTTGACTGCTGAGCCTCGTGCATTTTTCTATCATACAGTTCTTTGTAAGCACTCAAACCATACTGCAAATATCCCCTAAACCTACGTACCCTTTCAAAATTAAAGTCGTACTTTATCATTACTCATTCGGTTTCGATTGTTATCCTTTCCTCTTCCAATTGCATCAGCTCTTCAGCTATCAGTTCTTGGTCATGGGATGCCAAAACCTCTTCAACGTCATCTTCGTCAGCTTCCACAAGCCAAACTCATTTTGTCCTTGCTTCGCTCACCACGATCGAAACGCTTAATTATGTCTAGTTTTACGCTAAGTGTAACACCCTTACGAGCTCTTTCAGGCTTTTCCGACACCATAGAACTCATCTTGCAAACGACTGCTCGTGTTAAAGCAATGCTGGCGAGAATGCCGTTCCGAATCCGGGGAGAGAGGCTGCTTGGGGTACGTGCTGCTTTTTTTCACGCGCTGAATTTTTTTCGTAACAGTGAAAACACCTTCTGAAAGCAAAAACAGGGTACTAATGTAGGTCTTTCGTAACAGTGAGGTTTCGTAAAGCGAACGTTCGAAAAGCTGGGGACACCTGTACTTATAATTTCACATAATCACCTATATACATGTAACTGTTTAGTGAATTTCCAATAATTACCCTACAGTTGCTTGTACTTTGAGTTTTTTTTCCTTAGTTTTCCATAGCCAGTGTCACACCACTTGAATCTGACCATCTTCCTCGTGTCTGACTATTTGATAGGATCTATTTTATACATTAATTATCAGTGGAATTTTTCTTAACTCTAGTCTGAGCATGAGAAAACAACTACTTTTTCCTTTGTCTTTCTGTTCTTTGTTCTTTTCACACTCAATAAAATTGCTAGCAGTAAGTTTTATGCCTCATCCTTCACTTCCAAAAGAACCTTTGGATCACAAAAACATCAGACCCAACAACAGTGACAACTAACTGGTAGAGTACGGTAGCTTTGTGTAAGGAACAGTTTAACACCACCAGGATAAGCAGTCCAGCCAGGCTCCAGGGTCATACTAGGTGCTAAAGAAATGCAGGCTCTTCTTCAGCCAGAAGGCACAGGTCTTGGAATTCTCCATCCAAGGAAACTGTGGAAGCCCAGTCACTGGGTTTATTCAAGGGAGTGATGGATGAGTTTTTCGATATTAAGGGATATGGGACTAGGGTAGGAAGATGATGGCAAGATCAAAGATTGGCCAGGATCATTTGGATGGCAGGGCAAATATGAGGGATGAAATGACAACTCTTGCTTTTATTCAGCATCATAGAAACAGGCACTTCAGCCCTTCTAGTCCATGCTGAACTATATGTTATTCTGTCTACTCGAACTAACCCGCCCCTGAACCATAACCCTACATAACCACTCCCATCCATGTACTTATCCAAACAAACCCACTCCCACCACTTCCTCTGGCAGCTCATTCCACACTCTCACCACCCTCTGTGAAGTTGTTCCCCCTCATATTCCCCTTATATATTTCATCTTTCACCCTTAACCTATGGCCTCTAGTTCCAGTCTCACACAACCTCAGTGGGAGAAGGTTGCTTGCATTTACTGTATCTGTGCCCCTCATAATTTCTTTGTGTTTTGGTCCTTTGACCTACCTCGGATGCTGCGGAAGTCCCTCAGTCTTGTAGTTTATGCTTCAGCCTTGCTGGCTTCTAGAACTACGAACCAAAGAGTGACATCAGGCTGGATTTGGACTTTTGTGGAACAGCAGTAAAATGGGAAAATGCCAGTCAACTCCTCGTGCTAAGCCTCTCTTGATTTTCCATTTCTGATTACAACATCAAGAAAACAAAACTTACAATCACCCAAGGACGAGTCTCTAAATCATTGTATAAAAATCGTTGTAAGAGGAAATCGACAAGAAATCACTTCCTCCAGAAATCTTGCAGGCAATTAGTGGGATATATACCCAAAAGATATTTTGGCCTCCAGCAGACATATTACTATTTCCAAGAGCGTATCCCAGTTGGAATCTTGCTCACTTTTTCTCCTTCTTTGCTGAGGGTAAATTGATCAGTTTTAAGTACATAACAAAGTGACATCTGTCAGCTCCCAGGACAGATACTTTCTATAAACCATTAAGCATG